>NC_057798.1:761942539-762258663 GCF_018294505.1 Triticum aestivum | reverse complement strand
AAAAAAATGAAATCCCTTTGTAACAGACGAGTTTTCGTATGAAACCCTGATACTTCGAAAGAGATTGTCCGTTTTGTACACGAAGTGTATTCAGTTTTTGCCGTAACCCTCTCTAGTTTCTCGCACATGCTATGTGGGTGAAATGATGATACCATGCCAACTTGGAACCTTTTCAGAGTTCATTTCAAATGCTTTTCAACTTCATGGTCTTATAGCTCAAAATAATCAGTAAATGCATGAAAAATAACAAATGAAGTCAGAAAGGGTTGTAAATTGATGATGTGGCTTTGAATGGTGCATTTTGAACACAGAAAAACAAGGGAGTTCAAATAAGTTCAAAAAAATGAAATCCCTTTGTAACATCAGAGTTTCCGTATGAAACTCTGATACTTCGAAAGAGATTGTCCGTTTTGTACACGAAGTGCATCCGGTTTTTTCCGTAAGCCTCTGTACTTTCTTGCACATGCTATGTGGGTGAAATGATGATACCATGCCAACTTGGAACCTTTTCAGAGTTCATTTCAAATGCTTTTCAATTTTATGGTCTTATAGCTCAAAATAATCAGTAAATGCATGAAAAATAACAAATGTAGTCAGAAAGGGTTGTAAATTGATGATGTGGCTTTGAATGGTGCATTTTGAACACAGAAAAACAAGGGAGTTCAAATAAGTTCAAAAAAATGAAATCCCTTGGTAACAGACGAGTTTCCGTATGAAACTCTGATACTTCGAAAGAGATTGTTCGTTTTGTACACGAAGTGCATCCATTTTTTGTCGTATGCCTATGTACTTTCTTGCACATGTTATGTGGGTGAAATGATGATACCATGCCAACTTGGACCTTTTCAGAGTTCATTTCAAATGCTTTTCAATTTCATGGTCTTATAGCTCAAAATAATCAGTAAATACATGAAGAATAACAAATGTAGTGATAAAGGGTTGTAAATTGATGATGTGGCTTTGAATGGTGCATTTTGAACACAGAAAAACAAGGGAGTTCAAATAAGTTCAAAAAATGAAATCCCTTTGTAACAGACGAGTTTTCGTATGAAACCCTGATACTTCGAAAGAGATTGTCCGTTTTGTACACGAAGTGTATTCAGTTTTTGCCGTAACCCTCTCTAGTTTCTCGCACATGCTATGTGGGTGAAATGATGATACCATACCAACTTGGAACCTTTTCAGAGTTCATTTCAAATGCTTTTCAACTTCATGGTCTTATAACTCAAAATAATCAGTAAATGCATGAAAAATAACAAATGAAGTCAGAAAGGGTTGTAAATTGATGATGTGGCTTTGAATGGTGCATTTTGAACACAGAAAAACAAGGGAGTTCAAATAAGTTCAAAAAAATGAAATCCCTTTGTAACAGACGAGTTTCCGTATGAAACCATGATACTTCGAAAGAGATTGTCCGTTTTGTACATGAAGTGCATCCAGTTTTTGCCGTAGGCCTTTGTACTTTCTTGCACATGCTATGTGGGTGAAATGATGATACCATGCCAACTTGGAACCTTTTAAGAGTTCATTTCAAATGCTTTTCAATTTCATGGTATTACAGCTCAAAATAATCAGTAAATGCATGAAAAATAACAAATGAAGTCAGAAAGGGTTGTAAATTGATGATGTGGCTTTGAATGGTGCATTTTGTACACAGAAAAACAAGGGAGTTCAAATAAGTTCAAAAAATGAAATCCCTTTGTAACAGACGAGTTTTCGTATGAAACCCTGATACTTCGAAAGAGATTGTCCGTTTTGTACACGAAGTGCATCTAGTTTTTGCCATAAGCCTCTGTACTTTCTTGCACATACTATGTGGGTGAAATGATGATACCATGCCAACTTGGAACTTTTTCAGAGTTCATTTCAAATGCTTTTCAATTTCATGGTCTTATAGCTCAAAATAATTAGTAAATGCATGAAAAATAACAAATGAAGTCAGAAACAAAATAAAATAAAATAAATAAGTAATTTGAAACAAAATAATATAAACTTTAATAAAATAGATAAGTAGAAACAAAAAAAACTTTAATAACATAAATAAAATTTATAAAACTAAAATTATCAAAGTATTTTTTGTTCAAAACATTATAAGCAACCTCTAGTATTATTGAAACTAAAATTATATAAAATTGATGCAACTAAAATTATCAAAGTATTTTCTGTTCAAAATCATTGAAAGCAAAAATAATTTGCAGAAAGAACTTTTTTTGTTAGAAACTTTAATAGGAAAAAGAATTATCATAAAATAAAATTAATAAGTAATTATAAACAAAATAAAATAAAATAAATAACTATTTTTTTGTAAGTAGAAACAAAATAAAATAAATAAAGAAAAAAAGAAAACAAAAAAACTGGAAAAAAATAAAAAAATTGCCACCAACTGGGCCACCACGGTCTGAATATGACTAGAAACCCATCCATGGGCTAGGATTCAGGCCCGCAGAAGGCCCAGAAGGCCCATCAGCCATAACAGTAACAATTAGGCCCGTAAGCCTGGAATGGAGAGGAGCTCGAGAGGGGTGCGACAGTGGGGCTTATAAACCACTGCGCGCCCCTCTCAACTAGGGAGGTGGGACTAAACTTTGGCCGCGACGCGGGCAACACAGGGCTCTTTGGTCCCGGTTGGTGGCACCAACCAGGACTAAAGGGGGTGCATTGGTCCCGGTCCGTGGCACCAACCGGTACCAATGCCCCCCCTTTAGTCCCGGTTTGTGCCACCAACCGGGACCAAAGGCCTCTGCTTCCCGCCCTTTGGGCTGCTGAAAAGAGGCCTTTGGTCCTGGTTGGTGGCACCAACTGGGACTAATGCACCCTTTAGTCCCGGTTGGTGGCACCAACTGGGACTAATGCACCCTTTAGTCCCGGTTGGTGCCACCAACCAGGACTAAAGTCCTCGCTATATAAGTTCAAACTTAGCATTTTTCACTCTCATCTCGTAGTTGCCCGCGCCCTCGCCGTTGCCCGCTCCCCTGTCCCGACGCACACCGCCCCGGCCCGCCCCCGTCGTCTCCGTCACCGTCGCCCCCTACCCCGCCCCTGTCATCGCCGTCGCCCCCGCCGTCGTCCTCCTCACTTGGTCCGGCCGGCACAGCATTTTTTTCATATATATATATATATATGCTTATTTTTTCATATATATGTATATGCTTATTTTTTCATATATATGTATATGCTTGTTTTTTCATATATATGATGATATATATGCTTGTTATCATAATTGGTTTTTTTCATATATATATGATGATTTTTTATATAATATGATGTTTTTTATAGATGATCATATATATATATAGCTTGCCACAGAACTAGTTAAGGTTTTCAACGGTGTAAAAGTTCTCTAAAATCCTGAAAAAAATACTGAACCAACACACCTACAATATAACATGATCCAACGGATGGATTGAAAAAATATGACTGCATGTGTCCTGGACAAAAAGAACAAATGTTTTCAATATATATTGATCCTGCAGTGAGCTGAAATGCTTGTTTTTTCACTAAGGATGCATAAAAGCATATTTTCACAATCACACCGTTGGATCATCTTATTATATTGGAGTGAGGCTTCCCTATTTATTTCATATTTTTTACTTACTTTTAAACCGTTAAATATTTAGCAAGCCTTAACTAGTTCTGTGGCAAGCTATGATAGACACAGTTTTACGTGTGTGTGTGTGTGTATATATATATATATATATAATGTATGCATGGATGTGGATGAAATATATGATATTTTTTTTGTTCATAGAAGATGATGTTTTTTTATTCATAGTTTTTTTTGTTCATGAGAGAGGCGGGGACGTCGAGGGATCATAGATATGATGTAATTTTTTCAGAATTTTCTATCGTGCATAGACCGATTTTAGACCACGGGGTAGGAAAAAAGAAAATAAGAAGAGGAAGAAAGAAGAAGAGGAGAGGAAGAAGAGGAGAAATAATAAGAAGAGGAAAAAGGAAGAAAAAGAAGAGGAGAAGAAGAAAGGAATAGAGGAGAAAGAAGAAAAAAATAGAATTTTTTCTATTTTCCTCTTCTTTCTCCTCTATTCCTTTCTTCTTCTCTTTTTTTTCTTCTATTTTTTCTTTGATTGTTTCTCTTCTATTTCTTTCTTCTTCTCCTCTTTTTATTTCTTCTTTTGTCTTCTTATTTTTTAACGGGTATGTCGTTGTCGATATACCCCCTCCCGATATAACTTCAACATGAGGGGGGGTCGATATACCCCCTCCACGATAACATTATTTTCCCATGTATGTATGTCGCGTCGTTGTCGATATAACCCCCTCTCGACCATGATAACTTATACCATGGGAGCACCCCCCCTCGGCCCTCTCACTCGACCAAAACTCTCGAGGACACCCAAACCCTAGAAAAAACGATGTTGGTCTCCTACCCCCTCCCGCCGCGCCCCTACCCGATAAACTCTCTCGAGGCCACCCAAATTTACCAAGTTAAAAGAGCGTTGTCGTCGAGGCCACCCCAAACCCCTTGAAGCGTTGTCGAGGCCACCCCAAACCCTTGAAGCGTTGCCGAGGCCACCCCAAACCCTAGAGAAGCAGCGTCGAGGCCATTAATATGATTCCTTATTGTTATTATATTAGCTAGCTAGTTGTACGTTTGCCACTAATATATCCAGCTGTCATGTTTGAATAATAATTGCCATGTTGTAAATATTTGCAGAAACTATGGAGCACCCCCGAGACGAAGAAACAGAAGAGATGTTGGGGGACATAATCGCAAAAGGAAGTGATGTCATTGCGTCGTTTCTCAACGACACCGATGGTCTAGAAGGACAGGGTACTGAAGAAGAAGGTTATGAGTATGATGGCTCCGGTGACCCAATGACGGCTCCGGTACAAGAAATAGACCGTCATGACTGCTCCAGTGACCGAACCGAGTCCAGCCAGGTATATATATTAGTTAAGCCTGTGCTAACTAGCTAATTGATGCATTCATTGTTTTACGTATGTACACAAATTAATTAACTCTGGTCTTTCTTCTTTTCTCTAGCCCTCCGGATCGAGCACAACTTCGGTAAAGAAACGAGGCCCGAAGAAAAAGTTGCGCTCGGATGAAAGGTTTGAGATCACAGCAATCGCGCGCGATGGCAAGCCGATTGAACCCATCTGGACAAGGGATGCATTTCGTGCTCAGTGCGGGGTTCTTGTTAGGGACAAGATCCCGATCAGTATCTAGCAATGGTTAAAGCCTAAGAAGGAAGACCCTCAGGTGTCTTATGTCTCCGATATGCAGAAAGAAGATCTGTGGACATTGCTTAAGGCAAATTTCACCCCTACCGCCAGAGGAGGATTCGGAGAAGCCAGTTAAAGAGCAATTGATCAAGTCTCATGCTCTTAAGAAGATGGCAGAACTATTCAGGAGGTGGAAGAATGAGCTGAAAACAGAGTTTGTTGACAAAGATTTGACACCAGAATTCACCGGAAAGTATGAGAAGATCAGGGATCACTAGCCCGCATTTGTGGCCCACAAGACATCGGAAAAGACTAAGAAGATGTCAGCGATAAACAAGATAAATGTTGTGAAGAAGAAGCATCACCATCGCACGGGGTCAGGTGGCTACCTCAAAGCCCGACCTTTGTGGGACAAGGCTGAGAATTACCTGATTTCTAAAGGGGTCGAACCAGAGACATTGAACTGGCCAGACCGTTGCCAGACTTGGTTCTTCGGGGTTGGCGGAACCTTGGACCATGTAACAGGGAAGTGCGTTTGGACGGATGAGCAACTGCGAATACCCATCAGAAAGCTTCAGGAGTATATCGAGAAAGCGCAGCAAGGGACGTTCATCCCAGACAGAGAGAATGACGAGCTCACAATGGCCCTCGGGAATCCTAAGCACCCTGGACGGACACGAGACACGCCAGGCTCCATTCCGTGGAAGGTTGGCTTTCCGGACGCAGGGGGTTACAAAACCCAGGAGAGGACAAAGAAAGTGGAGCATAGCCAACTGCAGGCGCTGCATGAAAGGGTACAAGGGCTAGAGGAACGAGAAGCAGATCGCAGCAAATGACCTGCCGAATCTTCCCCTGAAGCTACCCCGCCATCTCAGCGGAGAAGCATCATGGCTTCCACCGAACGGACTCAGCAGCTGGAGCATGTCTTCACGGCTCCTGCTAGCTACCAAGTGGATGCTATCACGGAGTCTCAACATTGCCACCTTATGACGCGATGGATGACACTGAAAGTCAAGGCGGCTGTTGGCTCTGTTATACCTAATACACCTGACTAAACCTACCACGGCCAGCCGATTCCAGAAGGATATGCTAGGGTGATGGTGGATCAAATAACGGACGAATTTGAGGACCTTCAACTTGACCACCCTACGGGTGAAGGGGAGATTCGGCTGGGTTCTTCTCTGAAGACTCCATGCCTATGCAGAAGGAGCTCATCAACCTTCCGAACTGGACGCCTCCGCCTCCTCCTCTTCCTCCGCCGAGTCAGGGCAATCCCCCTCCTCCTCCGCCTCCTCCTCCGGCGAGTGATCAGGGCACTCAGCCTCCTCCTCCGCCTCCTCCTCCGGCGAGTGATCAGGGCACTCAGCCTCCTTCTCCGGCGCCTGGCGGCACTCCGCCTCCTTCTCCGCCTAAGCCGGTGTGCCTGAGAAGCCAGCCTCCTCCTTCTCCGCCTCGTCAACAAGGCAGATCAAGAGACCCGCCGCCGCTCCGGCTGCTCCGGCGCATCATAGTCCTTCGCCTCCGCCTCGTAAGAAAGGAAAGACAGCCGCAGCCGCTCCGTCTGCTCCGGCGTCTAGCAACACAGTCAGAGTCGGGAGGCAATACAAATACGGTCCTTCTCTCAAGACTCCAGAGAAGTTACCATACGAGAGGACCATGGAGGAAAACACGTGGATCGTGCAAGCCGAAGTGGATAACTTTTTTGAAGGGGTGAAAGCAAAGATACATCCACCTCCAGAGGAGAAGATAGATCCGGTAAAAGTGAAGCGTACTCTGGCTGCCCTGCAGAAACCGCCAAAGTCTCCGGCGAAAGGCAACTGTGAGCGCATTCTTACAAAGTCATTTGTGGAAGCGTCGCGGTCGGGAAGTACTATCAGTGGTCAATGACGGGCTGGGAAAAAAGTTGCCCAGCTCGGCGAACAAGCGAACCAATCATTCCCCCCGCTCCAGGTGTCTAGCGATATCGTCGCTAATGTTCCGGCCAGGGTGGTGCCCGGTTATAACAATCCTGAAGATTACTTGCCCGACGAAGTACATTATGATTTCTTGGAGGTGGACGAACACAAATACGTGTACGGGAAGCCTCTCGTCAAAGATGAAAAATCTCTACCAACGATGATGTTCAGATTCCATGAATGGTACATGAAAACCTGTAGAGAGTCTGAGGGGAGTAATATTTTGACGCTGATGGTCAGAGAGGAGCATGACCTCGTTGGACTTGAACTATTGAATGTTCATTTGAGGAGTTCTTCGCGTTTTTCAATCTAAAGGCCCTCGATAAATTAATGATCACTTGTTACTACCTGTAAGTACACAGTACTACTTCTGTCGTTAAGTCTCTATATATAGGTCAGCTCTTTCATTGCATGTATTTTTAATTATCCTCACTATATTATGCAGATTGAAGATCGCCGAATTGAAGAAACGACAAATCGGTGATATTGGGTTCATTAACACAAATCTCATAGATGCATATATGGTTAAATCTCAAGCCAAACAAACCGAGGCCAAGCTGCTAAAATTGTTTGTAGTAAATCAAAACAAAGCTATAATACTCTTCCCTTATGAATTCAAGTGAGTGTTACTGTCTTCTGCATATTCGGTTTCCCTTATTAGTCGAGGTTATAGTAGTAATGTAATTGATGAGTTATGCATGTGTGCACAGCTTCCACTATATTCTCCTAGAGATTAAGCTTGAGCAGGGACTAGTAACCGTCTTAGACTCGAGGCGAAAAGATCCCAAGGAGTATGCGGACATGACTGAAATTGTAAGTTAAATCGATCATTATCGCACCATATCGGCAACTTTGTTCATTTCCTGATATCAAGTAATTGTTTTCTTTGTCTGCTGGCAGGGTTTGGAAAAAATTCACCTCAAAAACTCCGGGACTGCCGAAAAGCTGCAATTTAGACACCCGAAAGTAAGTACTATAGTAGCATGTTCCACGCATCTCCTAGTAATTCAAGCACTAGTTTCATCAATACCATTTAGCATGCTTGCTAATTATCAGTTTGATTGACCTTTATTTCTTGTAAAGTGGTTGTGGCAGGAACAAGGGAATGATTACTGTGGATACTACATTTGCGAGTTCATCCGCCACACGACCTGTGAGCGGGGCTACTCTGACAAACAATATGAAGTGCGTAAATAATAATAATCACAATTTTATTTTATTACCATCATTTGTGTTCAGTTTCATTTATTCATACATACATATATATATATGTATATATATATATATATATATATATATATATATATATATATATATATATTGACCCCTTCTTCAAATTAGATATTTCGGATGCAGGATGAACTCCTACCACCAGATCGTATGCGAGGAATTCAAGAGGAATTGGCGGCATTCTTTCTTGACCACGTGATCGCTAAAGACGGAGAATACCATGTGGACCTTGAGTTCATTTGGAATTAGGAGATTATATTGTAAGAGATAATTATATTGTATATACGTAGCCAGTACGTAGCGTCGGATAGATATACGAGAACTTGTTATTCGATATCACTTCTCTCTATATGGATACGTTCATGACGATCTTTTGTTTACTTCATTTGCTTACTAGTTAGCTAGCGTGTCTAGTCCTCTCTATACGTATAGTACGTAGCGTCAACCAAGCATGGAGATAAGAGAGTACACTTCTCTCTATTAATTAGCTAGCTAACACAATATATGAAACACCTAAATTAACCCCCCAAAACCCCCTAACCCCCCCACCCCACCCCACCCCCCCGCCTTTCAAAAAAAAACCAGCACCTGAAACGCTGACGCGTTGATGCCTATTGGTCCTGGTTGGTGCCACCAACCGGAACCAAAAGGGCCTCCTGCCTGGGCTCGCCGCACCGGCCACGTGGAGGCCCATCTGTCCCGGTTTATGCAAGAACCGGGACTAAAGATTTAGGGCATTAGTACCGACACTTTAGTCCCGCTTCAAAAACCGGGACTAATGGCCTTTACGAACCGAGACTATAGGCCCTTTTTCTACTAGTGAATGTGGTCTAACCTTGAGATGTATCATGTTTAGTTGACTCTCTACTGTGTCAGTTTAGCGAATATACACCTTGTGTACATATACGAGGATTTACCATGTGTTTCACTTTAACTAAGTGTCACAAACTGAAGAAATTCAGCATGTTTGTGTCGCGCCTGTGGGCCGGGCCACTGCATTAACTGAAGATCAAAGGGGAAAGAGATAGCCTAGTCTTTTTTAGCAAAGCGTGGTGTTGTGTGTGCATGAGCTGGTTGTGTCCAGGTTGGAGGCTGATGTCTTCTGTATGTAACTGAAGACTGTTCTGGATCTGGGAGTGCATCTATTCAGAACTGAGATAAAATGCACTTACTCTCCTCTCCTCTTCTTGCTGTCGCTGTATCCCCAACCCCAAATCCTCTTGTTGGACACTCAAAAATTTACCTGGACCTATTCGATGTGCTGCCACTAGGTCATTGACCCGTTGACCGTTACATTTTGCTACGATTTGTTAAGTGTACTTGTAAGTTATTTCTGGGTTTGTAAGCAGAAACCAAATCAGAGCATATATGCATATTCCTCATCAAGTCAATAAATAAGCAAATACATGGGCTCAAATAACATCATTTGTCATCATCATCATCATCATTATGGTGGTATTTTACAAGGGGAAAATCTTGATTTCATCTGACTCATTATTGTCTTCCATCAACCTCGTCCGACACCGTCGGATCTCCCATGATTGTGTATGAATTAAAGTTTCCAGCACTAGGGTGAGCATGCCTGGTCGACTCGGGTTTCCGGTGGCGATTCATACCCACCCACACATAGTGACCAACATGAATAAACTAATATATCAATGTCATCGTCCGTCGTCGTGACAAATCTCAATCTCTCAGTCTGCCAATGGTTATAACTTATTTATACCAAACACTTATATCTTTTTATATACCATATTACATTTTAAATTAATACTCCATCCGATCCAAAATAAGTGCCATGGTTTTAGTTGAAGACACTTATTTTGGACTAGAGGGAGTACAACATTTACAAAAAGAAAAACATTTTTTGTTTACTATACCTAACAACATGAAGTCCAAGCAGTAACTTAGAGTTAAATATTATTTTAAAATGTCATTCAAATTACTATAATGATAAACCAACTCCATTTTGTTGTAAAACTTATATTATTTCTTCCAAATATGTTTCGGACATTTAAGTAAGTTAGATTCGATCATATGAGAGTAAAATTAGAAGTAGCATTCAGATGCAAAGTATGCTTTTCTATGCACCTATTTTATTACCTTTGAATATCTTGCTATAGAGTTCTATAATATAGGCGGCTAACAAATATCTTAGTACAGGTTTGTGGTGGACCATTATTTATCTTAGTTGTAAGTATTTTTTATCTTATATCAATCAGCTTACTTAATTGGAAGGAACTATTGTGCATCTGATTGTACCTATTATCTGAAAGTCTGATTTTATTTATTTTTCTTCTCTTTTGGTTTCATTGCCGTAGGGAAAAATCCAAATGGCTGGTCTTTCAGTGGAAACTACAAAGATACGGAGTAACTTTGATGTGCCTCACTCTGTGATTAATGTGATCAGAAAGCACATCTACTTATTAATGTGGTGTAACCTGGAGATGTATCATGTTTTTGTCACTTTAGTCTGTTTAGCGAATATACAACAAAGAAATTCAAAACATATTCACGACGACCTCGTCGCACATTAGGTGGACTGGAGCCACAGAAAGTACTTTCAACCAATTCAAAGCAACCGAAGGCAGGTCCACCAATAAAACTAATTAAGTTCTAAATGGATTGGTTGCTTGATGACACCTTGAGAACAGATACATACCCTCAAAAAAAAAAAAGAGAACAGATACGAGGATTTATCACTTGTGTTACTTTAAGTCTTTAACAAAGTGCCGCAGGCTGAAGAAATTCATCAGGTCGTGTCGAGCCAGTGGGCTGGGTCGGGCCACTGCATTAACCCAAAGATCAAAGTGAAACGGAGACAGCCCAGCCTGTTTAGCAAAGTGTGGTGTTGCGTGTGCGTGAGCTGTAACTGAAGATTGAATCCGGGAGTGCATCTAATCAGAAGTGAGATATAACACACCTGCTCTCCTCCCCTCTTCTTGGTGTCCCTGTATCCCCAACCCCAAATCCTTTTGTTGGAACCTATTCAGTGTGCTGCCACTAGGTCCTTGACCCATTGATCGTTACAATTTGTATGATTTGTTAAGTGTACTCGTAAGTTCTTTCTGGGTGCTAAGCAGAAACCAAATCAGAGCATGCATGAATATTCTCATCAAGATAATAAATAAGCAAATAGACATGGGCTCAAGTAACATCATTTTTCATCATCATCATCATGGCATTTTACAACGGGGGATTCCACGGGAAGCCGGACAGGTTTCAGGCCATGGTTGTTGCAGCAAACACAGACACGCCTAGCTAGTACCAAGTTGCAGCTGCTAATTGGGACCCCAGCAGCTGAGGTACATCACCGTCCTCAGCCCCTCCTCGGCCTTCTCCGCTCGCCTCCTCTCCGCCACCGCCGCCGCAGAGGCTGGAAGCTGCTTGGCGCCCTGTGAGACGCCTCCATGGATGTTGGCCCTGGCCTTGGCTGCCCGGTGGATGGACCTGATGGCGTAGTTCCAGCGACAGAGGCCGACCTGGTCCTTGAGGGCCTCCCCTGCGCCAACGCTCATCGCCACCATCCACGACGCCTTCGCCGCTCCCGCCATGATCTCTCTTGCGTTGGTGGAGACAGCATTGTTGATTGATGTGTCTGAACTATGTGATGCCTGGAAATTGGTAGGTAGCAGTCAGTGTGGAGTATGGACTTTGTGGTTGCGAATGAATTTTGAGCTGAAGGCTGATTGATGCTTGGGTTGATGAGAGGAAGAGTGGGACTGGGACGAGGTTGTATACAGGAGGGAGGCTGGAAGGTCTTGTACAATGTTGTACTTTTCTATTTTCTCATATTATTCATCAAACGTTTGAAATTTTGACTTGTTTTTTCCCTAGTTTAATTTTCTAGTTGCCTGGAATTTTTTTACAATGTTGTACTTTTCTATTTTCTCATCTTTCCAGAGCTTTGTCAGAAAAAACACATTGTGGTGACTATGCTACTTCGTATGCAAAACGGCTGCCATAACATTGCCAATACCACTTTCAATGGGGTAAAATACAAAATCTAGATGGCTTTGACACTTGATGGACAAAATTGTCGCGTCAACTTGATGGTAAGACAAATATAAATGGGTCAAGCTGCCAATCTGGACAATTTGACACTTCGGAGATAGAAAATTTCACACATTGTAGTTTTATACTTTCACAATTGATGGACCCAAATATATATTTCTTCATGTATATAAAAACAAAGTACAAATAAATGTTTCATGGAGAGAGGACCGGCAGGCAACTGAAACCCTAGTCGTTGCCGCATCTACTCCCCCTCTCGCCACTATCAGGGCGCATCGCCGGGCAAAAACCAGTGCAACGGCAGAGGAAGGTCCGGATTAGGGGTGGCCTACTTGTTGAGGTGTTGGAGGGCTGCGGCTAGATATGTGTGGCTGAGTGACAGTCTTTGTCTGGCAGCGCTCAGCAGCGCTGTTTGTGATCTTGCGTGACAATTTTTATCGACGGGCCGACCAGGCTAGGTCACTGGAGAATAAGGAGTGGATGTGTATTCTTTCGGCACTCTTCGAGTTTGGTTTGAGGCGACGAGGTGGCAGTGTTGTTCCAATGTAGGAATAATGTTCTCCCCGCTCTTTCACCTTTCGCTGGTGTCGTTATCACCATCAGAGGGCGTATGGGTCCGTGTCTCTGATGGGCCTTTCGATATCCGGTCGGTTTAGGTTCCGGAAGATCCGTCTGGATTCGCCAGGTTTTTGCGCTCTACGGATTATCTACTGACCCTAATCGGCGTTTTCTTCTCCCGGGCGGCTATTTGATTTCCACATTATGACCATCGGCGTCTCCTAGTCTGCATTGACGACTTCTCGGTTTCTTCTACCCAGAGGCGACATCGGGCTATGCTCATGGTGCGTCGCCAATGGAATCAGAAGGAAAAAAGACTTCGGCACCCAAGCACTTGAATATAATTTATTTGTCTATGTATAAGTATGTTTATAAGGACTTGTGATACTTAATATATATGACCTTAGTTCCTTTCGGAAATAAAAATCTTTGGCCCTACAAATTTTAAAAGTAACCACTTGTGACATGTAAATACAAGAAATGCTAATTGTACCAAAAAATTATTTAAGAACAATCACCTTTTCAGTGCGGTATCAAAATATGTTAAGTTTCTGCACCAACTTAATTGGAGAATCTTATCAGTATCACCTCACGTTGATGTTGTGGACAGGCGACAGTGAGACCACATGTATGAGAGTTGAAAGGGGGAAAACCAGAAGAGCCGGACATGGTTTCCAGTGCCACATGCTTCGTTTCAGCGCTTGTTTGTTAATAATCACGCAACACAAGAAAGTCGACCCATGATTAGTAGAAACATATCCCTTGTATGTTTATGAAACTGAACCTACGAAATAGGAAAAGGACCGGGATCAATTTTTTGGGTCTCTGCTTTTGCTCTGCCTGTCGAAACAGCGAACAGAACAGAGCAACAGGCAAAGCTTGTGACCAACTGGAAGCAATAGTCTTCCAAAAGAATCCTAAGCAAACAGGCCTGTTTTAAGGGCAATTCAAACCTTTTCCTGAATCAGGGTAATTTGAACTCAAAAGTGGGGAAAGATTTCATCATCATCATCATCATCATCATGGTGAGACATATTTACAATCGTGAGGGAATCAACCAGCCAAGCCACATGGCATGGTTGTTGCTGGGGGATAGAGCTAGCAGAACTGCAGAAACACCTCTGGCTAGCTACCACTAACTGGGACCCCAGCAACTGAGGTACATCGCCGTCCTCAGCCCCTCCTCTGCTTTCTCTGCTCGACGCCTCTCCGCCACGGCCGACGCGGAGGCCTGAAGCTGCTTGCTGCCCTGCGAGACGCCACCGCGGACGGTGGCCTTGGCAGCTCGGTGGATGGACTTGAGCGCATAGTTCCAGCGGCAGAGCCCCGCCTGGTCCTTGAGCGCCTCCACCGCGCCCACACTCATCGCCACCGTCCATGACGCCTTCGCCGCACCCGCCATGATCTCTCTCTTCTTTCTTTTGCAAAACTTTGAGGTTCCTGAAGATTGGGCAGTAGTGGAGTGTAGAATCTGTTGTGTAAGTGAAGAACTGACTGCTTGGGTTGATGAGAGGAAGAGTAGGAGCCGGATGATGTTATATATACAGGAGGGCCGGAGGAAAACAGGAGGCTCGGACGTTGGTTTTCCAGGATACCGGGTGCTGTTGGGGTCAGTTTGCTTGTGTACGCCGCAGCTCTCCGAGTCGTCCAGGTGCAGTGGGACTGCCCACCTCATGCCGTTTTGTTCATTTTTGTCCATTGCGAGAGTTTGAGATGGGCGCAAGCCGACAGAGAAAAGATTGGTGTCATGATCCGGCGAGCGGAATCAAATTGGGTCCTGCGAGTGACTTGTACCAGATATTTTAGGAACATCACATCAATAGCCGTCTTATTAGTTTTCATACACTTGGAAAATACCAGAGAGGGGGGATAGATCAATTATATCACTTCCACCATTGTGGTAGGAGTTGATCAGGATTCTTTTTCATTTGAAGCTGTCACCGGGGGAAGGCTCCCCACCTAAATAAGATCGAAAGTTTGTGAGAAAATTCAGGCTCACCTCTGTTTGTTTGTACTTAGCAGTGGCTACCCACCTCAGCTCGTCTTACCTTGTTTATTCAGGCCAAAAGAGGCGGTTTTGTCCACTGCCAGCAGACCAATATGGCCGAGACAAGACAGGAGTAATGGATGTATCAAGATAAAGCGAGTAAAAGCAGTCATCATGTATGAACTGCTTAGTAGTTGTTTTCCCAACTTGCAAACTAACTCAGCAATTTTGCAAGACCTTAAAACATATAATTTTCCTGATAAAAGTTCTTTACACTAAGGAAGCAAGACCAAGTAAATTTCTATGAACTGCTTTTCCTACAGTCTAATTGATGCATGTGAAATTAGGGGCACTGGTAGCTTGGGTCTAGGGGTGCTTGTGTTCGTTGCAGCAAGAGTTAGGTAGGCATGTCCTGAGACTAGGCTGGTTGTCCCCTCATCCCTTGTAAATATACCACCATGATGATGATGATGATGATGAAAATTTCGCCTATGAGTTTACATCACCGTCCTTGTTAATGTACTTCTTTGAGAGGAAGAAAGTTCAGACTTGCTCGGGAGAGACTCAGCATAGCGAGCTGAGAGGCATACAGAAAACAGAGCCGGTTCAGCTGCTTGTATGTTAGTACAACCCAACTCTGCACAAACGAACAAAGGATAGAACAGATCTCAGTGATACACCCAGCTGCCCTCCAAGATCTCCATCCTCTCTGATCAATTCGAACACCTCCAGGTCGGTGTAACGGTGGCTATTAGAGATTATGGTGTCGCGTTCTTTCCAACAAATTCTTCTCTCATTGTTTTGATGGGGAATAAGAATAGCATGTAATATATGCTTTGCGTTGGTTGCAAGTACTTTTCTGTTGCGCGAGTCAACCTGGCTTACAGCAAGTGGAGGGTTCAAGGGATAGGGATGGCACTGAGGCCAGTCGCCACTAAGGCAGAGTCGTTCATTCGCTAAAAATGTGTTTTTTTATTAGAACAAGCGCAATAACATAGTGAAGCTGGAGGAGTTGGCGCCGTTGAAATGCAGAATCCATGTTCGGCTCACTGTCCAGCATCGGATCTGGACCTCCGATCGGCGAGCGCGACATGGTCTACAAGATCACCCCTCTGCCAGTTTCACGTGCCTGCAAGAGGAGGACAATGCGAAACACATACACTTACAATGCTCATACGCTAGACAGGTGTGGCACAAATGCATCGTCGGACTAAACTTGGAGGTGACTCACCCACTTGGACAGGATAGCCTGTTGGATTGGTGGCTACAAGCTAGAAGAAACTTCACGCGGGCTGAAAGAAGAGGATTCGACACGTTCGTAATCGCAGTGACTTGGTCCCTATAGAAACAGAGAAACGCGAGAGTGTTTAATCGAATTAATCAACAAAAAAACATGGATGAGCTACACAACCACATCATGAACGAGATCAAAGACTGGGAGGAGGCCGGATTAGGTGTAGGAGGGTTAGACCGATTTGTGAGAGAGTAGGCTTTGGATTAGGTGTGGGTGTAGGTGTCTTGGTTCACTTGTGCTAATGTTTGCATCACTCGCAAGTGTGCTGAAAACCCTAGACTCCATCTTAGTCTATTTTATGTCAGTCTTTCTCATCCCCAAAAGTGTGCTGAAAACCCTAGACTCCATACGCCGCGCTTTCTTCTGGGCCGCAGAGGAAACTTGCACCGGTGCTCAATGCTTAGTTGCCTGGAAAAATGTTTGTAAGCCCAAAAAGCTAGGTGGTCTAGGTCTAAAAAATCTCCATGTTCAGAATAACTGTCTATTAATGAAATTTGTTGTAAAAGCTCTGCTACCGAACCAAACTCCGTGGCAAGATTGGATCGACCTTCAACACCCAAATGCTCTCATCGCTCCACAAAATAGCCACTCCTTCCTCTGCCAAACCATAAACCACCAACTACCAACTCTACACTCCATCTCCTTCGTCATCACACAATCCGGAACAAACACCTATATTTTGCTAGATATTTGGTTACACCAACAATCACTCGCTACTCTCTTCCCCTGCCTCTACTCACACACCACCACCCCCCTCGCTCGTGTGGCTGCTGTTATGAATCACGGTCTAGAATCAATCCTAAGGAACCACCTAACATCTAATGCCTCTACCGAGTTGTGCTCTTTGTTGTCTCTCCTGCAGGATTTCCAGGTGTCGACAGGACCGGACGAGCGCTACCTAAACGGTGGCCTCAGTTTCTCTACACGGGCCGCTTATCAGCTGGTCATGGCCGACAATGATGACGACGCCCATGCCATTGCAATCTGGTCTTCATGCGTTCCAAACCGTGTGAAAATCTTTGCATGGCTTCTGTTTCGTGGAAGACTCAACTCCAAAAGCAACCTTATCCGCAAGCACATCGTACCATACATGCTATGTCCATGGTGTGGGTTCGACGGGGAGACCGCCTCGCATATCTTCCTACACTGCCCCCTCGCTCAGAGAATATGGCAGCGACTCGGAATATCGCCAACCAACTCCATCGACAACCTTTGGGACTGCCGCCTCCCCAACCAGCTTGACAAGCTAATATGGCACTCCATCCTCCTCATTATCCTATGGAAAATATGGGACTCCAGAAACGCCATGACTTTCCAGCAACAGAACCACCACAACATCTTCACCCTCAAGCGAATCATTGATGACCTTATGCTCTGGACGCACCGGATGAAGAAACCGGCGCATAAGCAGGCCGCCTCCTCATGGCGTTCCTATTTCTTATCACGCTTACACGTGCTTATGTAATTCACCTTTGTAATCGGACAGACGTTGGGGTTACAAAAATGAGAACTATATTCAGGTGGGGGAACTCCCCCCCCCCCCCCCCCCCCCGGGGTGATTTTTCAAAAAGAAAATTTATATTCCGGTTTTCCAACAAGTAGTTCCTGCCCAGGGCGGCGCCACTTGAAGATCATTTCAGTGAGTTGTTTGTTAACACCAGTATCAGCATTAATGGCGCTGGACTTGTCATCAAAAGTTTGAAATTCCTTCAGCCAAACAACCTGATAAAAGAGACAACCAAAGGTTCAGGGGCAAGGAGAAACAATTAATTAAAAAGCATGCAATGTTTTAATTAGGAGAACTTAACACATTCTAACTAAATTCAGTAGGTGCATCTCCATTGTAAATATGTACCCCTTTTCAAGCCCTCGTTTGTCAAAACTCTGCAGTGTAATTCAGAAAATTGTCGTGTTCCGAGGTAAAGCAGTGTAATTTTGGAAATAAAGCTCAGTGGCTTTATTCACTTCTTAGTAGCGCCATGCCGAGGCTCAATAAATTGGCTCAAAGACACCCAACACCAGGTTGGTGCATATCATCTACAAATCACCTTGCAGTCATCGTGTGACCATTTAGCAAAACCAATTTTGGAGCGCATCGTGCTACGTGGATTACAGACCCGGGGGAGTTCTCATCCAGTTAATTTGTAAAGAGCGGGAAGCATAAACGTTGCACGAACAGAAAAAAAAAATGTCAATCATAAACGTTGCAAGGTCCCTAATCGAATCAATTTGGCGATAAGCATACGAAGAACGAAATAAGAAGCCATGACAAATAAAGAAGGGAAGGAAAGGAAAGACTCACCCGCCTTGCCCTATAATAGTTCGCAAATTTTACCCACACACTCTGGAGACAAGGATGAAATATAGGTTAGTTAGGGCATCTCCAGCCGTTGGCCCCCCCAGGACGCATATAAATCGCCCCTGGGGGTGAGCCGGTGATACACTCGGCGCTGGGGGCGGTTTTGCGCCCAGTCATCGCCCCCAGGCGCCGAAATTGGCCCACTTTGCAGCCCAATTTCAGCGAATAAACGGCCCATATGGCCGAGAATAGGCCCATATTCGGCGTGGTTTCGCCGTGTCTCGGCGTTCAATTATCAACTCAATTATTCCTTATCACATATTTCATCATAGAAAAATCAAATACTTCAACAAAATACTACAACAACAAATAGTTCAATACAAATTATATAGTTCAACAAATAAAAACTCGTATTTCATCACGCGGCGTCCCCCTTGAGCCTCCATAGGTGCTCAATCAGATCTTTCTGCAGTTGATGATGCACCTGTGGGTCTCGGATCTTCTGACGCATACTGAGATAGGCAGTCCAAGTTACCGGTAGCTGGTGATCAACTTCGGCTAGAGGACCCTGCCTGTAGTAAGGTTCAGTGTCAAACACTGGGTCTTCTTGCTCGCTCTCGATGATCATGTTGTGCAAGATGACACAGCAAGTCATGATCTCCCACATTTGATCTTTCGACCAGGTCTGAGCGGGGTACCGAACAACAGCGAATCGAGATTGGAGCACACCAAATGCCCGCTCGACATCCTTCCTGCAAGCCTCCTGAAGCTTCGCAAACCAGGCATTCTTGCCTCCTGCCACAGGGTTTGAGATCGTCTTCACAAATGTCGACCATCTCGGATAGATGCCGTCAGCTAGATAGTACCCTTTGTTGTATTGGTGCCCATTGATCTCGAAGTTCATCGGAGGAGAATGGCCCTCAACGAGCTTGGCAAAAACAGGAGAGCACTACAGCACGTTGATGTCATTGTGAGTTCCTGGCATACCAAAGAAGGAGTGCCAAATCCAGAGGTCCTGTGTGGCTACCGCCTCAAGCACCACACTGCAACTGCCTTTGGCGCCTTTGTACATCCCCTGCCAACCAAATGGGCAGTTCTTCCATTTCCAATGCATGTAGTCGATGCTTCCAAGCATCCCAGGAAATCCTCTTGCTGCATTCTGGGCTAGGATCCGAGCAGTGTCTTCCACATTGGGTGTTCTCAAGTATTGTGGCCCAAACACTGCCACCACTGCCCGACAGAACTTGTAGAAACACTCTAAGCTGGTGGACTCGGCCATGCGCCCATAGTCGTCGAGTGAATCACCGGGAGCTCCATATGCAAGCATCCTCATCGCTGTCGTGCACTTCTGGATGGAGGTGAATCCAAGAGCGCCAGTGCAATCCATCTTGCACTTGAAGTAGTTGTCGAACTCCCGGATGGAATTCACAATCCTGAGGAAGAGCTTTCGGCTCATCCGATAACGGCGCCGAAATGTTCTCTCGCCATGAAGTGGAGCATCGGCGAAGTAGTCAGAGTAGAGCATGCAGTAGCCTTGCGGACAATGCCGGTTCTTTGCTTTCACCCGCCCCGGCGCCGAGCCACCTCGACGCGGCTTTTCATTGCTCGCCAGCAGCTGGGCGAGGGCGGCGAGCACCATCAGATGCTCTTCTTCCTGGACGTCGGCCGCGGCTTCCTCCTCCAGCAACGCGGCGAGCTCTTCCTCCTCATCCGAGTCCATCGCCGACATAGGCAAAACGCCGAACACCTTGCGCTCGGTGGGCGTGTACCCGCCGTTAAACCGCGCCTCCGCGGCCGAAAACGGCGGCCGGAAACGCCCAGCTGCTGCGGGAGGGGCTGCCGCGGCGAAGCGCTGCTATTTTCCGGCGGGGAATGGCTATCTAGCGGAGTAGGCTGGCGGTCGTCGCCGGGATATAGCTAGTGGTGGCCGAGGGCGCGGGGGGTGCGAGGCGAGTCGGGGGAAGAAAACCTTGACTTTTCCCCTTTTGGTGTGGGCCAGGCGTGCTTTTCCCTAGCGCCAGAGCCCCCAACGGCTCCCCAGCGCGCCGGGTTCAGCCTGTGACCGCCGGGCGGAAAAAAGGTCCGAACCGGCGATTTTCGGCGTCCTGGGGGCGCGACTGGCCGGTTTTTTGGCGCCGGCGCCGAAAAAGTGGCCTGGGGGGGCCTATTGGGGGCGCGGCTGGAGATGCCCTTAGTATCGACGACTAGAGGAAGCCAAGCACATCAGTAATAATTAACCTGCATTGCATCTGGCAAGTAGAGGTAAATCCCACAGAAATTGAAAACCGCGAAGCCGGATGGCGTCTCTAGCAGCACCAAGAGCACCCCAAGGGTGTTCGCAAAGTCATCGCCTATACCAACACACCAAAATTAAGCAAGCTGGATTAAGGAAGGGAAACAAAAACCTCATCCAGATATCAAAAGCGTGAAGCCTAGATCCGAGGTGAAAGGTCCTCCACGAACCCTAACACGCCGATCTATGGAGGGAAAGATGTGGGATCGGATGCATTTGTTCCCTAGACGGAAAAATCTTCTGGCCGCCACGGTTTCCATTGTGGCAGATTGCGATAGAGGATAAGATAATGACGACGGGCTGGCTGCTCACCTATACTGGCGGCTAGCTCCCCGAAAGTACCGGGTATAATCTTTCATCGACGCGCCGGAGGAGGAGGACGACCCGCCGGAGGTGGGTCCGGCGCCGGAGGGGCAGACCCGCGGCGCCGCACGACGGGAGGAGGCATTGCGATTTTGAGAATGATTTGCTGCCGCGTGAATGAGGGAACCGCCAATACCATATACTCCAACGAAATTCCACTGCCCGACAGCGGCCTAACTAAGCCCAGTGAATGGAGGGGGCAATTGGGCCGACTAAGGTAGGGGGCTATACCAACCTGAGGCTGTGTTCGGTTGGCAGGGATTTGAAGGGGGTTTGGCAGGGATTGAGAAGGATTTAAACCCCTACAAGTCAAAACCCCCCAAATCCCCTCCAATCCTCTTGTGGAGGAGTGTATCCGAACAAGGCCTGAGAAGAAACTTCCAACCCGTGAAGGAATACCAGACATTGCACCTTCCCCGCCTAAAACAAAGGCATTGCACCTTCCTCGGTTTTGAAACAGTGTACTTTTTTTTAACATAAATTACATGAATCCTAATTGAAAAACCTTCATGCATGTTTTTTCCATTGTACACCAAAAAACAAGTCCTCAAAATGTCTTTACCTTTTTTTTCTTCATATTTCTCTAAGAGAAAAGATTCACCATGAGGAAAACTAGATAATATCCACGCACCTTGTTTTGGAAATTAATAGCCATAAATTTGTCACCGATAAAATTTGAATATATATGAGAATAATGCCCCTCTACATTCTCGTCATATATGAATGGTACATACCTAGCAGTAAATGGAAGGTGGCTGCACATTGTAGTACATCGTGACCTTGTGACTTCGCGGGAGGAGGGGGGGGGTTGTTTTGTTTTTGAAAAAAATTATGCCTAATAATAAAGGGGGCTATTGCTTCTGGACGAATGTCGCCAAAATTGCCCCAAAAGTTGCAAAAAATTATCAACCGATGCCACCTATAAGTGATAAAAACATTTTACACCGCCTGGGCGGCCAATGCAGTAGGAACCTTCTATACTACCCTCTGCATGCTGGCAAAAAATAAAGCACCCCTGTTTGGGCCGGCTCATGTCCGGGTGGCCTGTTTTTTAAATTTCGATTTTTTCCTCTTTTTTTTCCTACTCTAAATTTGGGACTTCATAAAAGTTCCGAAAACTAAAAAAATAAAATTTTGAATAAAATATTTAATAATACATAATTTTTTGTCGATTCAATTTTTTTGGTGATTTTTAAAAAATGTTCACAATTTTGAAAACAAATGTTTGGCAAGTTTAAAAATATTCATGATTTTTTAAAGTTTGTGTATTAAAAAAATTTCATAAAATTGAAAAATACAATCACCAATTCAAAAAATGTTCATGAAGTGAAAAATAACCTAAAATTCAAAAAACGTTCGTGACTTACAAAATAGGTTATTGATTCGTAAAATGTTCGGTGATTCAAAAAATGATAATGCATTTCAGAAAATGTTTGCTAACTAAAAAATATTTGTGAATTTTAAAAAAATCAACCAATTTCCAAAAAATGCTCGTTAGTTCAAGAAAACTGTTTTAAAAAATGTTCACAATTAAAAAAGTGATTGCAAATAGGATAAAATGTTCATGAATTATGACTATGGAAAATGTTCACGAGTTTAAAAAAAGTTCATGATTTTCAAAAATTGTACTCTATTTCAAGAATATGAGAGTGATAGTGTATCTTGGCGTTGCAACAAAATGTGGTCATGGCCGTTGGAGATTATGATTTTTTTCTTCCATTGCAACGCATTGACCGTTTTGCTAGTAAAACTTAATGATGTGAAGGCTTTATATGTGCTTGATGACATGGATGACTCATCTGCTACATAAAGGTATATGAAAGGATTGCATGTAATTGATGGCGTGGACGACTAGGTGGCATGTGTGGCGATGTCGGATGTGTGCATGTCGAAAGAAATATAACTAAATAATGGAGATAAACTATTTAAATATATGCTAGATAACCATGTTTATGTAGGTGTGGCCTTTTAAGTTTTTTACACCAATTTAACCGAAGAGTCTTACCATGCTCTCCTTCGATGATCGGTGACAATGATAACACAAACTACAAGTACCGGAGAAAACAAGGAAAACCAGAGGCTAGGGACACGGTTCCCATCATACCAAAGGCCACATGCTTCATTTCTGCGTTGAAAAACTACAGAAAGATAAATTCTAGCGGATGTGTCGTATTCATAGGCTCCAAAACCATTTTATGCCGGGCTTCATAATTTTTTGAGGGTTGTGCGCGAACACAGAGTTTCATAACTCAAACTCCATATTTTGTGGACCCACATGTAAGTGTTTTTGTTTGTTCGTCAGTATTTACCGTTCGGCACATTCTTATTTCGTCTCGCCCGAGGACTCACCAGGAGGGCCTAGACACTACATGGCTCAGGCGAGGTGGTCGTGGAGAAAAATAGTGGGTGGGAAAGAGAAAGATGGATGATCATGGCTGCATGGTGGCGAGCGGGGAACTCGATTTGAAAAAATCTGACCCACGGAACACTAGCATCCCAGTCATTAATTATAAGAAATGTCAATTTATATAACCACGCTCTGGCGGAAAAAGGGTCCGAAAAGGGCGCTCTAACGGGAAACAAAGAGGGATAGGGCGCAGATGGACAAGACACGCAGGGCTGCCCATTAATGGGCATTTTGGTTTCATGAAAACTGCACATGCGAATGTTGTACTCGCGGCTGTGCCATTGGTAGGAGAATGAGATGGATGGAGAGGGAGAAGAAAGAAATGGCTGAAGTTTCACAGAAATTTTTATCAGTAGTTATTTTTTCAGCTTGCAAACTAACTCCGAATTTATATAAAATTTTAAAATATAAGAATTTTCCGATAGGCTTTCTTTACATTGTAAGATAGACCAGCAAAATTTCTGTGAGCTACTTTGCTACACTCTAATTCATGCACGCCTCAACTCAAGAAAAGAACAATCATGTACGCCTAAGTCTCTATGTATTATACAGCTATTCGTGCCGGTTCGCGTGAGCGCAAGCTTTCAAGTGGAGTTTTGGTTTGTTTCATAATTTGGCTTGGCTTGCAATAAAGCCAGGTTTTATCTGTTTGCTAAATTACAAGATCATGTTTACAAGTTGCCAGTGGTGAAAGGGCAGGATTTTCTTGGGGCATAACTAGAAGTTTTGCTGTTGATCAAGAACGTTTAGATAATGCAGCATTGCACCAACAAAACAGGCAAATCAGAGTGGCGCAGCGGAAGCGTGGTGGGCCCATAACCCACAGGTCCCAGGATCGAAACCTGGCTCTGATATTTGTTTGCTTGGTTTTCGTTTATCTATTTATTTTTTGCTCTGCAAGTCTGCATCACCAGGAATTTTATCTGAAAATTTTTAGAAGCTCTGTGCTTCTCGTAAACCAGCTGCATCGTCCTTGATCCACCCTCTTGTCATAGTTATGATTTTCGTGTGTACAAAGTGGAAGAAGAACATGGTTTAACAGGGGGAGCCGAAAAGAATAATGGCTCTTATTTTTACAGAGGTCAGCAAAAGCGCCCATCGAAATAGCAGAGCGAGCCAAGTGCAGAACTTGCGAGGCATTGAAGTAATTTGTGAACTTGAAAGCACATGAAGGCAATGTAATTTGTGAACTCAGCTCAAGTGTGCGTGCGTGTGGTTCCAGGCAGCGGCAGAGGCCGGATGCCTGCCGCTTCTTGCCCTGCGAGACACCGCCGCAGACTTGGGGCTTAGGCTGCCCTGCCCTGCCCGGTACATGAGCCTGAGCGTGTGAGTTCCAGCGGCAGAGCCCTCGTCCCGTATGTGATTTCTCCAAAGATTAGTACTGGCCCGGATCGTAGTGTGGGTTTTGAGTTGGAGTAGTAAGTGAAGGAATTGAGGTGGAAGCCGATCGATGCTTGTGCTGAGCTGGTGAGGGAGTGGCTACCAGCCTCATCTTGTCTTGTGCAAACTAACATAGCAATTTCATACTAGGATTTTAATACACATGAATTATCCGATGGAGTTTCTGTAGATTTAGATTGGAAGAAAGACCAACACGCACTATTTACTGCTTTACTTATATAGACTCTAATTGATGCATGCCAAAACCTCTACATCCATCCGCTGACCTTGTGAACTAACTCACCTCTACTGATTATAGTACATCCTCCCGTACAGAAAAGAAAATACTGAATCATGAAGTGCCTGTCTAGACCAGAGGAAGGATCCAACGGCACAGATCCATGTCCCCCAGTCCTCCCTCCTCTCCCGTCCAGACTCCAGACGCTCTCCGGCCGCCAGACCCACCGGTCCTGCCTCCTGCGCCCCCGTCCTCATTGACGGAGGTGAGCTGCTCCTCCCGCGCTTTCCGCTTGGCGCCGGGGTCTCCTCTTCGTCGCCGCTGCTCAGCGCGCTCGGCATTGATTGCAACCCGCGGGCGCGGCGGCGGTGACCGGTTCCCCCGAGAGGCTGGTTGGTGCGCGCGCGCGCCGAGCGTCGCAGGTGACGCCACTCGAGCGCGGAGCGCCTCGTCAGGGGACGCACGCACGGTCTCTCGCCCTCCCTCGTCTGGAGAGCGGAGACGGCCAGCAATGCCAACCGCCCCACCGGATGCACTCAAATGAGGCTTTGGACATGCTGCTCCACCGGATGCCCGAACTGGACTGTGCGCCTGATGTCTTCTCGTTCAACATAGTAATCAACGGCTGCTTTAGAGAAGGTGAAGTAGACAAAGCATGCAATCTCTTCCATGAGATGCCCCAACTGGGAGTTCAACCTGATGTGGTGACCTACAACTCAATTATCATCGCACTAAGCAGGGCCGGGGCAATGGGTAAGGCAGAAGTGGTCCTTCGGCAAATGGTTGATAAAGGCATTGGACCCGATGTCATGACATATAACAGTCTGATCCATGGATATTCTACTTTGGGTCAGTGGAAGGCAGCAGTTAGGGTATTCAAAGAGATGGTAAGTGTTGGTGTTCTACCAAATGCTGTCACGTTGAACTCATTTATGGATTCACTTTGCAAGCATAGAAGGACAAAGGAAGCTAGAGATATTTTTGACTCCATGGCTGCAAAGGGCCACAAACCTAATATTGCCTCCTACTCTACTATGCTTAATGGGTATGCGAAACAAGGATGCTTCGATGATATGACTGGTCTCTTCAATTCCATGGTACAGAATGATATTGTACCTAACAACCATGTTTTCAACATACTGATCAGAGCATATTCTACACGTGGACTGATGGACGAGGCTATGCACATGTTCGAAGTAATGAAGCAACAAGGAGTAAACCCAGATGTAGTTGACTATCTAGTAGTAATAGATTCACTTTGCAAAATGGGCAGGATGGATGCTGCTATGGACAAATTTAATCAGATGGTCAATCAAGGAGTTTCACCTGACATAGTTGTTTACCAATGCCTGGTTCTGGGTTCTTGCTCTAATGGTGATTTTGTGAAAGCCAAAGAATTGATTTCTGAAGCAGTTAATCGAGGTCTGTGTTCTAACAGTGTGTTCTTCTATCCTGTAATAAACAACCTGAGCAAAGAAGGAAATGTAAAGGATGCACAAGATATGTTTGACTTCATTGTAGGTATTGGTCATCAGCCTGATGTTATTATGTACAATTCACTGATGGATGGATATTGCCTTGTTGGCAAGGTGGAGGAAGCAATGACAGTGCTTGATGCTATGAAGTCCGCTGGCCTCCAACCTGATGCTATTACGTATGCTATACTTCTTAATGGCTACTGTAAAATTGGAAGGATCGACGATGGATTGAGTCTTTTTAGGGAAATCTCACTCAGCAGGGTTAAGCCCACGACTATTATGTACAACATTATACTTGATGGGCTGTTTTGCTGTGGGAGAACAGTTTTTGCAAAGGAAGAATTCGATACAATGATTGAAAGTGGCATACCGGTGGGCATTGACACATGCACCATAGTTCTTAGTGGACTTTGCAAAAATAATTGCACTGATGAAGCAATAGAGCTGTTCAAGAAGTTATGTGCAATGAATGTGAAGTTTGATGTCATAATTCTCACTACCATGATTTCTGCAATGTTTAAGACTAGGAGAATTGAAGAAGCCAAGGATTTGTTTGCTACTATATCAACCATAGGGTTGGTGCCTTCTGTTGTGACTTACAGTGTAATTTTTTTTTTTTAGAAAAGGAGGATGACCCCCGGCCTCTGCATCTGGAAGATGCATACGGCCACTTTATTGATTATTCACGATGACCATACAAAGTATTACACCAATGTGCCTGAATCCACCATCTTGGCAACATATGCCACTACTCCTATCCAATATGATGAAAGAGAGCTAGCCGGGCCACTACCCAGACCACTCACGTAATCCTAACATCAATAGCCGGAAGCCGAAACACATTCGGAAGCCCCAGCCGAGCCACATACCTGGTCTGGGGCGTAATCCGGTCAGACGCACTCGTGTGTCGTCGCCGCCATCTTCCACAGGTCCGTCTTCAGATCAAATTGAGGCATCTACCATGTCTGGCCACTCCGCCATTGACGCCACCATGACGCCAAACAGCAACCTCCTCCTGCGCGAGTCCATCTCCGTGCATCGGACGTCGAGCCTCCACAGCGCCACGCCGCCGACATCCGCCGCCATCAATGAGTGAGACGGAGCACCGCTCCACCCTCCCCCCAGCCAACGCTTACTCCAAAACGGCACCCCCAGGAGAACCTGGACGCGTCGGAGGAAAAGCGGAGGCTTGGGCGAAGAAGGGCACGCCGTCAGCAGCTGTTACCCACCCCAAACAGCGCCCGCCACCACCCAGCCCTCAAGGCGGCGCCTTCAAGAAGGTCACGGCGCCAAAGACGCCGCCGCCGCCCACCGGAGTTAGGTTTTCACCCGAGAAGCTAGGTGGTGGGGAGTGGAAGGGCAGACCTTGACAGACGTCTCCATGAAGAAATCGGCGCCCGCAGGCGTCGTCGTCGTCGCGGCCGGCCGTAGCCGACCCGGGTTTCCCCCGATCTGGATCCCGACCACCAAAATCGCATCATTGGGAGGCCCTTAGGCGGCAGCATAGGGAGGGGAGGCGAGGGGTGCGGCGGCGGCGCTATGGGGCGTCACCACCACGCCAGATCCCTTCCTCGCCGCCAACAGCAGCCGGCGGGCCAGATCGGGCGCGGACCAAATCTGGCGCCTAAGCACCCGCACGCCTACGCCGCAGCCACGGCCGGCCAAGCTCCAGGCCACGCCACTCCACCCACCCAGAGAAGGAGAAGCGCGAGACGAAGCAGAGGGCCGCCGGGGAGCGCCGCGACGGCCGCAGCGCCGGAGGCCGAGCCTTCCCCACCTGGAGCGGTCGCCGTCGTGGAACGACGCCGCGCGCGCGAGCGGGAAGCCCCGCCGCCGCCGTCCGCCGCGCGGGCTTCGCCCGGCGGTTTCCTCCGGCGGCGGCGCGGCAGGGGAGCCGGGGAGAGGGGGTGGCGGCGCGGCGGGCTAGGGTTCCCCCGAGTCGCCTCCCAGGCGACGCGGGGGTACGCGGGGGTAATGATCTTATAAAATGGGGGAGAATTTCACTTCCCCGGCCTCTGCACCAACTAGGGATGCATACGGCCATTTTAGTATGAGTACCAAGATAAACATGATCCTCAGAATTTTTTTAAATGAGTATCAAGATATTTTTTGATGAGTGGTTCGACCACACACCAAACTTGATCCTCAATAAATTGGGAAAAACCCATGTGCATCACCTGTCAATTCTAGGAATTGAACTCGGGTCGTTAGGCTGCCCAACCGCATGCCCAACCACTGAGCCAAAGCTCTCTGGTGTAATGATGACGAATTTCATAAAAGAAGGGTCGCTGGCAGAGGCTGATGATATGTTTTTAGCAATGGAGAAGGCTGGCTGTGCTCCTGACTCCAGACTGCTAAATCACGTGGTCAGAGTGTTGCTGGAGAAAGGTGCAGTTGTAAAGGCTGCAACTTATCTCGCTAAACTTGATGGAAAACAGCTGTCACTTGAAGCTTCGACGGTTTCGTTAATTGTATCTCTCTTCTCAAGGAAAGGGAAATTAAGGGAGCATGTAAAATTGCTTCCGGTAAAGTACCAGCCTCCTGAGAGTTCGACTGACAATTGAAAGAGTATACTTGAAACTTCCTACTGAAAAACGAGGTGGTAAATTGAAATAACAAGCCTGACTCCTGAAGGTCATATGAGTTTCTCCCTTTTTGTGATGAAGAAAGTGTAACTCTGATCTGGAATGTTTGGATATCTGTCACACATTACATATTTATCAGCATCCAAGTTTGTGGCAAAGTACTTGCCTACTTGCCTCTGGGAATACCTCATCTCGGCGTTTATGGATTCATGCAACAAGAAGGCGTGACCAAGGAGTGCAACACAAACCAGATATAAAATAGTCTGTTTAATAATTGTGAGATGGTTGATGCACTGCTTTTGCCCTCTGTTGATGATAGTTACTGTTATGTTCACTCAACTAAGCTGTGATCTCTCTCTTCATAATGTTACAGAAAGCTAGGTTGCTCTAGATTAAATGCTTGCATTTTTTAAATTTCAGCAACCATTGCATGTAAACTCAATTTGCCACCAGTGATATCCTGGTTACTTTCAGTTATGCCCCTCTCAACAGTAGTGCTAATTTTTTTCTGTGAAGTGTTAAGTGTGTTGTATTCATGGGCTGTAGACTGGTAAACAGAATTGAGCTTTGTTGTCATCTAAAATCTAGTTGCCTGCGCTAGTGCACTTTATTTAGTAACCTGATGTTCTGTGCTAAGCATGTTTTTAAGATGAGAAGCGTTAGGCTACTCCCAGGAACTGCTGACTGTGAAAATACATTGCAGATGCCTGTGTCTCTCCGGTAAGAAATATTTACATTTATTCATTGTTTTGACTGACTGACTGATCATGGACAGAGCTTGAAGGATCAGCACTGTACTGCCATTGGGATTCTCATCTCAGAAACATTTGTCGTGGTGCATTCTAGGGTGTTGTGCGATTACCGTGAAGAAAAATTCTAGATAAAAGTTGTGCGATCTGGAGGCCTCCACTGGATGCACACATTACACATATTCTTTATGGTCATGATCGGTCCGTCAGTCAATACCAGTACGCGTAAAAGTAGCTCCTTTGGTTGAAGCACAATGCTTGTCTCTGAAACCAAATAAATACTGCATTCTTTTTTCGGCTTTCTGTTGTGGAAATCGCAGGAGTTGATTATTTTGTTAGTCTTGTGACCTTCTGGTCAACCTGGAAGGGGGTAGACAATATCTTCTCAACAATGGAGAAGGCTAGCTTGCTGTCAACTCTCAGTTGCAAAAAAACATGTGGTCAGGGTGTTACTGGAGAAAGGTGAAGTAATCTGGGCCGGAGGTTATCTTTCTAAAATTGATGAGAAGAAGTTAGTACTACTTGAAGCTTCAGTCATTGAGTTTGCAGTTGCTGACCTCTCTCTTCCAAAGGAAAGAGACATGCCAGAAAATACAGTCTTTTTTCCTCTACTAGACGTTTAAGGATGCTGTAATAATCTGTGCCGGGCCTGAGGTTCTCTGGATGGTTTCATTTGAATGAAACCGGAAGCGTATAATTCGAAGAAAGAAAACAAAATCATGTGTGTGTGCTATCGGGACAAGAACCAACTCGAAGCAATGATCTTCCACAAGAATCCGAAGCGGACATACTGGTTTGGGGCGCACTGTGAACGGTTTTTTTTTTCTGGAGCAGGGCAATGTGAACTCGAATTGGGGAAGCTTCAAGCTTTCATCATCATCGTTTGTCCCAAGTCCCAACACATATTTACAATCAGGAGGAGACTAATTCTGGCCAAGATTCAATGAGCATAACTAAATTTAATTTTACAAAATATATCATTTCTTTCTATAGATTGTCACCCATGTGAATCATTTAATCTATACACTACGGGAAAATGTTATATGCGGAGTGTCGGGCTCTTTGCCGAGTGATTTTTCACGAGGTTCTCGACAAACATGGCCTTTGCTGAGTATCTCATACAAAACACTTGGCAAAACAAGGGTACTCGGCAATAGAAACTTTGCAAGTACTCACTAGGCAAAAGTAGAGACTTTGCCAAGTGTTTTGTAACACTCGGGAAAATAGGTATTTGCCAAGTTTTTTTTTACAAGACACTCGGTAAACAAATAAAAGTAATAAAATGCATATGTTTATTTGTATTTAGAAGACCGAATTTTATCCATTGGCCTTGAAATTTATTTACCTTTGTTGTTCTTTGTACTATCATGATTGATTACAACTAGATCGAAAGTTTCTCCCTAAAAAAGAAAGAATCAAACAACATTATACTGAAATAGTGCATTACTAGACGGCAAATGACACAGAAAAGGAGGCCCACAATAGGTTCCTACAACAGGTAGGGATCAAGATTATACTCTCTTTTCTATATGAAAAAAAGTAGGCCTGTGATTATCCGGATCCATCCCTCAATCATGCAATTCAAAGAGGACCTCTGTATGTGACACGTACGAACTACATGTAGAGGTACATAGCTGATCTGTCCGCCGGGCGCCCAAACCTCCGTGAACTTATTTTTTGAATTCATGATTTTTTTTCAAATGAATGAATGTTTATCAATTTCGCAAACTTTTATCAAATTCATGAACTTTTTTGTCAAATTCATAAAAAAATTCAAATCGATGAAAATTTTCAATTTCACAAACTTTTTTCAAATCGTTAACTTTTTTTAAATTCGTGGTACTTTTTTTTTGCAAGTGGTCACCTTGGTGCATGGAATTCACGTCCCTGCGGCACGGGCGCTAGTCGCTACATGGTGGCAGAAATTTGCCGGGTCAAAAAAAAAAAAAGCCGGGTTGCAACTCACCCGAGAAGAAAATGTGATCCATTCCCCTGATCCGGTCTTCACCCCCGCACTCCTCCCAGCCCCCGGCGCCGCGGCGACACCCTCTCCGGTCACGGCCAGACTCGTCAGCCGCGTACGAGGCGTTCGCCGGCGGGCAGGCCCACCGCTCCTGCCTCCTGCGTTCCCTTCCTCGTCAACGGAGGTGCGCTACTCCTCCCGCGCTTTCCGCTCGGGCGCCGGGGCCTCCTATTCGTCGCCTCTGCTGAGCGCGTTCCACATTGATTGCAACCCGCGGCGGCGGCGCTGGTTGCTGCACGCGCGCGCGTGCCGAGCGTCGCAGGTGACGCCAGTCGATCGCGGTGTGCCTCTTCAGCGGACGCACGCACATCCCGCGTCGAGCTCGGCTGGAATCGGCCAGCAATGCCGGCCGCCCGCCTGTCCTCCATCCCCACCTCCTCCTTCAGGGCTTCTTCACGAGCCCCCCTCGCCGCCTTGGCTGTCGCCACGGAACGCGTTCGCGCTGGAACGCTAAGCCGGGAGGACGCGCACCACCTGTTCGACGAATTGCTTGGCCAAGCCGCCGCTGTCCCGGAACGCGGGCTCAACAACTTTCTTGCCGCACTCGCCCGTGCTCCACCCTCAGCTGCCTGCCGCGATGGCCCCGGCCTTGCCATCGCCCTCTTCAACCGCATGTCCCGAGGCACTGGTGCACGGGTGGTGTCGCCCACGCTCTGTACCTATTCCATCCTCATGGACTGCTGCTGCCGTGCAGGCCGCCCGGACTTGGTGGTTGCCTTCTTCGGCCGCCTCCTCAGGTTGGGGCTGCGCTTGGACGTCATCTCCTTAAGCAATCTCCTCAAGGGGCTTTGCCAGGCTAAGCGCTCAAATGAGGCATTGGATCTGCTGCTCCACCGGATGCCCGAACTACACTGTGCGCCTGGTGTCTTCTCGTACAACATAGTAATCAACGGCTGCTTGAAAGAAGGTGAAGTAGACAAAGCGTGCAATCTCTTCCATGAGATGCCCCAACTGGGAGTTCAACCTGATGTGGTGACCTACACCTCAATCATGGACGCACTAAGCAAGTCTGGAGCAATGGACAAGGCAGAAGTGCTCCTTCGGCAAATGGTTGATCAAGGAATTGAACCCAATATTAGGACATATAGCTGTCTGATCCATGGATATTCTACTTTTGGTCAGTGGAAGGAGGCACTTAGGGTATTCAAAGAAATGGCAACTCTTGGTGTTGTACCAGACGTTGTCACGTTGAGCTCATTAATCGATTCCCTTTGCAAGCACAGAAGGACAAAGGAAGCTAGAGAAATTTTTGACTCTATGGCTGCAAAGGGCCTGAAACCTAATATCGTCTCCTACTCTACTATGCTTAATGGGTATGTCAAAGAAGGATCCTTCGAGGATATGACTGATCTCTTCAATTCAATGGTACGGAATGGTATTGTACCTGACCACCATATTTTCAACATACAGATCAATGCATATGCTAAACGTGGACTGATGGATGAGGCTATGCACATGTTCGAAGTAATGAGGCAACAAGGAGTAAACCCGGATGTATTTGACTATCAAATCATAATGGATTCACTTTGTAAAATGGGTAGGATGGATGCTGCTCTGGACAAATTTAATCAGATGGTCAATCAAGGAGTTTCACCTAACAAAGCTGTTTACCAATGCCTGGTTCTGGGTTCTTGCTCTCATGGTGATTTTGTGAAAGCCAAGGAATTGATTTCTGAAGCGGTTAATAGAGGTCTGTGTTCTAACAGTGTGTTCTTCTATCCTGTAATAAACGACCTTTGCAAAGAAGGAAAGGTAAAGGAGGCACAGGATATGTTTGACTTCATCCTAGGTATTGGTCAGCGGCCTGATGTGATTATGTACACTTCACTGATGGATGGATATTGCCTTGTTGGCAAGGTGGAGAAAGCACTGAGTGTACTCGATGCTATGAAATTTGCTGGCCTTCAACCTGATGATGTTGTATATGGTACACTTCTTAACAGTTACTGTAAAATTGGAAGGATTGCCGATGGATTGAGCCTTTTCAGGGAAATGTCACTCAGCGGGGTTAAGCCCACGACTATTATATACAACATTATACTGGATGGGCTGTTTTGCTCTGGGAGAACAGGTTCTGCAAAGGAAAAATTCCATACGATGACTGAAAGTGGCATACCAGTAGGCGTTGACACATACAACATAGTTCTTAGTGGACTTTGTAGAAACAATTGCACTGATGAAGCAATAGAACTGTTCAAGAAACTACGTGCAACGAACGTGAAGATTGATGTCATGACACTCAATATCATGATTTCTGCAATGTTTAAAACTAGGAGAATTGAAGAAGCCAAGGATTTGTTTGCTACTATATCAGCCATTGGATTGGTGCCTTCTGTTGTGACTTACAGTTTAATGATGACGAATTTCATAAAAGAAGGGTTGTTGGCAGACGCTGATGATACCTTTTTGGTAATGGAGAAAGCTGGCTGTGCTCCCAACTCCAGTCTGCTAAATCAGGTGGTCAGGGTGTTGCTGGAAAAAGGTGCAGTTTTAAAGGCTGCAACTTATCTCGCTAAACTTGATGCTAAACAGCTGTCAGTTGAAGTTTCAACGATTTCGTTAATAGTATCTCTCTTCTCAGGGGAAGGGAAACTAAGGGAGCATGTAGAGTTGCTTCCAGTAAAGTACCAGCCTCCTCAGAGTTCGGCTGACAATTGAAAGAGTATACTTGAACTTCGTACTGAAAAACAAGGTGGTAAATCGAAGTAACAAGCCTGACTCCTGAGGGTCATATGAGTTTCCCCCTTTTTCTGATGAAGAAAGTGTAACTCTGATTTAGAATATTTGGATATCTGTCACACATTACATATTTACCAGCATCCAAGTTTGTGGCAAAGTACTTAGCCACTTGCCTATGGGAATGCCCAATCTCCGCGTTTATGCATTCATGCCGCAAGAAGGCGTGACCAAGGAGTGCAACACAAACCAGATATAAAATAGTCTGTTTAATAACTGTGAGATGGTTGATGCACTGCTTACGCTCTCTGTTGATGATACTTACTATTTTATTCACTCTTAAAACTCCAACTAAGCTATGATCTCTCTCTTCATAATTTTACAGAAAGTTAGGTTGCTCTAGATTAAATGCTTGCATTTTTGAAATTTCAGCAATCGTTGCTCGTAAACCCAATTTGTCACCAGTGATATCCTGGTTACTTTCAGTTATACCTCTCTCAACAGTGGTGCTAATTTTTTCTGTGAAGCGTTAGGTGTGTTAGGAACTGTGTTTTCATCTAAAATCTAGTTGCCTGCGCTAATGCACTTTAGTTAGTAATCTGATGTTCTGTGCTAAGCATGCTTTGAAGATGAGAAGCGTTAAGCTACTCCCAGGAACTGCTGACTGTAAAAATACATTGCAGACGCCTAGGTCTCTCCGGTAAGAAATATTTACGTTTATTCATTGTATTGACTAACTGACTAATCATGAACAGAGCATGAAGGATCAGCGCTGTACTGCCATTGGGATTCTCATCTCAGAAATATTTGTCATGGTGCATTCTAGGGTGTTGACTGTTGCATTCTAGACATTTTTTAGATAAAAAGTTGTGCAATACGGAGGCCTCCAATGGAAGCACACATTTACACATATTCTGCATGGTCATGATCAGTCAGTCAGTCAGTCAATACTCAATACCAGCAGGTGTAAAAGTAGCTCCTTTGGTTGCAACATCAGGCGTGCTGTTGATCAGGAACGTTTAAATAAAGTACCGTTGCGCTAATGAAACAAGCAAATCAGAGTGGCGCAGCGGAAGCGTGGTGGGCCCATAACCCACATGTCCCAGGATCGAAACCTGGCTCTGATATTAATTCTGTTTTTCTATTTCTTTTCTGGTCTGCATCATCTAGATTTTTCTCTGAAAAATATTGTAGTTTCTTGTTGCAGAGACGGATGCGTGGAAGGAAATGACATTGGAGTTTTTCATGTATACAATTATGCTTGAAGAAGAACATGGTTCAAAAGGTGTTTAAACGAAGGCACCAGAAAGAGTACTCTCTTATCACTCTTGATTCTTACAGATGTCAATCCTTGATAGTTACCTTGTTTTTTTGAGGGAATCCTTGATGTTGTGGATCAAGGGCATTGTAATTTGTTAACTCAGGTGTCAGAAATTTTATAGTCACCATCAATTAGCATGATAGTATTTACAAAAATCTGGACGCAAAGGCTACCCAACTAGTACTACTTGTCTAGTTAGCTGAGGTAACATGACCATCTTCAGCTATCAAAGGGAAGGTGCAGACAAAGTTGCTATTGAAGGGACTCTATTTGTTTGTGGTGCAACATGCAAACTAACTTATTTATCTTCTTTTCGTATTTATCCGCATCATCCAGCAACTTTGTTTGCACGTCTTCCGGAAACATCTGCAAGAGACAAGACTTTATTAAAAGATGTCACAAGTGTAGATGAAATGCACGGCGAGCTGCTGCGAACCCATTTGCATAGTAGGTATGGTTTACCTCATCAGAATCACCGATTTCATGGCTGCATATGATCTTAAAAGCTGTCGCAAGTTTCAGAAGGTCCCAGTTCTCACAGTCAATGCCAGAAATTTTCTTCAGGTGGCGACCAATACATCGACAGCCTGGATAACGTTTCTCCTCAAAAGCATCAGTCAAACAAGACCGATGCGGTCGCAACAATCTGCTCATTCACCTGCAGGATGCAAAGAGGTTGATTCATCACTAAATAAAAATGCTGTGGCAATTTATTCTATAATTTTGGTTTTTGAAACCGCGATATTCTACAAAATATTATTGCATCCAAATCTGCTCACCATCTCTGGTTTGACATCAAAGCCATAACGACTCAACAGCATTTGTAGCCCCTGACTCATAGGGAGCAGGTCCTCTTTAGGCAGCTCTGATTTTTCTCTACGCACCAAACTAGGCATGAGACGCTTTAATCCCCACATTACCTCCATCACAAATTCATCATGCCGACAGGGTATTCCCTGAAAAAGGGTAACATGAAAAATGGCGCTCAAACTTGTGAACAATATAAGAAAACAAGGAGCTTATACATATATAGTTATATACACACCAAGCTTTTTTCAATTATAGGTTTATATTCCGGTTTCCAAGTAGTAGCTCCTGCCCAGGTTCGGGTGATTTCATGATCATCTCCGTAAGCTGTTTGTTAACACCAGTATCAACATTAATGGTGCTGGAATTGTCATCAAAGGTTCGGAATTCCTTCATCCAAACAACCTGATAACAGAAATAATGAACAAAGGATGAGCACGTTCAGTTCAGAAAGCTTCAAACATTCCTCGCTAGCAGTTACTAAACAAGTAATGTTCGTGCATCACAGTTGTGTAATACAAACTGAAAAAGAAAGAATGTCAGTTACAAATGATTGACACAAGGTCGACAATACTTGGAACGATTTGGCGACAAGCTTACGAGGAAAGGGATAAGAAGCAGTGACGATGAGAAGGGAAGGAAAATGAAGACTCACGTTTCTTTCCTTAGTACAAGTAGCGAAGTTTGCCCACACGCTCTGGAGACAAGGATGAAATACAGTACGAGTATATGGGTTAGTAATTGTTAAAACAAATTAGGGTTTGGAACAATGCTCGATGCCCTTGGTGGGCACGGTTGTCATATATTTATAAGAGGGAACGATACAAATACCGGTTATATTACAACACGTATATATACCATATACTTAGTCTAACACCCTCCCTCAATCTTAACTATGTCCTAAAACACTCAGAAGGTTAAGATTGCGTCGACATCCTTCAAAAGAAGGCAAGGGCAAGTGTTTAGTGAATATATCAGCAAGCTGATCCTTAGAAGGAACAAACTTGATCTGAAGAAGCTTCTGAGCAACACGTTCCCTCACAAAGTGATAGTCAACTTCGATGTGTTTCGTTCGGGCATGAAACACTGGATTGGATGAAAGATAGGTAGCACCAATGTTATCACACCAAAGGACATGCGGCTGAGTTGGAGAGACCTTCAACTCCCGAAGCAATGACTGCACCACATGATCTCAGCTGTGGCATTAGCAACGGCCTTGTACTCAGCTTCAGTACTACTCCGAGACACCGTAGCTTGCTTGCGAGCTTGCCAGGCGATCAAGTTAGGTCCAAAGAACACAACATGTCCCCCCGTGGATCGCCTGTCATCAGGACTACCAGCCCAGTCAGCATAAGAAAAAGCAGAGATCGGTCTAGAAGGCGCCGACTGAAGATGAAGACCATATGAACCAGTGTGACGAACATAGCGCAAGATGCGCTTAACAGCTGACCAGTGAGAATCACGCGACGCATGAAGATACTGGCACACACGGTTTACTGCGAACGATATGTCTGGTCGAGTGATAAGCAAGTACTGCAACCCACCAACAATGCTGCGGTACTCAGTGGCATCCTCAGGAGATAGCAAGTCACCAGCAAGAGCGGTCAGTTTGTCTGTGACGGACATGGGAGTCGTAGCAGGCTTGCACTGCAACATACCTGCACGACGTAGGAGGTCCTGGGAGTACTTCTTCTGAGAAAGAGTCAATCCGCCATCAGAAGGAAGAACCTCCAGACCCAGAAAATAATGCAGGCTCCCAAGATCCTTAACAGCAAACTCAACACCAAGAGAGGACACAAGTCGATCCGTAGCAGCAGCAGACGAACTAACAAGGATGATGTCATCAACATAGACCAGAATGTACATAGTCACCTCTGGTCGCTGAAAGATAAACAAAGATGTATCCGCTGCAGAAGGCACAAACCCATGAGCACGAAGAGCAGCACCAAGACGTGCATGCCATGCACGAGGGGCCTGTTTCAGTCCATAAAGAGCTTTGACAAGACGACACAAATGATGTGGCTGAGCAGGATCAACAAAACCAGGTGGCTATCGCATGTAAACCTCTTCCTCCAGAACTCCATGGAGGAAAGCATTCTGAACATCAAGCTGTCGAAGCGACCATCCTCGAGTAACAGCCAAGGAGAGAAGAACACGAATAGTGGTTGGTTTAATAACAGGACTGAATGTGTCTGCATAATCAATGCCATACCATTGTTTGAAACCCTTGGCAACCAGACGTGCCTTGTATCTCTCAATGGAACCATCAGCATGTTTCTTCACCTTGAACACCCACTTAGAGTCAATGATATTGACACCAGATGGAGGTGGAACCAGGCGCCAAGTGTTGTTTCGTTGAAGTGCATGGATCTCCTCCTCCATCGCAGCACGCCAGTGTGGAATGCCAAGTGCTGCCTGAAAATGTCGTGGTTCAGTCGTAGGGTCGGCCTCAGTATGCGCCATACAGGCCGCAAGCCACACAACAGTGCCATCAGTGCGCTTCTTCGGTTGGAAGATGCCACTTTTGCTGCGAGTATGAGGACGCAGGACAACAGGCGGAGGTGACAGTGAAGCAGCCACCACAGAGGAGCCACTGTCCATCAGCGATGAAGAAGACGCGCCTGAAGTGGTCGGCGAAGACGAGCCAGAAGATGATGACCCAAGCGATGCAACAGTCGGCGAGGCCTCCTGCCCAAGTGACAGTGCCTCGGGTGCTACCGGCCCATGGGGCAACGCCGCGGGGTCGGCCGGTCCAGGCGCCAACACTGCGGGGTCAGCCGACCCAGGCAGCTGCGAAGCCACAGACCCAGGCGACCCAGGCGGCAACACCGCGGGGTTGGCCGGACTAGGTGACACCGAGGCGATGGACACAGGCGACGTGGGTGCCTCATCAAGTCCACGTGCATGTCCCATGCACTTGCGGTCGACGTCGTGAGCAGCCTGCGTAGCAACAGGCACAGCCGGCGTAGTGGCAGATGGCTCATGTGAGGCCTCATTATCATCCTCAAGAAGCTCAAGTCGCGCACCTCGTCTAGTCCCTGCATCATGGTTAGGCAACAACATAGGAGAATATGCAGCATCCACAAATTGATCAGGCAAAACTGGAAAAGAGTGCAACTCGGTGACGGGAGTATCAGTGGATGATGTGAGCGTGGAAAACGGGAAGACAGTCTCATCGAACACAACGTCACGGGAAATGTAAACGCGATTCGTCGGAATGTGGAGACACTTGTAACCTTTGTGGAGAGGACTGTACCCAAGAAAAACACATTTTTTTGATCGATACTCAAGTTTATGCTTGTTGTATGAACGAAGATGTGGCCAACACACACAACCGAACACTTTGAGGAAGGAGTAATCTGGAGTTTCATGAAGCAACGCCTCGAGAGGAGACTTCATGTGAAGACGCCGTGTGGGAGTCCTGTTTATCAGAAAACAAGCAGTGACAAAAGCATCGCTCCAGAACCGAAAAGGAACAGAGGCATGTGCAAGAAGTGTTAGGCCAGTTTCAACTATGTGACGGTGCTTGCGCTCAACTGCACCGTTCTGCTGATGTGTATGAGGACAAGACACATGGTGCCATGTTAAAACAAATTAGGGTTTGAAACAATGCTCGATGCTTTTGATGGGCACGGCTGTCATATATTTATAAGAGGGAACGGTACAAATACCGGTTATATTACAACACGTATATATATACCATATACTTAGTCTAACAGTAATCGACGACAAGAGGAAGCAATTAGCACATGATCGATTATAAAATAACCAAAGGACGGAAGGAAGCAAGAAATACTTATCAAGTTACCTGCAGTGCATCTGGTGCGTAGAGGAAGAGCCCACAGAAGCAGAAGACGGGGAAGCCGGATGGCGTCTCTAGCAGCACCGAGACCGCCCCAACATTATTCAGAAAGCCCTCACCTGCGAACGATCACACCCAAACCAGGCGGGCTGGATTACGAACGAAAATCGAAGGTCCTCTCGCCAGATCTAGGTTCCTCCTCCCTCCGTTGTATTTCGCAGAGAACGCGCCTGGGAGTTCATTCTCATACCAAACTGGATTGGATTGGGTGAGTGAGATTGAGATGGGGGATGATTCAGGGTGGACGACACGGTCCGGTCCAGCGGTCCGGCTCGTGGCCCGCTCGGCTCGGGCCGACTCGGTCCTGGCCCGCTAGTTTAAATGGCCGGTCCGGTCCCTGCAAACAGGCCGAGAAAATCTCGGTCCGGTCCGGTCTTTGACCGAGCCGACCGAGCGGACCGAAGGTGGCAGTGGGTGGCATGGCTGGGGCATGGCAGGGGCGTGCCGACGGCTTGTCAGGGGCGTGGCGGGGGCGTGGCAGGTGCGTGGCGAGGGTGTGGCGGCTCAGGCGTGGCGGGGGCGCAAGAAACCGCCGTCGTCTACGTCCATCGCCACGGGGCCGTCGTCCGCGCGGCCACTGGACTCGATGGCCCCAGAAACTATGTCCATTAGACGCGCCACACTCGGGTCCGTCGTCCCCGCCAACGAAATCGATCTGGGAGGTCCTACATCACCGCATCGGTCGTCGTCCCTTTTATCTCCGTTCACCGGCCATCGTGCCAGATTCGTCGCTGATGAGCTCCCTCCAGTGTTCTTCTTCGTCATGTAGCTCCCTCTGGTTCTTCTGAAGCTCCCAGACATCTTTTCAACGAGCTGCGCTTCCTCTAGCATTGCGTCCCCGATGAACTGCTCTCGCCGGAGCTCCAGAGCGCGCTCTGCCCATGTCTTGGCCGGTCCTGACGGTCCTCTCAGTCCGGCTCGTGGCCTGCCATTACCGGTCCGGTCCCTGCAAACAGGCCCGAGACACTGCTCGGTCCAGTTCGGTCCGGACCGCCGGCGTCCGGTCCAAACGCCGGCTCGGACCGAGACCGGACCGGCTCGGACCGTGTCCACCCTGAGGGATGATGAGTGTGGGGCCTGGGATCATCTTTCTATGCCGCCGACGCGCCGGAGAAGGATCCAAAGGAGGAGGAGGAGGAGGACGCGACGGAGATGGATCCGGAGGGGGAAGCCGCCGGGGCATTGCGAGCGGTTTGCATTAGAGGCGGAGACGGGTGGCGCCTCTGGGTCTCTTTGAATAAGAGAAGCGTCAATTTCAAGCTTCTGTTGGGCTCGGCCCACGAAGCACGCCTTTTCTTTCAGAGCAACTCCAATGGGCCGACCCAAACGGACGACGTTTTTGTCCGTTTTTGTGCGTTTGGGTCGGCCGCCCGCCGGCCGCCCGCCCTCTTTTAGTTTTGGGTCGGCAGCGCGCCCAACGGGCCGACCCATTTCATGACCGTGCGCGCTTTAGATCATGCCAGCAGCCATGCCGTCGCCCTGGTTTTGGCACTCCAGCGCGCGGGAAAGCGCGCGGGGGGGGGGGGGAAGCGGCCTAGCGCGCTCTGGTTTTGGTGCTCCAGCGCGCGGGAAAGGTTCGCGCGCGCGCCGCGGCTGGCGCTCGTTATAAGAAGGCGCTCCCTCCACACTCTGTCCGCCGCCCACTCGTCTCGCCCCCTCTCACTAGCCTCGCCGCCACTGCGCCACCATGTCGATCCGCCGCCTGGGCGCTTCGGATTTTCGCAGAGTCCGCGAGCGCCGCTCCGGCGCCTTCTCCTCCGAGATCTGGTTTCGTGAGAAACGCCTCATCCTCGGCACCTTCGACACCGCAGAGGAGGCGGCCCGCGTGCACGACGCGGCGGCGTGGCGCCTCCTGAGGCCTCGTCGGGATATGAATTTTCCCGACGTGTCGAGCCAGCGGGCGCAGGATCTGGCGCCTCTCTCGCGGCTTTTCACCGACGGGGGTCGTCGTGTCCACCGGAGGCGGCAGCGTCACCTCGCTATCGCCAAGATGGACGTGGAAACCATGGTGGTGTGGCATGAACGCTTCCCGCAGGACATCGTCGACGAGCGCCAATTCTACAAGCAAAGGAGGTTAGAGAGGGACGCTAGGAGGATGGAGCGAGCCACCTATCGGGAGGACAAGCGTTCGTAGAAGCAGGCCGCTCAATTGAAACTGAAGCTACGAGAAACGTCGGGTTGGGACTTCGAAGACGAGCAGCAAGCTGACGCCTACATTCAGACATCGGATGAGGACATTACCGAGTCGGAGTCAGAAAGCGACGAGTAGTTGGTCTTTCCTTTTATCTGTGTACGCTAGGACTATCTATGTATCCATTTTTATCGAAAAAAATGGCCGGCGGCGTCGGCGACGAAACAGGCGGCCGAGGGTGTGTTGTTTGATGTGGAGAGGCCAATCCAATGTGCCACCGACCAGCGGGCCCAGTGAGGAAAGAGGGCGAGCGCGTGCACGTCCGTTTTGTGTCCGCGCCGACGCAAATCCAGCTCAAAAATGGACCGGGAATGGGTCGCCAGACGGACGAAAGCGGACGCGCGTTCGTTTGGGTCGGCGCGTTGGACCGACTTTTTGTCTGCGCCGACCCAAACGGACGGCCGTGGACGAAACGGGTCGCCCCATTGAAGTTGCTCTCACGGCTTGTTTTTGGGCCAGGCGCGTTTTTGGGCGTGGGGAGAAGATAACAGAGGCATTTTTTTCGGTTAAATCTGTCTACAAATTGCTAGCGGATCTGAAGTTAAAGAATGAAGCTTTCTTACAGCCTGTTGTGTGGGCAGTCGAACACTACTGATGAGGAAAGGGCTTGGACTTCACTCTGGAACATGAAGATAAAAGTGTTGTTGTGGAGGTTGTGCCATGAAACTATACCAACAGCTGATTTACTCCATCACCGAAACATGTCCAACATAACTTCCATTGTTTCTTCAGAGCATAGAGAAGAAACACTCCTCGCCATCACACAATCAATCACAGCATGTTTCCAACTATCCTCGGCTGCGCAAAAAGCACGGACCCTCGCAATCTCGCTAAGCACGCTTTAACTCTTGGGGTTTGGACGCTATATTTGGTTGGGCCAACATGGGGAGCTGCACTTTCTACTTGTAAACCTTTTGATGACTGAATAATGCTTGGTGAGGTTGTCTAAAAAAAGGAACATGCCAGTGTTACTCAAAAAAAGCAACATGTCCGTGCGTTGCAATGGGAGAGTAAATATTTTTTATCCGAGCCACTGTTCTTATTTCAATTCAATTTTGGTTCTGATCCATAATATTGATGGCGTGCAGCTACGACCAGACTCAGATAGCAACCGGACGATGCCGTTCGACACTGAGGAGGCCGCGTCTATAAATTAAGTCTATTTAAGAAACTCTATATGTGTCACTGTCACATACAACGGATAAAATACAAATTAAGATCCTATGTATCGATTCCAATATTATTCATGGCTATCAGAAGAATTGTTTGGATATTTTCAAAATAAATCTTCATGTACTTCTGATCTTCATGAATTTTATAAGTGTATGTATATGCTATAAACATTATTTGTATATTCACTATAAGAAAGAATTATGTACTCCGTTGGTAAATACACACGTGAATTTAGCCAAAAAACGTGCGTAGGGTCTTCGATCATTGGACATGTATGTAGGTTGCACCCTAAATATCATTTTTAATAGTTAATAGATAAAAATAACATCATATTCAGATTCTACATATTTTTTCTAATTAAGTTTCATATATAACATGTTGAAATTGGAGTTAGGTTTTAAAGATATGATTATTTTGAAAAATATTTATTTCAGATGGACTGTGGGTTTATTAACGCAAATACTAGAGGGTTTTATGTAAAAATTCAAAACGATTCGCTATGACTTAAAGTTGAATTGTGGGTCAATTAGTATAAAAGTCAGGTTGTTTTATGTAAAGTGAAAAAACGATTCGTCCCGACCTAAAGGTAGACTGCGGGTTGATTTCAATAAACTGCAGGGGCTGTTTTGCAAAAAGGCATGGCGGACAAATAGAAGCGTTCCGTGCATCTTAAAATGACTTGTTTTAGCAACCATCGTAAAATGACTAAGGTGCTAGCTTGGTGCAGGTTTATGACGAGCAACTTACTGATCGGTATTTAGGGATGCCAACGGATGTTGGGCAGGCAAAGAATGGTACTTTCAAGTATCTAAAGGACAGGGTGTGGGAGAAAATTAAAGGATGGATGGATAAACTTTTGTCATATGAGGGGAAGGAGGTGTTAATCAAGGCAGTGGCTCAGGCTATACCCGTATATTCTATGTCATGTTTCAGGCTCCCTAGAGGTATTTGTGAAAGTATCACATCGCTGATCAGGCAATTCTGGTGGGGAAGTAAAAGAGGGAAGAGGAAACCATGCTGGATATCTTGGGATGTATGCACTAAACCGGAGTATTTGGGAGGACTTGGCTTTCGAGATATTGACCTCTTTAACATCTCTTTACTGGCTAGACAAGCTTGGCGGATTATACACACTCCCTCTACATTAAGTGCCAGGATTTTGCAAGCCAAGTATTACCCTGCCTCGTCCTTTCTTGAGGCCGAGCTAGGCAGCAGGCCCTCGCAAATATGGAGATCTATCATAGAAGGGAGAGGAGCTCTAGTGCAAGGTTTGATTCGGAGGATCGGAACAGGAGAGGAGACCCGAATCTGGGACCAAAACTGGCTCCCCCGATCGGGCCTAATGAGACCAATAGCGTGTTTGGCGGTGCATAGACCAGCACGTGTTGACCCAAGCTCGGCTAATTGGAAGGAGGACAAGGTTCGTGCGACTTTTCTGCCATTTGATGCAAATGTGATACTCAAAATCCCGCTGTGTACTAGAAGAGTCGATGATTTTTGGGCTTGGGGAGAGGACGAACGAGGCGTGTTTTCAGTAAGGTCAGTCTACAAATTTTTGGTGAAAATGAAACTGCAAGGTGAAGCATTACTGCAACCGGTCGGAGGACACTCAAACGAGGCAGAAGAAGAAGCAGCTTGGACGTCCCCGTGGCACATTAAGGTTCCATCTAAAATCAAGGTATTCTTATGGAGACTATGCCATGAAACAATTCCAACAGCCAGGGTGCTACACCACCGGAATATGTCTACTATGAGTGCGTGCGCTTTTTGTTCTGCGCAAGATGACTGGAAGCATGCACTAGTAGATTGCGTGATGGCCAGGAGCGTATGGTAACTTTGTTCGGAGGAGACAGTGGGACCATATGCTGGGTAATCTTTCTTTGGACGCAAAAAACTGGATTTTCACATTGCATGAATCATTGCCGCAAGGGGAATTCATACGGATGGTGGTGACACTTTGGGCAGTCTGGCGAGCAAGAAGGAGAGCTATACATGAAGCAAGAAGGAGAGCTATACATGAAGAGATCTTTGATAGTCCATTTACTACTAACTCTTTCATACTCTCCTTTTTGAGGGACTTGGAGATGATCGATAGAGGAGCTGGCAGTGTTACGAAGCGAGCTAGCTTGGGGCAACACACATGGATGCCTCCGCCAGAGGGTCATGCAAAGATGAATGTGGATGCGGCAGTGTCCATGCAAGGGGAGTTTGGTGCCGTGGGAGCAGTGTGCCGAGACCACAGGGGAAGTCTCTTGGGTGCTTCGATCTTAAAACTAGAGTTCATCACGGATGTGAGCACACTAGAGGCAATAGCAGTAAGGGAAGGCCAATCTCTGGCTGAGGATCTATATGAGAACTCCATTCAAATCGCTACAGATTGCAAGAGGGTGGTTGAAGATGTCCAGAAGAACTCGGCGGCTGGCTATGGAGCTATAGTGCATGAAATAATACTTCGTGCAAACGTTTTCTCTTCATGTAAAGTAGTTCATGAGCTTAGGAGCTCGAATTTCGAGGCTCACAATCTCGCTAGATATGCTTTATCTTTAGACTTTGGTCGTCATGTATGGCTAGGACAACCAGAAGACCTTGATTTTCTTCTTGTAAACATTATGGGCGATGAATAAAGCATGCGAGATTGTCTAAAAAAAAGATACTAGTACTATGAAGCATATATCTAAAATGTTCATAGTGTATTGAAAAAGTGATCTTTGTAAATTCAAAATGTTCATTGTGTATTTCCCAAAAACTGGTCATCATGCATTGAAATATATTCTCACATATTAAAATAATTGTTTGTCGTGTACTTTCAAATGTTTAACATGTATATAAGATATTCTTAGTGTAATAAAAATTGTACATCATGTTAATTTTTTCTTCGTATATTAAAAAACATATTTTTCACATATCAAAAACTGTTCATCGCGATTTAGAAAATGTTCATAGTGTATTTTAAGAATGTTCATGGTGTAACTAAAAATGTGCATACTTTATTTTCAAAAAAGGCTCAACATGTATTGAAGATTAGTTATCGTGTATTAAAAAACTTTCCATCGTGTATTTAAAAAATAATTCATAGTGTAATTGAAGAAAAATTATCACGTGTTAAAAACATTCCTCGTGCATTAAAAAGTATTCCATAATAATAAAATGTTCATCGTGTAATTGAAAATACCGGTTATGTATTGAAAAATGTTTACATGCATTTAAGAAAAGTTAGTGCTGATTATATATTGTTCAGAACTTTTAGGTAATGTTCAAGTGATTTTCAAGAATATTCACATAGTTTAAACAATATTAATGCAATTTTTACTAAGTGTTTTGTGCACTTATAATAATTATTAGTGTTTTTTGAAAAAAATATTAGAAATCTCGGAAAATGTTTGTTTGTTGCTAAATAAAAAAGGAAATTGGAATAAAAAGAAAAACTAATCTACTACCACTATAAAAGGAAGAGAGGGGCAGATCCAAACAATCAGGCGCGTCCATAGACAAGATCCGATGGTCTGTAATCGTTCCGTGTTTAACCCACCAAGCCACGCAATCGGTTCCTCCCGCACGACCTCGCGCCCCGCGCGGTTCCTCCCGCACGACCTCGCGCCACCGCGTCGTTCGTCCCGCAGCCGGGAGCAGGTCGTCGAGCCGCCGCCGGAGCCGCCCGGGCCGCGCCCCGCAGGTCCCCCAGCCGCCATTCGCCGCGGCCCGCAGGTCGCCGAGCCGCCGCCCCGGAGCCGCCCGAGCCGCGCCCCGCAGGTCCTCCAGCCGCCGCCCGGGGCCACCCTTCGCCGCAGGTCGCCGCCGCCGCAGCCGCCCTTCGCCGCAGGTCTCCTCCCTTCTGGCCACCCTGCCCTCCACCGCTCTTATCTCCTCATGAACGTGCAGGGGTTGGCATCGGACTCACTACGGAGAAGATCGCCAAGTACTTCTTATACATCCGCTGTAAACGATCACCGTGCTGCGCCAAGAAGTGCCGCTGCCGCCTGGGTTCGCTAGACGCCGTGTGGAGTCGCCCTGGCCGCCGTCTCGAGTCACCTCCATCGCCGCCGCGAATCAACTCCGCTGCCGCCGCCAGGAATCCCGTCGCCGGCAAGGTATATGTTCTCCGGTCCTCCCGCCCTGCTTGCTGCGTGTGGGTGTGTGTGTTGTGTGGGTGCTTGATGTCGCTGGGTGCTTGTCGCTGATGTCCTGCTGCTGCTTTGCGCTTGTATCTTGTAATATGCTGCTATGGTTTGTTGTATACCGACGTGTTTCTTGCTGCAAATGACCTGATGATGTTGTTGCTGTGTTGGCCAGGGTGTGAGTCCAGTGACACATAACATTCAATTATGTGGATTGAGGAAATTATGATTATTCAGTCATTGAGGATATGGAAAGAGGCATAAGGCAACATGTTCTATCAAGAAGTTTCGTTTGCAAAGTAGATAATCTTTATTTTGAGCCTCCACCAATTTATTGTTCTCCCTGTGTTGCTCGGATAAAACGAAGTGCATCATACTATACTGCTGCTGCTACTGAGATTTGCCACAATTTCTGTATCCTGTGTTAGAATGAGGCTCGCAGTTGCACGATTCAGGTGGAAAGGTAATCAATTTCCTAAGGCTAACCTTCATACTTGAATTCTCTAAACTCTTTTTGTTCATGCTAATTTGTTCTAATTGATTGGCTCTAAGGTGGTTATGTGTGACAAATGTGAACGCTGGAAGCATCAAATTTGTGCCCTTTTTAATTTCAAAAGGGGTGATTCTAAAGAAGCAAAATGTACTTGCCCTAAAGTGTTGTTCTTGGGGCTAAAGATCTGCCAAGGGCCGTGCTTCGCAATCATATACAAGAACAACTCTTTAAACCGTTCAGGGAAGAGAGACACTAACAGGCCATTCATGATGGGGAAAAGCTTTGATGAGGTTAGTGTTGCCTCATCAAATTCACAGAATCTTACTTCTTTCCTGAATATGAAATTTGCAGCTCGTCTACTTCTCAGAAACAGAGATGTGCTGCTCCATCTATTTATTTTTATTCTGTTTGAAGAATTTGACAGTCTTTATATGTTTGTTTTGCTACATCCTTGTTTCATGCACGTGCACCTTTTTCCGAATCAGGAGCTTCTCATTACTGAATAAGTACATAGTTATAGTCATACTGAAGGCTGAAAACGAAGCTAGGATTCATTATTTATTCTGGCACACCTTTGCCGCTGAGGCAAAGCATTTTTTGCACGCAGGTCAGCAGCAACATTAGCTGGTCTATGCACAAACTTAAATTGAAAACTATAAACTCTACTTAGCTCGGTCACTTCCTTCAGGATGGGGGTGTTCAGTCTTCACCATCACTGGACCAAAATATATTGCTGCTTGATGTATTATTTTAATGAGGGTTTTGTTTACGAGTGTGTGCAGTATGTATAAGACTAGGAGTATTGGATGGTTGTCAGTCGGCTGTATGTATTTTGAACGAAGTTTGTAGTATGTATAGGGTTGTAGTTAAATTACTATGGGGTGATAAGTTTGTAGTTTGTTAGTAACATCTCCATATTATTGAGTCCGGAAAAACTATTGTAGCATCTTTATTATACTGGATTTTATTCATTTTGGTGGGCTGTGAGAATACCTTGAAAAAGAATACCTTGAAGTAGAGAGAATACCTTGAAAAAGAATTTAAATCCCACTAGGCTAAGAAAACTGTGGCGAAATCATCCTCCCATCTCTGGGTCGATTATGCTAACACGTGTCCCTTTTAAATATGCAACAAACACAACGGCAATAGGTTAATGCATGTACTTCATCTTACCTTATATAGTTTTTCTTTAATCTAACCATGTCATCTCATAATATTATTTGGTCGATATATTACCATGTGCAACATATATGCAAATGTAAACACACGGCAAAAGGTCAGTCAATTCGCACGGACTAACCTTGTATTGCAGCTATTTGTCCCAAACATCTAATACTCATAACTAATTTCATTGCCTCCATTGTTAGGCTAAAATCTGGAGCCGATAATGGAGTAATTAGTTAATTACTAACCATCAGTTCGGAGAAACGCAATCTGACGAATAGTTACAGAGTAGATACTGATATGCCATGACCATTTGATAAGAAGAAAGCAGAGTATCTAAAGAAGCAAAACATATCCCGCTAGCAAGAGAAAGTTGCGGCGGCCAGTGAGAATATCCATGGATCTAGCTCAAGACCCCACAATTTTCTTTCTCTATATATTTTGCCTTCTAAAGATTAGTTATTGACAATTGAGATTCAATAGAATGCCCAGAAGCATGAGTATTCAATATCTGTCTTTGTTCTGATCTATAGAAGCAGTGGAAATAGAACTTGATTTATCATTCAGTGAGAAATCACAAATTTTCCAGTAAATCTCGTATCTTCAGCAATTTGCTGGCGGGGAGAGTGATGATTGTGGCAGCAAGCTCGCTAGCGATGGAGGGGACGTGAATGGGATTGGGCGGTTCTATAGTGAGTGTGTTAGTTTCGGTCAGGCTGCTCACCATGTTTGTGTTTCAGCTGAAACACCATAAAGCTATTTAATTATTCATGTTTATTTATCTTTCTTTCCATCAAATTAAAATGTCTAATCAATTTGTAATCACGTAGGTGGATTATATTGGTGTTTATGGATGTTAAACTTCTGGATAGGAATGTTTCATTTGACTATTTGGAGCATGTATATTTCACTCGGAATCCCCACCATTGTTCTTTGTGGACTAATTCTAATTAATACTTGGCAAAAGCATATTAGACTATTCTTTATAATCAATTCCGATTACTATATTTTGGGTAATTCTGATTACTACTATGTATTTGGTAGGAGCATAGGACACACTTTACAACAAAATTATCTACCATTTTAGTGGACTCAGAATTGAATGATGATATGGTGAGAAGTAGAAACTATGAAAGTGATGAACACAACGGTGAAGTCTTATATCCTATGATTTTGGACAACATATTAGACTATTCTTATATAATTAATTCTGATTACTATATTAATTTGATTCTTATAATGCTGGTCTTGCTAGCTTTCGAAGTAGGCTTCTTATGCGTTTTTTTACAACAAATGCTCATGGAGCTGATATATATAGTAGTGCTCTTTGTGTTCATATTCTAGCATGCCTCATGGATTGAGCTCGAGCCTGACTCCAGCGAGCTTTCTTTTAGTTGGTTGTGCTACAGTTTTAATTTGGTTTCGGATTTTTCAACTTGACATATATGTATTTAGCCCTCATTTACGCATTCTCTATCTAAATGGTGCGCTTCATGCCTCTATCTAAATCAATGTTCAAATAGACTATGTTTTGAATAGAATGAGCAGATTCTGGATTTTAAGTGCACAAATTTCAGTTTATACCTAGCCATGAAAAAAAGCACCCCCAGCTAAAAATACCATAAGAACACTACACCCCTAGATTTGTTCATGTGCATTTATTTCATATCTCACTTGGAACTTTAGACATATCAATTTATATTGGCCAAAGAGAAACTTTGGGAGAACAGTGGACACGTATTCTTTTCAGTTCTATGAAATAGCAGTCCGTCTAATATATCAGCAATTACGAACTTTTGCTGATTGATCTCAGGACGAGATTCAGTACTGACATACTGTAGCTGTTATACTTGGGTAACCATACCATAAATAGCTTATTTTCGATCTAGACGTGCAGTTTCAATCTAGAAAAATATTTCCAGTCTATATACTAATAACATATAGGCAGCAATTGTCTAACATATGACAAAGCACATCCTATGCTGAACATGAACAATAATATACCATGATGGTTTTAATGATATACATCCTATGCTGAACATGAACAAGACAGAAAATAATAAAGGATTCTCTCCAAAGTAATTACGGACTGTTTCCAATGATTTTGGATTTCAAGTAATAAAGGATATAAGGTTACAATTCATCACCTGAAAAAACAATCATAGTAATGTCTTCTCCAACTGACCACACCCTGGTGCAATTGTTGAAAGTGAATACATCATCGAGAGCCTTGCAAGCAGATTTATCTACAACAGGAAACACACAATCAGGACATATCAGATATTCCCAATCACCATCTGAAATGTTTAATGTTTACTGCCCCTTCAAACGTCAGCTTATCTACCAAATTTCTGTACATTTGATTGATAAGTTTTAAGTACAGGAACGACATATCCAGCTATAATTACAGTAGGGAGCGACACTAACTAAACCTCTTGACATGCTAATTTAAAATTCAAGTATATTTATGCATGCCCCAACGATCTGATTGTATTAATGGCCATACGTGATTAATCGCACTCTACTTAAGGAACAACTTCTACTAACTGTATCATGCAAACTAACTGCGAGTTCGCAAGCAGGGACCTCCGATATAGGACCTTCTTGGCCCCATTGGCCGCCAAGCCCAGCTCCTAGAGTGGATGTCAGGTAGCGACGCATGAGACACGGCGCCCCGGGCGGCGGCGGCGGCGAGGGCAATGCCACACAGAACACGCCATGGCCCCCAAGCAGATATTGATCTTAGACTCGCCTTCTCATCCTGACAAAATATGCCATTTGTATTCCCATGACCTTATTATTAGAACACACAGGGAACTTTCCTAGCTTCAGTCCAGACATGATTTGTTGAACGTGAACAAAATGAGAGTCTCATATCTAAGATTTAAGTCAACTGCTATTGCTATCTCAATATGAGAAAGGAAAATCCTCTCATGGCTTGGAATTAGTGGAGTAGGATTCTCACAGAATTAGTGGGTAATTCCTGGCAGAAGGGTATGGTTCTTAGGCAAATAAAATAGAACAAAACGCACCATAATTTTTCCATGATCCGTGTGCTCCACGAACAGGGTTCTATGTCAAACTCAACTGATAGATTATACCAGTGAAACATCGGTGACAGAAAAAGAATTACATATAAATTTTAACATTCAAGCAGTGTCTATTCCTATCCCATCCCATATCATATATCAATCATACTGGTGTATGGTGATAAATTTGCAACGAGATGTGCTATTCGCTTCAGCTTTCCTCGAACAACGACTGTCGGGGCTCATGACCCCTAGAAATTAGTTAACTGCTTAATGCTCACCCAAACTCTCCTTTGTGCTTGGCGGTCGTCTTCCAATCAGCGCCGCTGGACAAGTCGAACTCCTGCACTTTCTGGTACGCCTCCATCCGCGCCTTGTCCGTGGGGGCGATGGGGGACCTCCCTCGCATCAGGAGGAGAGAAGGGGCCGGCTTCGCCAGCGAGCATGCCGAGCTCTAGCGCCTCCTCGAGCACTTCGGCGACCAGACTCGAAGAGGGAGCAGGGTAGAGCAGGGGCGTGCGAGTCCCGTGCATCCGCGTCCGCCTCTGACGGCGCCTACCGTTGGATTGCTCGCGCGAGCATGCCGAGCTCGAGGGCCTCCTCGGCCACTTCCGCGACCAGATTCAACATGAAGAGGAGGAAGAGCAGGGGCTGCGGACCTCGCGCCGGCAGTGGGGACGAAGGGGAGTGGCGGCCTGACCTGGGAGAGCCGGCGGTGGAGAGAGGAAGCTGACGACCATGGTAGGATGGGGAACGGGGGAGAATTGTGATGGGCGGTGGGGAAGTGACCAGACAAATCTGAGGGGGCGGTGGGGAGTACGAAAGTGGTCAGAGAGATTGTGAGTGAGTAACTGAGTAGAGTGTGGCATTGTCCAAACAAAGAAAAACTTTTAAGAGGATGCAGTCTATTTTGCCCGCTGTGTCCGATTTATGATTTGATGATTTTAAAGGCTTTTTTATATAACTATCTATAAAAGTTGATAAACAAATTTATTAAAAATATTTATATAACTAGCTACCATTTTACTAAACTCGGAATTGAATGATGGTAACATAAGAAACCATGAGATGCAAGATGACGGATCCCACAGATTGTATGATTCTGAATGGACTCCCTAATAATCTCAAAACATCGAGCATGCCATCAGAAATTAAGCTCTTCTTGCAACAATTTCTCCTTTCATCGTCTGCCAATCCAACAAATGATGATTTAATAGATGAACTTTGCTTGTGCATCAGTATGGTCGATGATGTCCCTTACTAGAGTATAAGCCACATTTTTCAGTTCATTTTGTATTTTAATAAATTATTCTCTTTTGTCATTGTAATTGACAGAGTTCCGATTTCTTAAATGGCTTGGTAAAAATAAACTCATTAAAAGAGAATAAGATTCGAAATAGATGTTTTATTGCAGATTATAATGCGTGCGTTGCACGTGCATGCTTACTAGTGGAATGAAATGGAAAAACAAGAAGGAAATGGAGCGAAAACATTTTGGAAAATACATGCTGCTAGGATTACTTTGTTTTCAACCTAGTTTAGATCTGACTTGGAATAATTTTGGAAAAGCAGGTTGTTGCCATGTCCAAGCTAGTTTAGGTTACTTTGTTTTCCATTTGTGGCTGCTCGGATTGATTTCCTTTTGTGTCAGCTTTGGTTCTCAACCTCCAACACGAGGCTTTTTCTTCCAAGGTGACATGGAGGCTACCAGGGGAAGGGTAGCCATGAGTAGGCCCATATGTTGCGGGTGCAAAGAATTCTACGGGCGACGAGCTACTTGTTCTCGGTGACGTCGGTGCCAACTACCTCGAGTTGTTATGTTTGTTCCCAACCACACTCATTCCTTCGTAAGTTATGTGTTCTCTTGTCTGATCCATGTGATTGTTTATTTTCTGGAGCATAGATGTGTATGAGATTTGTTCATTGTGTGATAACCATGGTCCGTCGTAAACATGCAAATTTGTGAAATTTCTAGAGACGAATCAGTTGGATCTGCAAGGTTCCTCATGAAGTGCAGATTTAGCCTTTCTAATTGATTCTTGGCCGAAACTTTCATCCTTTGTGAAATTCCTTGTGCTCTATTCCCTGGTGTAATTACCACTAGATTATTGATGACGCGCGTTGATGCTTCCATTAATTTTAATGCTAATGGCAGGGAGTGATGCAAGTGTATGGAAATATAAGTAATGTGAGTTTGTAAGTAAATTGGCATGAAGTAATCTACATATTTGCCACTACTTTTTGAAGTGATATGTTTTGTATAAGAATTAGACGGTTACTATTAGACTGCTATGTTCCTATGGAGGTGAGCTAGTATACGGGAGTTTATACATTAGTATGTGGAATTAGCTGGGGTTGCAGTGGTATGGATTCAGTCATGCGTCGGAGCATACTTGCAGAATGACCGTGTTAGTGATCACAATCCGAGCACAATGCAGCCTTTTATTCATATAAGTTGATCTTGGAAACATTGATGCAGATCTATTTGACATAGAAGTACATCTGGAACATTTCAACATGAACACCATGGACCTCAAATATCAGGCAAAATAAATGTAAGTAACCTAGACAGTAGCTACATGATCTAAATAATAATCATCCTTCAGGCCATGATCGTCTATACACTACTAAACAAACTGAATTTTTTATTTGAAAATGTACAGTTGAGCTTTTGATCACTACAAGGTCCTGCACATCAATGTAGTAAGCCCAACTATTCCATCTTCATTGGACATGTCCTATATATCTGAATATATTGGCCGTTTCAATGAAACGATGCACTCTGTACTTGGCTCATAGCAGCACTTGGCATCCTGCTGTTTTTCCCTCTAGTTATGTGGATGGTCTCAGGGACTAAATTTGAACTCTTGTCCTGGTTCATAACCCCAAATATCTAGATACTGCATTTCGCCTGCTTTTATGAGGAGGCGTAAGAAATTTCAAAACGGCGTGAACCAAGGCATTCTAAAGCGAGTCATAGCACACACTGACATCTTTATGCACTTCTACGGTTTGTTCAGCATGTCCCTAAAAATGGGCCGCCATTGTAAGATAACAAAGAAAGAACATCAATCCTTCTAAATATTTTGAAATCCGATCGTTGCAATACAATATGCACATGCTATTCTACAATCTAACAATTATATTTTGCAGTCAGAAAAAGTTTGGTACTGCACTTATTTTATCACATAAATCATATGAATTCATGATCAATTTTGTCTTCTTACATGGAACTATCATCAATCACAATCAGCAATCAATAGGTGCATCATTTTTTTTTCAGAAATCAAATAGAGTAACATTCATCTCCAGCTGCCAAATATCAAAGTATAAGCATGGCAAGAAACCTTGTCCATATGTGATATCGGCACACAGCAAGAGAATTGTACCTGTCTTTGTAACTTCCAGGTGGGGCAAGATCTAACATAACTTGGGACTAAATATATACGACACTAACCTGTTGGTTAGTCATTGGAGGTTAAAAAAATCTGCTGCAAGGTAGAAACCAACACAGGGGACAACACAAAACCAACAGTACCAAGCTCGAATTCGTCGCCCTACAGCAACTGCATTCATCTATTATAGAAAAAAGGCGATAGCCTGACTTTATAAATAAAGCCACCAGGCAGAGTCACAGCCAACCACGAAACCACAGAAGTTTAACAAAGCCGAAAAAGAAGTGCAGATACAAGGCATCCAGCCTAAATGACACGCAGGCCTCCAAACCAACAGCCAAACCACTAAGGAAGATCCCGCCTAGAATGCCGCAGCAGGGTGGATGCCGTAGATTTCATTCTGGATAGCATATCGTCGAAAGCCTCTAGATCCCCATCCTTAATCAATGATCTCCACTGTTGCAAAAAGATAATGGCTTTAAATAAGCAGTTGACTGGGTTAGTTGGAAAAATGTGTTCAATAGTGAACTTGTTCCTAGTAGTCCAGAGCGCCCAACAAATCGCAGCCCGGCCCACCATGAAAACCCTCTTAGAACGGCCTACTAGGGAATCGATGCACTGCCTCAAATCACCAAAGGAGGAAGGGTTCCAATTAACCCCAAGCCAAAGTCTAATGCAACTCCAAATGAATTTAGCCAAAGAGCACTGGAAAAAGATATGCTCAGTATTTTCAAGGGCACCGCAAAGCTAACATGAGTCCGAGCCCGGACCATTCCTATTCTTAATCTGATCAGCCGCAGGAAGTTTACGACGGTGAGCTTGCCAAAGGAAGATCTTGATCTTGGGAGGGATGCCGGCAGACCAAATATACTTAAACTTATATGTGCGGGTACCAACGATAAGTTTCAAATACACCGACTTTACCGAAAAATGCCCCGAAGAGGAGTGAGGCCAAACCACGGAGTCCTCTTCCTCCGAGAGCAGGGGGGAGCAGGCAATAAGTTGATGCCAATCTTCCAACTCTACTGGGGAAAGAGAGCGCTGGAAATCTAGAACCCAGCCCTGAGCCGAGAGCTCAAAGATAGAGATCTCGGGATCAGCACAGAACGAGAACAGAGTCTAGTGGGCCACCGCCAACGTGGTGTCCCCAACCCACCAGTCTAACCAAAAACGCGTGGACTTAGCGTTACGGACAACGAACTTCACAAGGGACTGGAAAGCCGACCTGATGCTAACCAGCTGGCGCCAGAATTGAGAGCCACCACAGGCGGTAGCGAACATAGGGCTGGAAGAAGGGAAATATTTCGCTTTTAGGAGATTAAGCCAAGCGGGACGTTCGTCGAGGAACATAATCTTCCACCACCATTTTAGCAGCAAGCATTTATTCATGATTCTGGTGTTAATGATGCCAAGACCCCCCATGCTCTTGGGTCTACAAATGAGATCGCACTTCACCATCCTATATTTGCGTTTATTATCGGAGGAATTCCAGAAGAAAGCACCCCTGTGCTTATCGAAGCCCGAGTGTGTCCCTTCGGACAGCAGGTAGAATCCCATAAGGAACATCGGGAGCGAGGAAAGGCAGGAGTTGGTGAGGGCAACCTTGCCCGCCTGGGAATTGTACCGGCCTCGCCACGGCAGAACTCTATTGCCAACTTTAGTCACAACCGGGGCAAAATCTTTAGCCAACAACTTAAGAGGGGAGATGGGCATGCCCAAATATTTCAGAGGGAAAGACCCGAGAGAACAATCCAGAAGGTGTGCCACCCGCTGCGACTCCACATCAGATACCCCAGTCACAATAGCCTCGCTCTTAGAGAAGTTGATTTTAAGGCCCGACAAAGCTTCAAAGCATAGAAGAATAAATTTTAGATTTGTGATGGAATGATCATTAAGCTCCACCATAACGATGGTGTCGTCCGCATATTGTAAGTGAGAAATGCCATTAGGAACGAGATGAGAACTAACAGGCGAAATATGTCCAGCAGCCGCTGCACGAGCCAGAATGCGGGAGAGAGCATCAGCCACAAAGTTGAAAAGCAGGGGAGACGCGGATCCCCTTGTCTCAAACCCCTACCATTCGCAAAGAAATTACTGGTCTGCCCATTAACAGCCACCGCCGTATGACCCCCAGAGACAAGTTGCATCAGACGGTGGACCACCGAGCCATCGAATCCCTTGGCCAACAACACTTGGCGAAGGAAGCTCCAACTCACCGAATCATAAGCCTTTTCAAAATCTAGCTTGAGAACCAGAGCCTTGGTGTTCTTGCTGCGAAGGTCATGGATAATTTTGTGGAGGCAAAGCACCCCGTCCAGTATGTATCTTCCCTTAATGATCGCGGATTGGAAAGGGCTAATGACCCGATGAGCGATCAGGGACAGTTTAACAGCCATACCCTTGGCTGGGATCTTAGCAAAGTTGTTAATGAGAGCAATATGCCTGAATAGGGAAATTAGGTCAGCGCCTTTGACTTTAGGAATGAGGGTAAGGACTGCGTAGTTCAGTCTCGAGATGTCTATAGTCCCCAACCAAAAGCCTTGAATAATAGCCAGGATTAGGCCTTTTAATTGAGGCCAGAATTGCGGGAAAAAAGGGATGGCGAAGCCATCAGGGCCAGACGCTGCATTATAATTGGCAGAATGAATCGTCTCGAAAATTTCGTCCTCCGAAGGGGGAATTAGAAGGCTTTCATTATCAGCGCTCAAAAGTTGATCACGCGGGGACCAAAAGGACGCAGCCAACTTAAAGCCTAGCTTAGGTTTAGCCGCTAGAAGGTTAGAGAAGAAGGAGACCACATGCCGCAAAATCACCGGTGGGTCAGAAGTCCTGACCCCATCAATAATAAGGCTATCAATAAAGCACCTACGCCGTCTACCATTGGCAATAGCAAAGAAATACGCCGTGGGCAAGTCCCCCTTGAGGGTCCAGTTGATAGTACCGCGTTGTTTCCAATAAATTTCCTCCTGCCTATGAATGGCCAACAATGCCTCTTCTAGACCATATCTGGAATGCCATTCATCCGGGGACAGCCCAGCTAAATCCGCATGTTCGTCTAGAACGCCAATCTGAGCCACCAGCCTTGCTTTGTCACGCCTTGACTCAGCAAAGTGATTTTTGGACCAACCTTTAAGGAATCTAAGCAGAAAATAAGAGCATTGATGCCAGTGATCCATCAGGCCAAAAGACCGACGGTTCGAAGAAAGGAAGGACAAATTTTTTTGAGCCACCAAACCATTGAAACCCTCGACTTGAAGCCAGGAAGCATCAAAATGAAATCTCGATAAACCCATAGGGCGTGAACCATCATCTAGAATCAGAGGTGTGTGATCAGAGCCAACACAGGCAAGGGCCTAAAGACTAGCATTAGGGAAGAGAGGGTCCCATCTCGGGCAAACAAAAGCTCTGTCAAGAACTGAGCGAATGGGGGGGGGGGGGGGGTTGATGATTAGACCACGTGTACCGGGCTCCGACCCTAGGTATCTCACGAATAGCCATATCCCTAATGAAGGCATTGAAAGCATCAGCCAAGGGCCACGAGAAGTTAGGAGAGCTCTTGTCGGAGGGACATCGAAGCAGATTAAAATCACCCCCAATCAACAGAGGGAGCTGGCAAGATTCAATCTTAATACTAAGCTCATCCAAAAAAGCATAAGACATAGCATGGTCAGCCGGACCATAAACCACCAAAATTTCCACCAAGGAGTTGAGAGATCGAATGGAGACCACCGTGCTAGCCCAAAAAATGCCATGGTCGAAAGCCACGAAATCAAAAGTATCTTTTTTGGTACCAAGTAAAAACCCGCCCGAGTGACCAGCCGAGGCCACATAATTCCAATGGAATCTGTCTATCCCAGCAATAGCCGATAATTCACTAGCAGAAAAGGAAGATTTGAAAGTCTCGACAAGGCCAATAAAATCTACATTCTCAGATCGAACTAGGTCCTTAAGTTGGTCTCTGCGCCCCCTAGCACAGAAACCTCTAATGTTCCAGAAAAATGCCTTCATTTATACGATAAGTTTTTGATACGGAGACTCGACCTGCTCGGGGCTACGCAGGATTTTGATCGTTTCCCTACCCCATGTTTAGAGACCTTCGAGGGAGCATGACTCCTATCATCTCCCCCCTCGTCCCCACCAGCCACCACCAGTGGGGCGCCCAATGCCTCCCTGGCCTCCTTGGCTTTCGCAATATCCGCCTGAGCGATTTCATTCACCCTAATGATACCAAGAATAAACGAAGGAGAACCCAAACTAGAATCTAAACAGATACCCACATCGTTTAAAATATTAAGCAAGTGATCATCCGATTGAGAAGGGAGAACTAAACGAATAGGAGTGGGAATCGGGGGGGGGGGGGAAGGGAGGAAAAGACGAACCTGTAGAGGGCAGATCCCGAGTCGCCGCACGCCAAGTAGCCCGATCGACCACCCGCTCACCACTGTTCGAGACATGGCCACTCTTCCGAGCCGTGGACGCAGGCGAACGCACAGGCACGGGCCGCGCGCGACTGGGAGAAGCCGCAGCAGAAGACGGACCCGAGGCCATACCCAAATCAGCCTCCAGCCATCGGCAGAGCCCGGCCATAGACTGCCTAGAGTCACCAGAGGCACGGCTCTTGGCGGAGAACTTCTTGACTGAGGATTTCTTCTTCTTTTTGAGCGCCGCAGGACCCGCCGGGGGAAGATCTTCAATGCCTGACAGGGAGGGAGAAGTGGGGAGAGCAGGGAGGTTGGAGCACATCACCGAGAAAGGCGTGCCCTTGGTCCCACCAGCAGCCACCTCCTCCCCACCCAGATCCGGTGCCGAGCCCTGGACCCCCCTGCCAGCCGGCGCGCTCTCCTTGAGCATGTCCTGATCTTCAGGAGAGAGGCCATCCCACTCCGACTGGGTGAACCGTGGATCAGAGCCGCGCATGGAGTCATCAGGGCAGCCATCCCCCTCCTTGCTCTTGCCGCCATTGTCAGAGGCCGGAGGCGAGGGAGGAGGAGCAGGCGACACCGGGCCTGAGGCCCCCTCCACCCTCACACGGAGCCGGAAGCCACCAGCCACAGGGAAGACATCGAGGGAGCCATGAATGCACAGGGGGTCGACGCACCAGACCCGGAGCCGGCCCGGCCCCAGGATCGCCAAAGATTCTTGGTCAACATCAATGGTTTTGCCAATAAGAACTCCGAAGGCCATCAGGAAAGTCGTGGTACGCATGCTCGGAGGGACATCTTCTACCAGCACCCACACATCAGACAAGGAAGAGATAGACTTGGATCCATTAGAGGCCGCTTTTACCGAGACCACGAGTTGATTCAGAGGCAAAGTGAAGCTAGAGCAAGAAGATATCATCCGGAGGCTCTCTTTAGAGGGGAAAGTCGCTGCAAACTCGAACTCGGAGAGTTGGCGGATCTGCCAATCCCATCCACCCTCGTCCCATAACTTAAGCTCATCGAGAAGGATCCGAGGCGAGATGCGTTTATCCTGGACGGAGATAATGCCAATATTGGACAGGGAAGGGATGGGGGCAGCCTCAGGGATCTCCCTATCAAGAGCGAAGAACGAGCATCCAGGAAGACCGGTGCCATAATGAACAAACGAAGGAGGCTTGACCCGATTCTGACAGTCCACCGTAAGGTGGCCGTCTTCCCAGCAGATGAGGCAGAAGGGAGGGTTTTCACACCGCAATTGGAAGTGGCCAGGTCGATGACACGCAAAGCAAGTGAGGATGGGGTTGCAGACTTGGGATTGGGGAGGGATGCGACCACAAGGAGGAGGAGGGAGGATGCCATCCCCAGCCGCAGCAAGCCCAGAGCCGGAGCCCCGCCCCGCCACGGGGCCGACGGGACGCTGAGCCGGAGCCCCCGACGCGCCTCTGGGGAAGAAGCGGGACGGCCCGCCCCTAGCCTGAGCCCGCACCGGAGCGCCGCCCCGGGGAGCAGCACCCAGTGGAGGGGGCGCCAGAGCTAGCCCCGATGAACCCTCCCGACTCGCCGCCACCGCCACCCCCCAGGGATCGGCCGCCACCGAAGGAGCACCAGAAGCAGGGAGAGGGGGCGCCGACGGGCCCGACCCGGAAGCACGAGGAGACATACCAACGGACGCCGCCGCCGACCCCGCCTCCAGAGCGATCGAGGCCTGAAGCTTCATGCGGAGAGCCGCCTCATACTCCAGATCCGCATCCACATCTCAAGATCCACCACGACCCCGCTTCTGCCCGGAGATCGCCTCACTTGAGGACGCATGGGAGCGGTCCATCGCCGCCACCACAACAAAGAGAGGGAAAGGGGAGGAGGGGGAGCAGATCTGCCGAAGCGCCGGATTGGGAAACGGTGGTGGAGCAGATCTGAAGAGGAGGCAGGAAACCCTAGGAATGGGGGAGCCGCACCTCTCCGCACCCATAAGTACCCCGACCGAGCTAGGCCCGAACCGGTACACGGCCTAACAGAAGAGGTGGGTTGGACCTGGGCCGCCCGCAGCCCAGGGTCCACAGAAGGAAGAGGGGGGAATTCAGAAAGAGATGCCAGGGCCAAGGCCGAAGCCGGCCCACCAAGCCCAGCAGCACACACCGGGGCCCGCACCACAGGAAGAGGCAACAGTGCCGCCCCCACAACCAGATCTAGGGTTGGGACCTGCACTGGCGCCGCCAACGCAGCGGAGGACGAACTCGTAGACGCGCCAGCTCACGAACCCACCGGAGAGGGTGAGGCCGACTCCGGCGCAGACCGCAGTGAATCCAAACACGGGGACCAGCACGAAGCATGACGCCGCCTGCGCGAGACGCGACGCCACCCATCCGACTCCATGGAAGGCCGGACTGGCCGCCCCCGCCCACCGGGCGCAAACTTGCGCCGGCGAGCGGCCGCCGCAGCCACGGGGGGAGAGCACGCCGGGGACGAGCACGGTGGGGGAGAGGAAGCCCCAGAATCCGAGTCGGAGCCGTCCAAATCGAGAGCCCAGAACTTGTTAGCCCGAAGAGGGGCGATGAGGATAGAGCGAGGAGTCGAGGCCAGAGAATAAGAGGGTGTTGCACGGAGTGCCGGAGCGAAGCCTGGAGGAGAGCGCAGAGGGGATGGGGAGGAGGAGGATGCACGAGGCCGGGGCGCCGCCGGAGCTTCACCAGTCATCGGAGACGCCGCGAGGGGGAGGGGAGGGAAGAGCCATTTTCCTCTTCTCCGAGACCCTGTGGAGGCACTTCACAGCTCCAGTGCAACTGCATTCATCTGGAATATCAGCATAAAGCAATCACAAATACACAATGTATTTATAACACAATTGCCACATAAGTATAATTACAAGTGTGAGTACATATCATTATAATAGGTGAAAAGGACATGGTTACAGTAAGTGAACTTTGCACTTTGTGAAACAATAATGGACCATAGGACATAGGAGGAGGAAGTGGGGGAGACAGATTAGTGCTTTCATAAAAAATTCTAACACTGTAACCATTAGCACTTTCAGCATTTCCAATATGTGGTCTGATCAAATTATAACATTGGAGCAATTACGGACTTATAGGGAATCAGGAACACCAGGATGATGCCAATTCTGACATGGATGAATCTGCACGAGACAGGGGAAGAAATTATGACCGGACCTGTTGATGAAGCTATGTACCTAGGGTAGGGTCATGGACCTGTCTAAGCTACCCTACCCAAGGACATATCTAGAAGAACCTGTCAGTCGACCTAGAGGTGATCCACTCGACGGACTCGAGGACACTCGACCATGAAGATAACCACTCGACCATGAAGCTAACCACTCGACAGCCAGGAGATCTAAAGTCACTCTGCACGTAACGGTCTGTCATTAAGTAGCCTTTATGGTCTTCATAGCACTTTATGAGGGCGTTACCAGTAACCCCCTGACTTAATGTACTTTAAACCCTGCATAACTGAGGGCCGGAGGGGTCTGGCGAACTCTATATAAGCCACCCCCCTCCTTAGTGTAAAGGGCTCGCACCCCTGTAACTCACACGCATATAATCCAGTCGACCGCCTCCGGGCACCGAGACGTAGGGCTGTTACTTCTTCCGAGAAGGGCCTGAACTCGTAAAACTCTTGCGTGTACAACTACTCCATAGCTAGGATCTTGCCTCTCCTTTAGTACCCCCTTACACTACTGTCAGACTTAGAACCACGACAGTTGGCGCCCACCTTGGGGCAGGTGTCTTAGCGACTTATTGGAGAAGTTGCAATTCTTGCCGATACCCTTCATCATGGTTTCAGGCGGAGTTTTGGTTGAGGGCCGCGAGATCCGTCTCGGTGCGCTCACGTTCGTCGCCGACGACTCTTCCTGGCTTCAGGAGGCTCCGCTCGACGTCGACGCGCTCCCAGTCCGCAGAGCGACGCACTTTCGCGCGTGCGTCCGCGGCGTCCTCCTGCGGCAACCGTCGACCCATTATCGACCGGTTTTTGTGTCATCCTCCCCCCTGCTTCCTGCCGGCGCAAGCGCTTCGGTCGGTCGAGGCTTCAACGGTGGGTGAGGCACGCGGTGGCTTGCCAGTCGACCACCGCCCAAGTCACGGCAATCAAGCCCGACGAATCTCTCTACGGCCTATTCGACCTGTCGACTGGCTCCGCAGAGACTGCATCCGAGTGCGACAGCAGTGATCCAGCAGCGGAGGTCCTGATGGTCAATGGACCACATGGCCCCCCCGGTTTTCCCGGCGCCGGAGGAGGCGACGGTGGAGGCGACCCGTCGCACGACCATGAAGAGTACCTTCCCGAGCCCCTCAATTCGCTGTAGAGGGAAGAACTTCGCCGCCGGAACATGGATGCACTTCACACTCCTATCGTTGGAGAAACCCCTGAGGCTCGCGCCTTAGAGGACGCGCGCTTGGCCAACTTGGTTGAGCGCACTCGTCTGGAGAACCTTCAGCGAGCACTCGACGAGCGCACACGGCAACGGGTTCCTGACTCTAGTCGACGCCAGCTCTTTCCACCACCGACTCAGGTATAGCGAACTCCGATTAAGAATCTAGCAGCAGCAGCCCGTATAGCAGAGTCAATTTAGCCTTCCCAGTCAGAGGCTGGCAGAGGCTTGATGCAGATCAGAGATTTGCTCCGCGCAGCAGGAGATAAGAATTCGGCTGTATCACAGTCGTGAAACAGGATTCACAGTAGATCCGTGGCTGCAAATACAGTCCAGTCGGCTCATAGCCCCAGATCGCCCCCAAGGCGTGAGGGGCGTGGAGACCGGCACGATTAGTACAGGAACCGTGAGCAGTATGATCACCGATTCGATCGCGATGATCGACATCGAGTGCCCACCCCTCCCCCAAGGGGTGGTTCCTACGCACCTCGACAGCAGGATGAAATACGCCAGCACAGTGGTGGGCGAAGGATTCCAGTTGACCCCAGGGAACCAGGCTTTGATGCGAGGTCCATCATCGTTCAAGGTCTGGTCGACCGGAACAGAGCTCACAGAGAGGGTCACGACAGAGATGTACCCACCAGTAGCCGAGTGCATGTCTTAGGACCAGAGTGTTTCAGCAGAGCCATCAGGGCCGCAGTGATTCCCCCCAACTTCAGGTTGGCGACTGGATTCAGTAAATTCAATGGTGAGTCTAAGCCTGATACTTGGCTCGAAGACTACCGAGTGGCTGTCCAGATCGGCGGCGGAAATGATGAGGTGGCCATGAAGCATCTGCCTCTTATGTTGGAGGGATCGGCCAGAGCATGGTTGAATCAGTTGACACCCAGCAGCATTTACACGTGGGAAGATCTTTCCCGAGTGTTTGTCAGAACGTTCGAAGGAACATGCAAGTGACCAGCAGGACTGACAGAGCTGCAATCTTGTGTGCAGAAGTCGAATGAGACTTTGAGTGATTACATCTAGAGATGGATCACATTGCATCACACAGTAGAGAATGTATCTGATCACCAGGCAGTCTGTGCCTTCAAGGAAGGCGTTAAGTACAGAGAGCTAAACCTGAAATTCGGTCAAATCAGAGACATGTCTCTGAGTCGAATGATTGATATAGCCACCAAATATGCCAATGATGAGGAAGAGGATCGGCTCCGGAGCGGCAAGCACAGGTCAGTCGCCCAGGAAACCGGAGGAGGGAACTCCAGTCGGAAGCAAAAGCGGAAAGCCGAGCCAGCTGCTCCTAGAGAAACCTTGGTCGTGACTCAAGGAAAGTTCAAAGGAAAGCCCAAAGGGCCTTGGAACCCCAAGAAAGTGAAGGATAAAGAAGTAAATGATGTGATGGATTTGCCGTGTCACATCCACACGAAGAAAGATGAAGAGGGTAATTTCATTTACCCGAAGCATACCACTCGACAGTGTTGACTTCTGATACAGCAGTTCCAGGGGAAACAGTCCAAGGATAAGGAGAAGGAGTCAGACAAAGTTGAGGACAAGGGGGATAGTGACGAGGAATACCCTCAGGTCAATTCCACTCTGGTGATTTTTGCTGATGTTGAAAGAAAAAGTTGACTAAAAGTTATAAACCGAGAGGTGAATATGGTTGCTCCGGCGACACCCAATTATCTGAAGTGGTCTCAGACGGCCATCACATTCGACTAGTCTGATCACCCGACGCACATAGCCACCCCTGGGAGGCAAGCTCTGGTGGTTGACTCAGTCGTCGAGGGCACTCGACTGACTAAAGTGTTGATGGATGGCGGCAGTAGTTTGAATATACTGTACGCTGAGACGCTGAAAGGGATGGGCATTCCAATGTCCAGACTCAGCACAAGCAACATGAGTTTCTATGGAGTCATTCCTGGCAAGAAGGCCGCATCACTCGGCCAAATTGCTCTCGATGTGGTTTTTGGTGATTCCAAAAACTTCCGCAAAGAAAAGTTGACATTTGAGGTTGTAGATTTCCAAAGTGCCTACCATGCTATTTTGGGTAGGCCAGCTTATGCACGTTTTATGGCTCGACCATGTTACGTGTACCTCAAATTGAAGATGCCTGGCCCTAAAGGCATGATCACTGTTACTGGTAATCGCAAGAAGGCGAAAGAGTGCTTCCAGAAAGGCTCAAAGATCGCCGATGCTCAAATGGTGGCAGAAGAGTGGCAGGAACACCAGAGAAATGCAAACCCGAGTGATTTGTTGCGAGCCAAGAAGCCCGCTACAGAATCAGCGTTTCAGTCATCCGGTGAGACAAAACCAGTTCACATCCACCCGACTGACCCCAACGCTGCTCCGACTAATATCTCCACAACACTCGGCCCCAAATAGGAAGAAGCGCTCATCCAGTTCCTCCGTGAGAACTGGGACATCTTTGCATGGAAACCTTCTGACATGCCAGGTGTACCCAGGGGGCTGGCTGAGCACCGTCTGCGAGTCGATTCAAAGGCAAAACCTGTCAAGGAACATCTGCGACGGTCCGCCATCCAGAAAAGGAAGGCTATTGGCGAAGAGGTGGCTCGGCTCTTAGCAGCAGAGTTTATCCGAGAGATTTACCACTCCGAGTGGCTCGCCAATGTTGTCATGGTCCCCAAGAAGGACAAGTCACTTTGCATGTGCATTGACTTTAAACATATCAATCGGGCCTGCCCGAAAGATCATTTTCCTCTTCCCCGCATCGACCAAATAGTCGACTCGACTGCGGGATGTGAGCGACTGTCTTTCTTAGACGCCTATTCCGGGTACCATCAAATCCGTCTGTATGGACCCGATGAGATCAAAACAGCTTTCATCACCCCATTCGGGTGCTTCTGTTATGTCACCATGCCATTCGGCCTCAAGAATGCTAGAGCCACGTTCATGAGGATGATTCAGAAGTGTTTGCTCACTCAAATCAGTCGGAATGTGGAAGCATACATGGATGACATTGTGGTCAAGTCACGGAAAGGTTCCGACCTACTGACTGACCTTGCTGAAACATTTGCCAACCTCAGGAGGTGTGATATCAAGCTTAATCTATCCAAGTGCACATTCAGAGTTCCTGGCGGAAAGTTACTCGGTGTTCTCGTTTCCGAACGAGGAATCGACGCAAACCAAGAGAAAGTGGGCGCTATACTCCGAATGAAACGACATGTGCGTGTGCACGATGTTCAGAAGCTTACCGGTTGCTTGGCCGATTTAAGTCGATTCATCTCTCGTCTCGGTGAGAAGGCATTACCTCTTTACCGACTGATGAAGAAGTCAGACAAGTTCGAGTGGACTCCTGAAGCTGATGCAGCGTTTGCAGAGTTAAAAACCCTGCTTTCCACCCAGCCGGTGCTTGCTGCCCCGATCAGCAAAGAGCCTTTGCTGCTTTACATTGCAGCCACATGACAAGTCGTTAGTACAGTACTTACGGTCGAGCGGGAAGAAGAAGGGAAAACCTTCAAAGTTCAGCGTCCAGTATATTATATTTCTGAAGTCCTGACCCCATCAAAGCAAAGATACCCTCACTATGAGAAGCTTGTATATGGGATTTATATGACCACGAAGAAAGTTGCTCACTATTTCTCTGACCATACCATCACAGTCGTCAGCGACGCCCCATTATCAGAGATTCTGCACGACAGAGATGCAACTGGTCAAGTGGCAAAATGGGCGATTGAACTCCTTCCCTTGGATATCAGATTTGAGGCAAAGAAAGCTATCAAGTCCCAAGCAATAGCAGATTTCCTCGCCGAGTGGACTGAACAGCAATTGCCGACTCAAGTTCGCTCGGAGCACTGGAACATGTTCTTTGATGGCTCTAAAATGCTGAATGGTTCCGGTGCTGGGGTAGTGTTGGTTTTCCCCCGAGGAGATAAGCTCAGATATGTACTCCAGATTCACTTTGACTCCTCCAACAACGAAGCAGAATACGGAGCACTTTTGTATGGGTTGCGTATGGCCATTTCACTCGGCGTCCGTCGCCTCATGGTCTACAGCGACTCGGATTTGGTGGTTAACCAAGTGATGAAGGAGTGGGACGTCAGAAGCCCAGCTATGACTGGTTACTACAACGCAGTAAGAAAGCTGGAGAAGAAATTCGAGGGGTTAGAGCTTCATCACGTACCCCGACTGAAAAATCAAGCAGCTGATGACTTGGCAAAGATAGGTTCCAAGAGAGAAGCCATTCCCAGTGGCGTGTTTTTGGAGCATGTCCACGTGCCGTCAGTTCAAGAAGATCCTTTCACCGAAGAAGCCCCGCATCCAAAAAGTGCCACGGATCTGACTAAAGTTGAGGTCCCAGCCGTGGTCGACTTAATCATCGAAGTTCTGGTTATCACTCCCGACTGGACAGTGCCTTACATCACGTATATCCTAAGGAAAGAGCTCCCAGAGAATGAAGAAGAGGCTCGGCAGATCGTCCGTCAATCCAAGGCCTTTACTGTCATGAAGGGACAGTTGTACCGAGAAAGCGCGACTGGAGTCAGCCAGAAATGCATAACGCCGGAAGAGGGTCGAATGATTCTCAACGACATCCACTCGGGGACCAGTGGCCATCATGCGTCCTCACGGACCATCATGGCTAAAGCGTACCGAGCGGGTTTTTACTGGCCCAGAGCAAATGAAATGGCGAAAGATATAGTCGACAAGTGCGAAGGATGTCAGTTCTACTCCAATATGTCACACAAGCCCGCCTCAGCCTTGAAGACCATTCCAATCGTCTGGCCTTTCGCTGTTTGGGGGTTAGATATGGTTGGACCACTGAGAACTAGCAGGAGAGGCTTCACCGATGTACTGGTGGTAGTCGACAAGTTCACCAAGTGGATCGAAGCCAAGCCTATTAAAAATCTTGATGCTGGCACTGCCATCAGCTTCATCAGGGAATTGATATTCAGATATGGAGTTTCGCATAGCATCGTCATAGATAATGGGTCAAACTTCGATTCCGATCAATTCAAAGCCTTCTGCGCTTCTCAAGGCACGCAAGTCGACTACACGTTAGTCGCCCACCCCCAGTCGAATGGAAAAGCAGAAAGAGCAAATGGCCAAATTCTCAAAGGACTGAAACCCCAGTTGATGCGTGATCTCAAGCACGCAGCAGGTGCGTGGGTCGACGAACTTCCATCAGTTCTTTGGGGATTGAGGACTACCCCAAGTTGGTCGACTGGGAGAACTCCATTCTTTCTGGTCTATGGAGCTGAAGCGGTTCTACCAAGTGACCTGCTTCACAATGCACCACGAGTTGAACTCTACTCTGAAGTCGAAGCAGAGCAAGCCCGGCAGGATGCAGTCGACCTTATGGAAGAAGAAAGAGAGATGGCCAAGATCAGATCAACCATCTATCAGCAAGACCTGCGCCGATTCTATGCCAGAAATGTGAAGAGCCGAGCCTTCCAAGAAGGAGACTTGGTCCTCCGAGTGGACCAACAGAAGCCACATAAACTCGCCCCTACTTGGGAAGGCCCCTTCATCGTCACCAAAGTTCTCCACAATGGAGCATACCGTCTTTACAACATCGATCGCCAGATTGACGAGCCACGAGCTTGGAATGCGGATCTGCTCCGCCCCTTTTTACACTTAAATACTCACTCGGATGAGATGTAATAAAAGTACTCCTGTAGTTTATCTATCGAAGACAAAAGTGTTATAATTTTCTCATTAATTGTTGCCGCTTTTGCTTATGAAAGAAATCCCCCAGTGGGTGGCTTAGCTGCGAATCCGTTTCGCCTAAGTTTGTAAAAAAAAAATTCCTGTCAAGTGACGAGCAAGCCTCTCACTGGAAGGGCTTAGCTGCGAATCCGTTTCGCCTAAGTGTTTAAAATCCTACCGAGTGGTGAGCAAACCTCCCACTCGGGGGCTTAGCTGCAGTCCAGTACTCGCCTAAGTGTTTGAAATCCTACCGAGTGGAGAGCAAACCTCCCACTCGGGGGCTTAGCTGCAGCCCAGTGCTCACCTAAGTGTTTAAAATCCTACCGAGTGGTGAGCAAACCTCCCACTCGGGGGCTTAGCTGCAGTCCAGTACTCGCCTAAGTGTTTGAAATCCTACCGAGTGGTGGGCAAACCTCCCACTTGGGGGCTTAGCTGCAGTCCAGTACTCGCCTAAGTGTTTGAAATCCTACCGAGTGGAGAGCAAACCTCCCACTTGGGGGCTTAGCTGCAGTCCAGTACTCACCTAAGTGTGAAATTTGTCCCGATCCGCAAGGACGACAAGGCACAGGTCGACTTCTACCTTCTCCTTCGATTTACGACACAAACACAACGAGAAGCAATAAAAATCCTACCGAGTGGTGAATCCGCCTCCCACTCGGGGGCTTAGCTGCAGCCCAGTGCTCACCTAAGTGTTTAAAATCCTGCCGAGTGGTGAATCCGCCTCCCACTCGGGGCTTAGCTGTAGCCCAGTGCTCGCCTAAGTGTTTAGAATCCTACCGAGTGGTGAATCCGCCTCCCACTCGGGGGCTTAGCTACAGCCCAGTGCTCGCCTAAGTGTTTGAAATCCTACCGAGTGGTGGATCTACCTCTCACTCGGAGGCTTAGCGGCAGTCCAGCACTCGCCTAAGTACGAAAATCGTTCCGACCCGCAAGGACAATGAGGTGCAGGTCGACTGTTACCTTCTCCTCCGGGCTTCGACACAAATACAAGGTGCGCTTCGTCCTGGGTCACAAGGACGCAAGTCGACTGAAATCTGTGCTCCAGCCTGCGAGAGAAAGTCCCAAGCACAGAAATATATTCCGAGCAAAGAACAATGTCGTTCGAAGACGAATGCAAACATATTCAACCGCAAAGCTTAGGCATCAAGTTCAGATAGCATCCTACAGATCCAGAAGTGCTCAGGCATCAAGCCTGTTAAAGTTTATCGGTTACAAAAACCACTCGGCCTTCCGAGGCAAATTTAAGGCATCAAGCATAAAAGTTTTTTACTCCTCCGGTGGAGGACTGGAAGGCGCGACGAACTCGTCCAGGTCGATTCCATCAGCAATCCGAGTGGCGGCAGCAATGAATGTCTCAATGAAGGATCGGAAGTCATGCTTCTTAGTATTGGCCACCTTGAGGGACACCAGCTTCTCCTGTCGTGCATCTTTGTAGTGAACAAGGACTAAAGACAGAGCTACATCAGCACCGCACCTGGCAGAAGACTTCTTCCACTCTTGCACTCGGCCTGGGACTTCATTCAGTCGAGTCATCAAAGACTCGAGGTCGTTCTGAAGCGTCTCCCCTCGCCAGAGTGTCGTGTCGATTCGCGACGTTGCTGCCTTCAGTCGGGCCAGATAGTCCACCACACCAGCGACGCAAGACTCCAGTCGAAGCACATTCATGGAAGCTTCATCCTTCATTGGAGAGTTGATGGGATCCAAGCCTGTCTCCACTCGACTGGTTTCTTCCTCAAAGTTTTGGCAGAATTCTGTAAACGCAAGTCAAACATGAACCGGCAGTTCCGCAACGAATCAACGGTGACAAGTCAGTCGAGTGAAAGAGGTTACCTTCAAGCATGAGGAACAACTTCTTGGCGAGCCCTCCCAGATAAGCTTCCAGATCATTCTTCTTCCCCACCAGTTCACTTGCCTTATCACTCAGAGCAATCTCACTACTAGGAAAAGGCCTACTAATGGTGCACCGGTTTTGCCTACTAATAGCGCACTACCGGTGCGCCATTAGTACCACGCCACTAGTATTTTTTACTAATGGCGCACCACTGGTGCGCCATTAGTATCTGGTATACTAATGGCGCACCAAGCAGTGCGCCATTAGTATGTAACACCATGCGCCATTAGTATGCCTCTCGGGGGGCCATATGTAAACATGTGCTTTGTCATACTAATGGCGCACTCTGTGGTGATGCGCCATTAGTATCCTTTGGCATACTAATGGCGCACCTGGAGGTCATGCGCCATTAGTATGAATATTTGTTTTTTTTACTTTTCTGATTTTTGCACAGGTTACAAAATATATTATTGGACAAAATATAGACAGCAGCACACAACAACAGCAGATTCATCGAATACAATAGAAGATTAGTCTCCGAATACAATTCATCATATTAGTCTCCGAATTCAAAAGACCGAACAAAGATAAAACATTACAAGTCTCAAGACCGCGAGTATCGAGTTTGTCTTCACATTACAAGTCGATATCGATCATCTAAACTACCATCACATAGAAGAGAGCTGCGGTCATCACGATGAGCATCATCTCGATCAAACTGGTCTTCATCCGGTTCCTCCAACGCTCCCTCCTCTCTCCCGCTAGATAGCGGGCGTATCTAGATTCGGCCTCCGCCCTAGTGGTGTACCCTTTGTAACTATTACCGCTGAAACGGTGAACCTGTCTCCGACACTCCTCCCAGTCGGCGTAGACTCCGGGAACCTTACCCTTGTACACGACATACAATGGCATCTCTATGCACAAGCCAAACAACAGACAATACATAAGCAATACGTAAGTATGCAACAAAAGGATCAGAAGAGAAAAGCAAGACATTAATAGCATGATTCATGGTCCTACTAATAAATAGCATCGATTACATCTAAGTTGAATGACTGTCCAAACCAAAGAGACATACGAATTCATTAAAGTTTAATTACAATATGAGCCAATCAATGTTTCAGAACTACACATTACTACGTTCGACTCGACTCATCGGACAGGAGCGTGGATGAAGCCGTCGTCTGTCGTGATGGTCATGAAATCGCGGTCGTTGTCACCCTACATTTGTAGCGTTCCATCTATCTCACTGTTGGACGGTTGATATCTGAGGAAGAACTGCCCCGAGGTATGAAGGACATCTTGATGGATGATGCCCGCAAACTCCGACTAGATGCGAAAGAATTCTTGTCTGAGGTCCGCGTCCTGGATTGCCGACAAGCTCGCGGCCCAATCTTTGAGATTATCTGGTAGCAGAAGGTGATGATGGTCCCTTACGATCGCCCGCATGTGATGGAGGGCGTAGTAGGCATCCTTCTGACTGCCAGGCGGCTGCTTGATGTAGCAGAACTTTGTATTGTGTGAGAAGGTGTGCTTGCCGTACTTACGAACTGCCCTGGTGAAGGTGCCTCCAGATTTGGCGTAGCCGGGGAGAACATCATCAAGACCTTTCTTGACATTTGTGTAGTCTATCTTGGAGTTACGGTTCGGGTCGAAATACGTGGCCATGGAATATTTCGGGCTTAAGAGGATGAGTGTGCAATGTGTGTCACTGCATAGAACACGGAATGTTAGAAAAAAAAAGAACAATCAAAATCTAAGAAATCATATGTTACGGGGCGGTTAAGGGATGACTTACTCAGGAAAGTAAGCCACAAGGAAGTTATCCTTATCTGGGTTTGCCAGAATGACACCTTCGAGGTGTGAACTCGCAACTTGGCGGTCCCCTGCGCTGCTCAAGTGCTTGGCACACATGTAGAATGGGTCGACTATCACGTTGTCCGGGGTCTTGTCTCTAATGATCCGCATCTCCATACTCAGCGAAAACAGCCGAACGAAGGTGTAGTGAAGTGGATGAAGGTTAAACATAGCAAAGATGTCATCAAACCACAGGACGATCGTACCCCCGATGTCGCCATCCACAAAGCCCTTGCCCTCTGGCACCTTGGCCACGAAAACCGGGTATGCCACATCATTCTCTCTGAGACGCCGCTTCTCCAAAGAAAGAACACTATCGTGCAGACTCCGCATAGCACCGGTTGCAGCATTGAGCATATTTGGCGGTAGCATCGCCCTACCCGCCACATGCACCCTCGTCAAAATATCCTTAGGTGAAGGTGGCCCGTCCTGAGCACGGATCGAACTTGATGCCGGCTGGCTCGCACCGGCGCCCTTGTTAGTCTTTCTTTCCGTCCCTTCTTCTTGATCTCCTGTAATGGGACCGAGTTCTGCTCACAGACCGCCTTCTTGAGCGTGTTGGGGCTGATAATATTCCGCACCTCAGCTATCTGAGGCTCGGTGAAGGCGGGAGCTGGAGGCGTCTCCTGAGAACTGAGCGCTAGACGACGCCTATTGCAATTGGATTTCTCCGCCGTACCAGCTAGATCGCGGTCGTCTTGATTGGGTTCTTGAGAAAGAGGCCCGCAGAACTCGTCAGCGTACCCATGTTCGTCAAAGTACTTATCAACTTTGGTAAATGTACCGTCGTTGTTGTCGTCGTCATCCGGATCCTGTGCCATAGGGATGTCCGGATCCTGTGCCATAGGGATGTCTGGCATAGGGATGTCCGACAGGTCCGGTAGCGTTGCGGCGTTCTTGCCATGGCTTGGCACCGGCACGACTGGCGGTCTTGTCTGTGGGGTGGTGTCCCCCGCCCCCAAACGAATCTGGCCCTTCGGCCAAAGCAGGGGCCAGTTTACGCAGGCGCTGAGGGTCATCTCATCTTCTTCGTCGGCCCCAGCGGGTCGAATCGGAGGTAAGAGCTCGTCCCAGCCTGGCAGCACCCGAACCACTTCAACCCTATACACTATGGGTGGCATCGGATTATCGTGGAACATGGGGTTGCCCGGTTGAACGATTCTGCCCTTGGCGACATCGACCAACTCGCCGCCCACGAAGTGCAGAAGAGTGCAAGGAACGTCGACGGTGCCCTGCGAAAACATGTAGGGCATCAGGGATACCCAGTCAAAGGCAAGGAGATGAAGTCATCGGCCGAGAGGCTTAGTTACCGTGATGCCGTCGAGCTCGGCTAATGTCGAGACACCGCCAACGACGGGCGTGCAATTGATAGAGGGGCTGCTTGCTGGTGAGGTGCCGGCCGGCGTACACCCGGGTGCATTAAGCTCCAATGCCCGTGCCGGCGCCAGAGACACGAATACCGCCTCCGCCGGAGACAGCAATGGCGCCGCCGGAGACACCAATGGCACCGCTTGCGCGCTGTCCGAGTTGCTGGCCGTGAAGCTGGGAACCGGGGGAGGCCCCTGTTGGCCGCCCGCAATCCACGTCGCCATCCCATGAATCAACATAGGCACCATGGCGTTGAGCTTCGTTCCCAGTTGTTGTTCCACTTGCTCTTGGACAAGCTCCGGAATCCGCCACTTGTGCCTTGAGTGCTTCAACCTCGCGCGTCTGGCTTTCCGAGCTGGTCTTTTTCTCCTTTCGCCCACCAGCGGTATAGTATGACGACCATTTTGTGGACAAGCCTTTGTCGGCCACACGACTATCTGATGTCGGCTTACTGAGCTTATCCTTGTTTATCATTACGTTCAATGCCCTATTTAAAGGGGTGTCGAAAGGGGAGCTCTAAGACGACCCCGCACTACTGCTTTCAGTGTCCTGCGGAAGGAACATGAACCATTTAGAAATATTGGGGATTAATTAGAGTGCAACCATATGGAGCTAATTACGCGGGGGCGTATTCCTTACCAGAACAAGCTCAAGCGCCCCGGTCTTCGGATCTGTGGTAAGCTCCTTTGTTATCGGGTCCTCCTTGTACCGGGCCCTGACAAAGTTCCTGGTCTGCTTGTCACAGCTGTATTTCTCGAAGCGGGGCGGTAGGCCTTGCTCGGCACGCTCCGCGTCCTCCTTGTCCCATATAGGCTCCGCCACTCTGTAACCGCCGGGACCGAGTTTGTGTTCCCCTAAGTTCAACTCCTGCATTTCTTTCCCCCACTGACTTGATTCGGAGGTTGCGCTGCTCTCGCACTTGATCTTGAACTCCTTGTAGTCATCTTCGCTGATCGAAGGATTTTTCGCCTTGATCTTCTCATAACTATCACCTTTATCAATCATTCTCTTCACCGCGCTTCTCCAAGTAGACAGGGCCGTGCTCATCCTTGTGAGGGTGGCACTGTTCACTTTATTCCCTGAGAGGTGTGTGTTTTCAAATTCGGCGGGGAACTTGTATCGTTCGTGCAGCTTCGTGAAGAGGAGGTTGCGCAAATTCCCTCGGTCCTGATGCCTAAGGTTCTCGGTGTTGATCGAGACGGTGCTCCGGAGAATGCACCCGAGCTGAAGCGAGTACCCCTTGACTATATGTTTGGGCTCCGTTGGATGCCCGTCGGAGTCCACTTGAGTCAATTCCTCCTTGAGGGTGCGGAGCGCATTCAGGCGCCGGTCCTTCCTTTGCTTCTTCGGTTGGCTGCCATCTGTGTGTGCGCCGCCATCATCAGTGGTGGCATCCTCGGCGGCACCATCAGTGGTGTCATCCCCGACGCCACTAGGGGTTGTGTAGTCAGGATCGGTGTCTTCCGCGACGTCCTCATAGCAGTGAGGTTGTTCCTCCATCTCCTGGGACAGCTCCCAGAATTGCTTGCCGCCCGAACCGCCGGCCTCATCGTTGTTGGCCATGTTTCACTCTAAATAGGAAAACAGTTTGGTCAAAAAGTTGGTTATTGTCAAGGAACAAGATCATGGTCTCATCATTTAGGGTTTGTCGACACCGAGGCATCCTAAAAGCTAAGCTTTTATCATTTAGGGTTTGTCGACGCCGAGGCACCCTAAAAGACTAAGTGTACATCATTTAGGTTCTCATCGACACCGAGGCACCCTAAAAGCCAAGGTTTCATCATTTAGGGTTTGTTGACGCCGAGGCACCCTAAATGCTAAGTTAAGTTTTCATCATTTAGGGTTTATCGATGCCGAGGCACCCTAGGTTGGGCCTAATCACTTGGCACTAATCACTTGGCTCTATTTCCACCTATGTGATCCTACTTAATGAAGTACTAAGATACCCGGCCCATGCATTAGTAGCAAGTACCCCATATGTCTGATTTTTAGCAAAGTCATGCTAAAATTCACGGAAAATTTCAGCATGACCTTTGCTGAAAATAGGACATATGGAGTACCCGAATTTGCCAGAACGGAAGTTAATCGACATTCCAGCAGACTCAAGGGCCTCTCGGGGTACCTGCAAAATCATCACGACACGAAGGGCCTCTCAAGGGCCTCAAGCAGCAGCGGCATCTCCCAGGACCCCATTTTTTTGCTAAATTTCTTTGAGCAACAATCAGAGCAGAAAATTCAGCATATTTCTATACAACAACACTGTAAAGATGAAGAACAGTTCTACAGCAGCCCATTTATATACAATAGCATCTTTGGTCATACCAATTTCTGAAACAATTCAAATCCGAACTGTATCTCTGGTCATACAAATTTTTGAAACAATTCAAATCTGAACTGTATCTTTGGTCATACAAATCTCTGAAACTATACAAATCTGAAATATATATTTGGTCATACAAATTTATGGAACTAATCAAATCTGAACTGTATCAATACACATATATAGCAATTGACAGGAGCTTCATCATTTTTAGTAACAACAATACATATATAGCAATTGTAAGCAAACAGATGTACACATAAGATAAAAATGTAGTGCTGAAAGTTTAATGCTTACAAAAGACTTGCTGAAATAGTGAAAAATATGGAGTCACCAAGCTGGCTAAGAAACTCCCAAAGTCCACTAGCAAATCCAAGATCTAATCCTGTTACACACATCATAACAATTTAAGATAATTAGGATAAGGATAGTAGGAAATGAAAAAGAAAGAGCTCAAAAAACAATCACAACAGAAAAATAATAAAAACCTAGTCCTAGAAGAAAATAAATCCTAAAAGAAAAGAAATCCTAAAATCCAGAGCAAGTCCTAGCAGTAGTAGTCCAACTAGATGGCCACCACTACTACTCCTATCACTAGAGTAAACAACAGTTGTGTGTTCAACATCTTTACTAATAGTAAATTGGCAGTACTCCATTATCTACTCCTGCAACTTCAACTACAATAACATCCTACAACTACTACAACAACATAAAACTACTATGCATCATCTTCCTACAACTACTCATCTTCAGCAGCAACAACATAAAATTCATGTTTAGTTAAATTCATGTTAAACATCATTTGGACCTGTTTAGTTAAATTCATGTTCAACTAATACCAAACTACCAATAATTAGACAATGCATACACCAATTCAACTAATACCAAACTAAGACAATGCATACAACAATCGTGACATCTCTGTCTCAGCCATACTAACAATCAGACAATGCATACATCTCTGTCTCAGGTATGTCTAGGAATAGAAATTGCAAGTCTAACTTCCAATTCGGGGTTATCACCGCAATACAACAAGGATCAGACAACGCATACACCAATTCAAGTAATACCAAACTACCAATGAGAAAATTACCAGCGGGAGGAGAGGCGCCGCAGGGGAAGCAGGCCGCAGCGGTCAGCGGAGGCGGAAACACGGAGGCCTTGCCCCGGGATGGGTGGCTCCGCGGCGGCGGAAGAAAGGGGCCGGGGCGCAGCGGAGGAGGCCGTCGTCGTCGGCTGCTCTGCTCGTTGCCGCTGTGGGGGAAGGCCGGGGCCAGCAGGAGCGGACAGCCACGCGGCGGGGGTGGGGGCACGGGGGCGGCGGGGGTGGAGTCCGGCGAGGGTCGGGGCGGCTCCGAGGTTTCTAGGGTTTTGAGGGGGGAGGTGGGGCTTGGGGGGGCGACGCTCGAGGGGGAGGAAAGGGAGAGGGAGGCGGCGGGGGTGCGTGGGCGGCTGCGGCGCAGTGGGTCGGGGCAGCGGCGGCGGCGGCGGCGCGGTGGAGGGAGGGACGAGGGAGGGAGCGGCACGGTGGAGGGAGAGGGACGAATCGAAGTAGTCTTGCAAGAGGGAGGGGGGAAGGAGCGGCGCGGTGGTGTATGGATGGGGAAGATTACTAATGGCGCACCCCCACGCGGTGCGCCATTAGAATGTTTTTTTCATAGCAATGGCGCACCAGCGCTACAGTGCGCCATAAGTATTCTTTTGTTTAGATAGCAATGGCGCACCAGCCACCCATGCTCCATAAGTAAGAATTTTTTATTTATTTTTTAAAAAATGAATATGAATATGAATATGAAACAGCAATATTTTTTTATAAAAACAGTAATAATTGTTGTTTAACAACAATTGTAGTCTACACTTTTTTATTATTATTTTTTAGAAAATGAATATGAATATGAAACAGTAATAATTTTTTATAAAAACAGTAATAATTTTTTCAAAAATATCATCAATTTTGTTACTTGAAAATATCATCAGCAGCGGCGGTGGAGCGGGGGAGGGTGCGGGGGGTGCCCGTTGGCGGCGGTGGAGCGGGCCGGGGAGGGTGCGGGGGGGCAGGTGCTCGTCGGCGGCGGTGGAGTGGGGGAGGGTTGCGGTGGGTCGGCGGCAGCGGTGGACCTAGCGGGGGAGGGTGCGGGTGGGATCGAGATGGAGGGCCGGGATCGAGATGGAGGGGGGTCGAGATCGAGTGTCATCATGAATTCAAAAAGTGCCCATGAAATATAAAAATATTCATGATATCAAAAAGTGCCCATGAAATACAATCGAGAAATGAAGACTACGATTTAAATACAATCGATCTTAGCTAGCTATCTGTTCACAATCTTCTTGCCCTTCTTTTTCGCAAATGGAGTTCTTTTGTGGACTTTAGGTAGGGTGGTCCTTCTTCTTCTTGTGGTGTGTGCTTCTACTTCATCGTCGTCGTCATGTTCGATCTTCGGGTCACCGTACTTGTCGAAGTCTTGCTCATTGGCTACTCCATCCATTCCGATGATCTTCCTTTTGCCTCTCCTCACGACAACACGACTGGGCTTTGACGGGTCGGTAATGAAGAAGCGTTGGTCCACTTGGGAAGCCAGTACCCATGGCTCATTTTTCGCGGTGACGTTTGCGCCCGCGGTCTTGGATTTGGCTTCGGGTATAACCATGGTGGTGAAATACCGGTCTTCTTTTAGGACGCTCTTGACCCATCTGACACGGAACATCGGGACCTTCTCTCTAGCGTAGCTCAGCTCCCAGATCTCCTCGATCCTTCCGTAGTATCTGTCCTTGTCGTTACTGGTGTATGATTCCATCGTTACCCCGGAGTTCTGATAACCATCGCTCTCCATATCCTTGGTCTTGGTGTAGAATGTGTAGCCGTTGATACCGTACGCCTCATAGGTGATCAGGTTGTGCTCGGCGCCCTGTGACAAGGCGAATATGAGTTGTTCTTCCGCGGAAGAATCCTCATGTAAAGGGTACGACAGAAGCTTCTGCTTGAACCAACGCGTGAAACATGAGTTGTGCTCTTTGATTATATCTCCGTCCGTCCTCTGTTGGCCTCGGTCATTGTACGTCTTCTCAATAAAGGTTTGTGCTCTACCACCCAAGGATCGACTACGTCTATGTGTTGTAGCGCGACTAGGTTTGCTCTTTCAAAGTCGGCGAGTCGACCCTTGAAGTCGACATGCATTTCGCGGCGACCCTCATGGTGACCCCATCCAGCGAGCTTGCCGAGGTGCCTGTTGACGGGCAGACCAACGGGGTTCTCGATGCCTAGATAATTCGTGCAGTAGGAGATTCACTCTTCGGTCAGAAAGCCCCTGGCTATACTTCCCTCTGGACATGACATGTTGCGAACGTATCCTTTGATGACACCATTCATCCTTTCGAACGGCATCATGCTGTGCAGGAACATCGACCCGAGTTGGATGATATCCTCCACGATATGGACCAGCAGATGCAACATAATGTCGAAGAATGTGGGCGGGAAGTACATCTCAAGCTCGCATAGTATCACCATGATCTCTTCCTATAGCCTTCTGAGTTGCCTCACGCCAATCGACTTCTGAGAGATGACGTTAAAAAAGTTGCATAGGCCAAATAGCGTTTCACGGACGTGCGCGTCCATGATCCCATGGATTGCAACTGGAAGTATCTGCGTCATCAGCACGTGACAGTCGTGAGACTTCATCCCGCTGAACTTCTGCTTTGCTGGGTCTAGGTATCTGCTTATCTTCCCTGCGTAACCTAAGGAAGTTTTACTCCTATGAGGCAGGTGAAAAACTGATCGATCTCCTCCTAACTTAGAGTGAAGCACGCGGGAGGGTAGTCATTTCCGGTCTTCTTGGCCTTTTTGCCTTTGCGACGACTTTCTGTGTCCTGCTTCGCCTCATCATCATTATCATCATTAGCGTGAAGCTCCTGCCTGATGCCCATTGATTTCAAGTTTGCCCTTGCTTTTGGCCCATCTTTGGTCCTCTCTGGCATGTTGAGCAGGGTACCAAGCAGACTCTCGCACACGTTCTTTGTGATATGCATGGCATCAAGGCTGTGAGGCACACGGTGCATCTTCCAGTACGGCAAGTCCCAGAAAACAGACCTCGTTTTCCATACCTTCAGCAGCGGCTCTGGAGCCTTTCGCTTCTTTCCCGGCTCTGGCGCCTTTTGCTTCTTTCCCGGCAGTGGGCAATCTTTCCAATTTTTCAACAGATCGTCTATTTCCTCGCCGCTCCTCGTACACGGGCGTTTTCGGGGTTCGGTTTCACCATCGAACAGATCCTTGCGTTTCCTCCATGGGTCATCATCGCAAAGCCACCTTCGATGTCCCATGAACACGATTTTTGAAGACCCGGGATCTCTATCTAGCTGGCGATACGTTGTGTCATCCATGCACCTTACGCATCCAGAAAATCCGTGGACTACCTGCCCCGCGAGATATCTGTAACCGAGATAGTCATGCACTGTCGTGAGCAGTGCGGCTCTCATATGGAAATATTATTTCTCTGCGGCATCCCACGTATTGGCTGGTGTTTTCCACAGCGTGTCTAGCTCCTCCTTTAGCAGCCCCAGATACAGATTGATGTCGTTCCCTGGTTGTTTCGGCCCTTCAATTAGCATAATCATGTGAATGTACTTCCTATTCATGCACAACCAGGGGGGAAGGTTGTACATCCACAGAAACACAGGCCAGGTGCTATGTGTTCTTCTCTGACTGCCAAGCGGATTGACTCCATCGGTGCTCGCGCCCAGCATGATGTTCCTTGGATCCTTCCCAAATTCTGGGTATTCAAAGTTCAACGCTTGCCACTAGCTCGCATCCTTAGTGTGACTCAGCATCTTGTCTTTTTTATTTATCTCTAGATCATTTCCGTCATCTTCCCGCTTCTTCTCATCCCTATCCGCGTGCCAACGCAGGAGCTTTGCTACCTTAGGGTCCACGAAATACCGCTGCAGACGAGGAGTGATCGAAAAGTACCACACCGATTTTCGAGGAGCTTTCTTCCTCTTCTTGTATCGAGTGACGCCGTACACCGGACATATGGTAGACTCCGCGTGCTCGTCCCGATAAATGATGCAATTGTTCATGCACACATGGTATTTCATGTGCGGTAAATCCAGAGGACACACGATTTTCTTCGCCTCCTCGAAACTGGTTGGGCACTTGTTCCCCTTGGGAAGACGTTCATGCCAGAATGACATGTTCTCGTCGAAGCATGCGTCAGTCATTTTGTGTTTTACCTTCATCTCCAGAGCCATGAGCATTACTTTCAGGCGGGTATCCTCGGGCCTGCATCCTTCATACAATGTAGTAACCGCGTCTATCTCCAGTTGATCTAGCTTGGCTTTCTCTCGGGCGGCAGCTCTTGCATTATCTGTCTGCTTGAGAAGCAACTCTTGAATATGAGGGTCCTACACCCAGCCTCCATCGTCGTCTGCTCCAGCATCTTCATCTTCACAATCATTCCCTTCGTCTTGATCTTCCTCATCATCATGTACGACATCTTCTACATGATGACTGTGTACAGCATCACCGTCGTGATCATGTCCTGGAGATTCTTCGTCTTCACGCCCGCCCTCGCCGCGGTGGTTGTCTTGTTGCCCTTCCTCATTTCTTGCCCGGCCCCCATGGACGACTTCATAGTCATCTTCATCACCTTCCCACTGATATGCATCCATGAAACCACGCAAGAGCAGGTGGTCCCGCACCTGCCCGGAATCCGGGTCCGCAATAAGGCTCTTCAGCTTGCATCTTCGACACAAACATCTTATCTCCATCTCGTTCTTTTGAAGCATCTCGGCCTTCGCGGAGCTCAAAAACCTATTCACGATGCCTTCGGTCATCGTGCGGACCATGGTCGCCTGCGGGGTAGAGCAAAACGATATTTTAGAACCAAGAAAAAATTTGGCATGACCTTCCCTAAAAATAGGACCAAAAAGAATGCATAGTGCCAAAATTCTCGCCGAGACGTAAATGAATCAACATTCCGGCAAAATATTGGCAACTATCGCATTTCAAATACCGGTACCTGCAAACACAAACATATATGCAACACCACAAACATATGAAACATCACAAACATACATAGATCTAGCTAGGCCACAAAAAGTGCATGTGCACGTTGTTGGAGCGAGCTAGGGAGAGAAAAAGTAGATCTACAACATGAAGATAGCTTTCCCCTTACTTACCTATCAAAAAAGGTAATTTCACCACTTAATTTTGATGAATCTATGGTGCAAATGAGGTGAGGAGGAGGAGGCAGCCGAAAGCTTGGAGAAGGAGGTGGAGGGAATGAAGTGGGGAAAGTGAGTGGGTAGGTGTGGCTGTCCAAAATATCTTGTTGGGGGTCCCAGGTTACTAATGGCGCACCACCTGCAAATGCTCCATTAGTAACCCTGGTTACTATTGGCGCACCTGCAGGTGGTGCGCCATTAGTAGTTTTGCAAAAAAGTAAAATAAATAAATATATATACTAATGGCGCACCGAGTCATAGTGTGCCATTACTAGTTTAAACTAGTAATGGTGCACTGTGACATGGTGCGCCATTAGTAGTTTTGCAAAAAAAAGAATAAAAAAAAGAATACAGTACTGGCGCACTCTGTGGCCGGTGAGTAATGGCGCACTTCGCTCAGATGCGCCATTAGTATGTATGGAAAAATGGAAAAAAAATTATTACTAGTGGCGCACTGTGTGTCTGGTGCGCCATTAGTGTCTTCCATACTAATGGCGCATCACCAAATGGTGCGCCATTACTATATAGTAGTGGCGCACTACCTGACAGGTGCGCCATTAGTGTGCATCCCATCTATAGCCCTTTTCCTAGTAGTGTCTTGTCGTTCTTCAGACGGCTGACTTCCTTGTTGGCCGCGTCAAGAGCAGCTTTCAGGTTGGCGTTCTCTTCTTCGAGTTTGCCGACTGAAGCTAGCTTTTCTTCCACAAGCTTCGTTTATCCGATGCAGCCTTCTGCACCTCAGCAAGTTCCTGGTCCTTCTTGATCAGAGCCACCTTCGTTTTCTCTGCAAAATGGCAAGGAGGTCAAAATCAATAATGGGCAGAAAGATAAAAACAATCGTCAAGTTCTCACCAATCGTACCTGTTGCCTCGTCCTTTGCCTTCTGAAAGTTCTCCTGAACGAGTTTTAAGTCAAGGTCGAGCTGGATATGTTTCTTCTCCAACTCAGTATAACGAGCCACGAGCTCGCAAGATTTCTACAAAGAGTCAGTCGACAGACATCAAAGAGAGGTTACTTCTGAGTGACTAAGAGAAAAACAGTAACGTTTCTAAGACTACAGTCGAATCAAAATATTCAACAATAGTCTCGGGGACTACACCCAGTGGGTGCACTCAGCGTGCCCCCACTAGTTCTACCGACTCGATTCGATCAGTCGACCGAAAGGAACAAAGAGATTCTGGTCTCATCATAGTCTACCAAAAAAAGAGGAAAGATAGAGTTCTTCAGACTACAGTCGACTGCCAGCAGTCCACCATAGTCTCGGGGACTACACCCAGTGGGTGCACTCAGCATGCCCCCACAGGTCCTAATGTTCCACTCGACATGGTCCGACCAGACTGAGTGAAGAAATTTCAACTACAAAGACTACAGTCGACTGCCAACAGTCCACCATAGTCTCGGGGACTACACCCAGTGGGTGCACTCAGCGTGCCCCCACCAGTCTACAAACCCAATCGACACACCCAGTGGGTGTACAGACACAAAGGTTTTTGGAAAGAAAATCTTCAAATAACATATCCTAACAGAACAGGCGGTTGCCAACTAACCTGGACATTGCTCTGAAGGGCTGAGCTTGCATCATAAGCCGCTTGGCTGGCTTCCCAGATCGCCTTCACCTGCTCCATCATAATCCCCGCCTGGCGTATAGCCTCCTTAGCTGCGCCCGCCTGGTCCTCTGGGATGTAGTGTGTGGCGAAAAGGGAGGGCGGTTCAGCAGTCGACGACGAAGGCCGGGCACTCATCAGCGGCACAGTGAAGGTCACAGAATGCCGAGTGATGTCGCCACCTTCTTGAACCAGTGCCTCAGGTGCTGACGCAGTCCGAGTGGCCTTGCCAGCCGCGGCCTGTCTATTCTTCCTCGCCTTCAGGGGCACCTCGTCATCGTCATCGGGGAGATCAATGACGTGACGAGGAGCTGCAAGACAAATCCAGAGTTGGAAATGAAGATCCGATCGACCAAAAGCAAAAACTACAAGAGAACATACCAGGGTTGGAGGTGACAGTGTCTTCCATTTCTTGGTCGCCGTCCTTGGCAGAGGTCTCGGAGGTAGCAGCACTGCAGATTTCAGAAACCAGTCGATTAGTCGATGAGTCGACCGGAAGTTAGCTCGAGCTGAATAAGGAAACACAAATCCTGCTATTACCCGGAGATGGTGGGAATGGCCATTTTCATCTTAGGCAAGGCCTTCGGTGGCTTTGATGACTCCTCCCGCGGATGCTTCGGCGCTTTTTCAGTCGGCGCCGGAGAGTCCGTCCGAGGACGCTTTGTCGACGGCACAACGGGCGCAACCGCTTTGCCGTGCTCCCTTGCGGAATCGTAGGCGAGCTTGGATCGCCTTTCTATGCGAGGAGGATCGACTTCCATTTCCTCCTCCTCCTCACTGGAACCGTCTTCATCCTCTTCCCCCTCGTCGTCAGATTTCCACTCCTCCTCCTCACTTTCGCCTCCACTCGCCTCTCCCTCCTCGGCTTGTTCCTGCGCCCCGTTGGGCATCGAGTACATTTCAGTCGTGACCTAGAAGACATCAAACAAGACAAAAGTCAGTCGGTTGATTTCAAACAGACAGAATGGAAAAAACAAAATTGTAGTCGGAAATGCAGAATTGGACCTTGTCAACTTCATATGACTGGTCGAGTGGAACGACCCTCCTAGCTCCTCGAGGGTTGTCCTTGTTCCCCGTAATGCTTCCCATCCACCGCTCTAGCGTGGCGTCGTCGATCTCCTCTGGGTGGATCCGAGTGGTGTCCTCGGTTCCGGAATACATCCACATAGGATGATCTCGAAATTGGAGCGGCTGGATGCGCCGCCGGAGGAAGACCTCCAGGAGGTCCATACCAGTCACCCCGTCGCGGATGAGCTGCACAACATGCTCGACCAGCACCTTCACCTGCGCCTTCTCCTCCGGGACCACCTTCCATGAGGAGGGCTTCCTCACTCGTTCCATGGAAAAGGGAGGGAGCCCGGTCGACTGCCCTAGCATCGGCTGGTCCTTGCAGTAAAACCAAGTCGACTGCCACCCACGGACGGAGTCGGGCAAAACCATGGTCGGAAAAGAACTTTTCCCTCTCAACTGGATCCCAAGGCCCCCACACATCTGAATCACATGTTTCCTCTCGTCACTCGGATTTGCCTTCTTCACCGTCTGGGAGCGACAGGTGAAGATGTGCTTAAAGAGACCCCAGTGAGGCCGGCAACCCAAGAAGCACTCACACAAAGACACATAGGCGGCGAGGTACACTATGGTTTTGGGCGTGAAGTGGTGGAGTTGTGCCCCAAAGAAATTCAAAAATCCCCGGAAGAAAGGGTGGGGCGGCAAAGAAAACCCACGGTCAACGTGGGTGGCTAGAAGAACGCACTCACCCTCCTGGGGCCGCGGCTCTGACTCCCTCCCTGGGAGCCGCACCGATCCATGGGGGATCAGCCCTCCGTCAGCCAGGTCGTCGAGATCCGCCTGACTAATTGTCGAGCGGATCCAGTCGCCCTGGATCCAGCCCGGCGGCAGGCCGGTCCTCGATGAAGAGCCACTCCGACTAGTTCCTCTCCCCTTCTCCTTTGCCGTCGCCTTCTTCGCCCGCTCCAGGGCCGCCCTCTTCTCCTTCACCATCGTCGCCGACGAAGGCAGAAGCAAACGCGGCGGAGAAATCTGGAGAAGAGGGAAGAATGAGGGCGCACTGTTGAAAAACCCCCGTCCGGCGCTTTATATAAGGCTGCTTCCGAGTGGCTGACATGTAGGCCCGGACGATCCTGTCAAATCCCGCAACAGTCGCGCGCGTGATACATGGCGAAAAAGGTGGTGCGGAGATCGAGGCGCCCCTGCCTTATCCCGTCCAATTGCTGCGGCTACGCCCCATCCCACGTGCTTCCCAAATTTCGAATCCCACAAAATCCACGGTTTGCAGAACAGCTCGTCGGGCAGAAGATCCCCTTCACTCTGTCACTCGAACCTCTCCAGGTGAAAACTTCACTCGACAGAAATAAAGAATGGATCAAGGCGAATGAAAAAGAAGTTGATGCCGTCACCTAAAAATTCATTGGTCCAAGACAAGACATACTCATAGCACGAAAAATGGGTCGGAAGAATTCTCAACTCCTTCCCCACTCAAACCTCGATCCATTCGGGGGCTAATGATGAAGCTATGTACCTAGGGTAGGGTCATGGACCTGTCTAAGCTACCCTACCCAAGGACATCTCTAAAAGAAACTACCTGTCAGTGGACCTAGAGGTGATCCACTCTACGGACTCGAGGACACTCGACCATGAAGATAACCACTCGACCATGAAGCTAACCACTCGACAGCCAGGAGATCTAAAGTCACTCTGCACGTAACGGCCTATCATTAAGTAGCCTTTATGGTCTTCATAGCACTTTATGAGGGCGTTACCAGTAACCCCCTAACTTAATGTACTTTAAACCCTGCATAACTGAGGGCCGGAGGGGTCTGGCGAACTCTATATAAGCCACCCCCTCCCCAGTGTAAAGGGTTCGCACCCCTGTAACTCACACGCATATAATCCAGTCGACCGCCTCCGGGCACCGAGACATAGGGCTGTTACTTCTTCCGAGAAGGGCCTGAACTCGTAAAACTCTTGCGTGTACAACTACTCCATAGCTAGGATCTTGCCTCTCCTTTAGTACCCCCCTACACTACTGTTAGACTTAGAACCACGACACCTGTTGCGAGATGTTGACAAGGGTGGTGGAGAAGCTCCTCACGTGGGAGCCGCCACTGTCGTCGTCGCCTCAGGCCCACCATCTGCATCACCTCTCGTCAGCACCACCGGGCAAATCGCCGCTTGATACGTCTCCAACGTATCTATAATTTTTGCTTGTTTCATGTTGTTATATTATCATTCTTGGATGTTTTACAATCATTTTATAGTAACTTTATATCTTTTTTGGGACTAACCTATTGACATAGTGCCCAGTGCCAGTTGTTGTTTTTTGCTTGCTTTTTACTTCGCAGAATACCAGTACCAATTGGAGTCAAAACACAGTGAAACATTTTGAAGAATTTGTCTGGGCCAGAAGCCACCTTATGGGCCAAAGAAGTACCAAAGGGGGGCTCCGAAGGGAGCACAACCCACCAGGGTGTGCCCAAGAGTCCAGGCGCGCCCAGGTAGGTTGTGCCCACCTCGGTGGCCTCCCGCACCGCCTCTTCGCCCTATAAATACCCTAATATTCCAGAAACCCTAGGGGAGTAGACGAAACATAATTCCAGTCGCCGCAAGTTCCAAAACCACGAGATCCAATCTAGACACCATCATGGAGGGGTTCATCATCCTCATTGGTGCCTCTCCGATGATGCGTGAGTAGTTCATCATAGACCTACGGGTCCGTAGGCAGTAGCTAGATGGCTTCCTCTCTATCTTTTGATTCTCAATACAATGGTCTCTTGGAGATCTATTTGATGTAATTCTTTTTTGCGGTGTGTTTGTTGGGATCCGATGAACTTTGAGTTTATGATCAGATCTATATCTATGAATATTTTTTGAGTCTTCGTTTGATCTCTTATATGCATGATTATTCATAGCCTCGTATTTCTTCCTCGAATCTTTGGTTCGGTTTTTCTTGACATGGGAAGAGGTTCTTTGTGATGGGTTCAATCGTGCAGTGTTCTTTCTCACTGACAGAAGGGGTAGCAAGACATGCATGTATCATTGCTATTAAGGATAAGAAGATGGGGTCTATTCCTACATGAATATATCTTATCTACTTCATGTCATCGTTCTTATTGCATTACTCTGTTTTTCCATTAACTTAATACACTATAGCGGTCGATGTGTGGAGTAATAGTAGTAGGTGCAGGCAGGAGTCGGTATACTAATCTTGGACGTGATGCCTATATATTGATCATTACCTGGATATCGTCATAATTATCTGAGGTTTTATCATTTGCCCAACAGTAATTTGTTTACCCGCCGTGTGCTATTTTCTTGAGAGAAGCCACTAGTGAAATCTATGACCCCTGGGTCTATTCTTTATCTTATTTGCTTTCCGATCTATTATTTGCCACTTTTGTTTTCAGATCCATTATTCCAAAAACCCAAAAATACCTTGCTGCACTTTTTATTTGCATCTTTTTATTTCGTATTTTATCAAGAGTTATTTATCCAATCTATCACAATTTTTATCCCGTCAACTTGATAATTTCTGGCGCCGTTACCCGAAAAGGGATTGACAACCCCTTATAAGTGTCGGGTTGCCAACATTCTTTCTTTGTGTGCAGGTACCATTTGCATAGTGTTGCTTGGTTCTCCTACTGGATTGATACCTTGGTTTCATAACTGAGGGAAATACCTACCGTAGCTGTGCTGCATCATCCCTTCCTCTTTGGGGAAATACCGACGTAGTTCAAGCACTAGTGCAGAACCGGGCTTTATCATCGGTTCGTAAGGCCCTTTAGTCCGGTTCTGCAACCGGCACTAAATGGTGGGGACTAAAGCCCCCCCCCCTTTAGTACCGGTTCAACATGAACCGCCACTAAAGGGCCACCACGTGGCACGAGCCAGCAGCGGAGGCAGGGAGACCTTTAGTACCGGTTGGTAACACCAACCGGTACTAAAAGGTTTGGGGGGGTTTTGGTTCATGATTTTTCCTTTTAATTTTGTGTTTTCAATTTAATTTTTTTTCATTTGCTGGTATATTACGATACTACATATTGTATATGTTATATATATATATATAGCAGGTCAATTCTGCTAATATTAGCAGAATAGTTATTCTGATAACACTTCCACACTTCACGCTCAACACGAGAGCACTGCACTTTCTATAGCAAGAGCACTGCACTTTCTATAGCAAGAGCACTCCAATACAAACTAGTGAACTTCGTGTCGTAAAAAACTGCACGCAGTATTTTTTTGGTACTATTTTCGCTCTAATTTTTTAACCGTTTATCATAACAATACGTCTAATATACCGTTGGAAAGCTATGGATTAGGCGCAACTTCGCCATGTTGAACAATTTTTGAGATTTCTCGCGGTTTAAGAGCAGTTTCAAAAACGGTTCGGCGGATGATGAGTGGCAGCGAGCGTATTTTCGTGATTTTTTCTAAACTGCTCATCAAAATAAAGCAAATGATATGCCATTGGAAAGATATCATCGAGGCTCATCTTTTTCATATCTATTATTTTTTTCTAATTCATTACGGTTTAAGAGCAGTTTCGAATTTACTAAATCGCGGAATTACGTTTTTTTTATTTTTTTTTTGCAATTTTCGGTACTGTTTTCGCTCTAGTTTTTGAAACGTTTGTCGAAACGAGACGTGTAATATGTCATTGGAAAGCTATGTATAAGGCGCAACTTTCATATGTAGAAATGGTTTTGAGATTCCTTATGTTTTTTAGTTAATTTTGAAAGTCGTGTGGCTGACTACGAGAGGCAGCGACTGTTTTTCGAGAAATTTTTACAAACTGCTGGTCGAAATGATTCAAATTGTACGCTGTTGGAAAGATATCGTCGAGATGCAACTTTTTCATATAGAACAATCTCTCTAATTATTTACGGTTTTAAGAGCAGTCTTTAAATTACCAAAATGTAGACACTCTGTTTTTCGCGACACTTAAATCGATGAGTGAACTTCATCCAACAGAAAACCGCACTGCTTCAGACTAAAACCCGCACCGCATTAGATGGACAAGCAAACTACATCATTCCTTTTCTCAAGCATAGGTTTAACGGACAAGAAAGTGGAATGCACTTCACATCGGGCGTAAGTGCACCGCAAACTATCGAGAGGTGAGTCGCATGAGATTACGAAGTGAGCTACACACCAGGCGTAAGTAGACCGCAAAACTATCAAGAGGTGGCCCGCATGAGATTACGAAGTGAGCTTCACGTCTGGCCTAAGTGGACCGCAAAAACTATCGAGAGGTGAGCCGCATGAGATTACAAAGTGAGCTTCACATCGGCCGTAAGTGGACCACAAAACTATCAAGTCTGGCGTAAGTGGACCACAAAACTATCGAGAGGTGGGCCGTACGAGATTACAAAGTGAGCTTCACATCGGGCATAAGTGGACCACAAAACTATCGAGATGTGGGCCGCATGAGATTACGAAGTGAGCTTCACATCTGGCATAAGTGGACCGCAAAACTATCGAGAGGTGAGCGGCATGAGATTGCAAAGTGAGCTTAATAATAAATTTACATACAAGACACTTTTCTGTTACCAAGTGGTGCCTCTGATGTTTTTGTTTATTATGGGAATTAGTTTTTTTCGCTTTTTTTCATAAACTGAAGCACCAACCACCACAAAAGGAACCAGACACCTTTTCTACAAATAAAAGAATACAGACAAAACTTCACACACGAACCGCGCGAGCCACAGGTAGTGCACCAACGGAGTGCATCTTTTTTATAATTTTTTACATTTTCTCTCACACATTCAAGAAGAAAGTGAACTTAAAAAATTGATCATTTTTCTTCTGTAGTTTCCCAACGAATAGAACATCGACACACACACACACACACACACACACGGCATGCATGCATCATGCACATGGGCTGCAAACAAACCGCGCTCGCCGCGTACAGGAACTACATGAGCTACCTTGCCGCCGCCTGTACTGCATGCTTACGCCAGACCAGACCGCACATGGCCTTCAGCACCGATCAATTCAACATCAACCCAAAATGAACTACATCATGTAGGGCGTCGCAGGCTCGTGGTGGTGGCTGCTAGGCCGACGAGGGGAGAGGGCAAACTGCAGGTCGCTCGTCGAAGCACCTGCGATGTGGACGAAGTGACCTGCATTTGAACAAAAGAAACACCAGATGAAGTGAGCTGCACTGCCAGGCGCACTGCACTGTGTTGTGGACAGAGTCGTTGTCGACCAAAAACAAACAACAGCGTGCAGGGGGTGAATTGCATGGGTGTGGAGGCAGAGCTGCAGCGCCTAGCTGAACTGCACTAGACCTGCAAAAGATCAATCTTTGGCACCAATATTGCCGCCAATACAACCGGACGGTACAACAGCTCATGCTCTCCCATAACTAGTCAATCAAAGATTGGAAAAAAAATCCCCAACGCCGAGTGCTGTAACAGAATCCACGGGGAAACGGCGTGTGTTCTCAAATCGGAGTGAGCGCGCGTATCGAAGTGGGAGTAGGAGTCGAAGTAGTAGTCGGCGCTGGTCTTGTCATTGCGGATGACCTCCTCCTCGGGGGAGGCGGGGCTCTCCTCCACCTCCATCCCGACCTCCGCGGCCACCTCGTCGGCGTCCTCGAATAACATGCCAACGCACTGCAAAAACATGCCAATGCACTGCACAGGAAAATAGATGGTGCTTCCTTGGAAATAACATGCCAGCGCACTGCAACGACATGCCAATGCACTGCACAGGAAAATAGATGGTGCTTCTTGGAAAGAATATGCGAACGCACTGCAAAAACATGCCAATGCACTGCACGGAACGCGGCCGATAACCGCTCCCCCAAGCGAGTGAAATGCTAAATGACTCAAAAAAATCATCCTGGCATGTAGCCGCCACACCGAAACTGCAATGTTGCATGATGCCCGGTCTGCACTGCATGAGGAGTGGCAGTGCACTGCACGACCACGCCCGTGCTGCTCTAGCAATGGAGGATGGGAGGTGGAAGAGGGGGGCAGAAGGGTGGCGAACCACAAACTGTGTTGTGGATGTGCCACTAGTGGCATCGCCATGCTTCCAGGCAGAGGAGAAGAGGCGGGTCACCCTGGGAGCACCGTCTCTGTGCGTCCACGGATGTGCAGCCTCGAGCTAATGGGACGCCGCTGAGCAAAGAAGTCAACGGGATCTCACCATCCACGGATCCATGAACACAAGGGTGAACTGCAATTGGGGGAGAGCTGATGCTAATTGTTTTCATTGCAGAGGAGCACCGACGCGAGGTGGGTGTCACCCAAGAGTGGATCTCACTGATCCATTGCTAGGTCGGTGCGGGGGTGGGCGATTTGGGCAGGCCCGGGGCCGTGGAGCGCCGGCGTCCCACTTGGAGTCTCATGGGAAGCGGCACGGCTAGCCGGGAGGGGGCGTAGCGCGCGGAGGGGCTCATCGATGCCGATTGAAAAGAAAGCAGAGGAGGGGAGGGATGCGCATGTCCAGGGAAGAAGGGAAGAGGTGATGGAGGGGAGGCACCGGGGTAGGAGGCTGGAGGGCACCGCGCACGCGGCCGGCGGTGCAGCCCTTGGCCCCCGGTGACAGAAGCTAGGGAGTCGGGGAAGGTGAGGTTGGAGTGGGTTGGGGCGACCTCTGCGCGTCTGGGGAAGAAGGAAAGAGGGGAGGGAGGGGCGGCGCCGATGGGAGTAGACTGGATGGGGCGGCATCGGGGTAGGAGGCCGGAGGCAAGCGTTGGGCACGTGGCCGGCGTCGTGACCCTTGGCCCCCGGTGGCAGAAGCTTGTAGGTTGGGTAAGAAGGTGTGAGGGAGGCGGGGCTCCGACGGCACATGGTCAGGCGGGCCAGTAGGAGGTTTGAGTGGCTCTGGCGCAAGGTGGAAGGAGGTAGGAGGAAGAAGATTGGGTGGCCATGGGTTCCTGCGAGAGGAAGGTGGAGAGGATAAGGGGATGAGGTCGTGGGTGGTGGGAGCTGGGAGCTTTTTCTTTGTTGGATGTAGTTCGGTTTTGTTTCAGTAGCGGGCTTGGATCGGAAACTGTTAGCAGAATAAGCTGGGTGTTAGCACAATAAGACTCTTAAGGTTGTTATCATCGAATGTCTCTCATCACCATTCCCACATACACATGTATATATATACAATTTGATATATACAATTTCTCCTACATGGAGGCATTATTGCCATAGCGGGTAATAGTATTCTCCTTTGGGATCAATGACCTGGTTGAGCAAAAATCCCACTATTTCCTCTTGAATTGCTCGTACGTGATCCATTGGTAGGAGCTTATCCCGCACCTCATTGAACTTTTAAGGAGATCAATATGCATGTATTAGTCGTAGTGTGATTAGATATCGATAATGATGTAAAAATTGTGAATAGTATTCTGGCAAACGTACTCATAGCTGTCTAGCAGATTTGGTCCTTTCGGACGCCATCATGCGAATGTTCTCGCAAACATAGTATGCACATAAATCAGTCCCCGGCGCCTGCTTCATGGCCTTTATGAGAATAAAATTCAATCAGATAATAATTAATCAAAAGCATGATAATTAATGGTATTGAAACTAGAATTAAAGAGATGGTAGCTAGCTAGAACTACTTAATTACTTACCCTGGGTCGAAAACAATACAACTTTCTTTCCATTCACCTGGAACCGTTTTGATGAACTTTTGCCAAGCCCTGCCCGCCGGCAAAGAAAATGAATAAATGAGTTATTAATTAGTTGATATCAGGAAATGACGAACTACAGAGGCTGATACGTCTCCATCGTATCTAAATTTCCAAACACTTTTGCCCTTGTTTTGGACTCTAACTTGCATGATTTGAATGGAACTAACCCGGACTGACGCTGTTTTCAGCAGAATTGCCATGGTGTTATTTTTGTGCAGAAATAGAAGTTCTCGGAATGACCTGAAACTTCACGGAGCATATTTTTGGAATTTATAAAAAATACTGGCAAAAGAATCAAGACCAGGGGGCCCACACCCTGTCCACGAGTGTGGGGGGAGCGCCTGCCCCTCCGGGCGCACCCCCTGCCTCGTGGGGCCCCTGCAGCTCGACCGACCTCAACTCCAACTCTATATATTCACGTTCGGGGAGAAAAAAAATCAGAGAGAAGGATTCATCACATTTTACGATACGGAGCCGCCGCCAAGCCCTAAACTCTCTTAGGAGGACTGATCTGGAGTCTGTTCGGGGCTCCGGAGCGGGGAATCCATCGCTGTCGTCATCATCAACCTTCCTCCATCACCAATTTCATGATGCTCACCGACGTGCATGAGTAATTCCATCATTGGCTTGTTGGACGGTGATGGGTTGGATGAGATTTATCATGTAATCGAGTTAGTTTTATTAGGGTTTGATCCCTAGTATCCATTATGTTCTGAGATTGATATTGCTATGACTTTGCTATGTGTAAGTGCATCTAGAGCCACCCCTAGTTGGTTTTGGAGTATTGACGACAAACCTGGTTGAGGGACTAATGTGTTTGTCAGAATTGCAGGATAACACAGGTAGTAGTCCCTCATTGATTCGGTTTACCTACCGGAGATGACCCCTAAAAATGTGTGAAGACATTAAAGACAATGGTGGCATGTGAAGATATTCACAACGAAGATTATGACTCGAGAAGACATTCACGTGAAGACTATGGAGTGAGAAGACATAGTTGTTTTGTAGTCTCATTTTCTTCTTTGTTGAGTCATAGGAACCACCGTACTGTTAAGTGGGGTCCAAGTGAACAAAGTCAGAGTGACTGAAGTGATGCTCAACCAAATCCTAAGTCTTCAAGCGAAGACAATGAGAGCATATCTGATCCAGAGCTGGATGAGTCAGCTTTACTTGTAGCCCAAGTCAAGCTGCCGCGTGTGTTTGAAATCTGACAGTTGGAACACGTGTCAGTTCCTTAGTGACCCAGGGTCATTTCGGACAAATCAGGTCGGGTTGCCTAGTGGCTATAAATAGCCCACCCCCTACACCATAAATTGGTGGCTTCTTAGAGTTAGTGCACGGATTTTGTCGTTTGAGAGCAACCCACCTCCGAAGCATTTGGAATAGCTTCAAGTGGAGCGTGGAAGCAGCATTTACAATATGACATAGAGAATTGCGAAATACATACAGATCTGATTGTTGCAGACCCATTGACTAAAACCTCTCTCACAAGCAAAACATGATCAAACCCCAGAACTCATTGAGTCTTAATCACATGATGATGTGAACTAGTTTAATGACACTAGTAAACTCTTTGGATGTTGGTCACATGGCGATGTGACCTGTGAGTGCTAATCACATGGCGATGTGAACTAGATTATTGACTCTAGTGCAAGTGGGAGACTGTTGGAAATATGCCCTAGAGGCAATAATAAATTAGTTATTATTATATTTCCTTGTTCATGATAATCGTTTATTATCCATGCTATAATTTTATTGATAGGACACTTAGATACATGTGTGGATACATAGACAACACCATGTCCCTAGTAAGCCTCTGTTGACTAGCTCGTTGATCAATAGATGGTTACGGTTTCCTAACCATGGACATTGGATGTCGTTGATAACGGGATCACATCATTAGCAGAATGATGTGATGGGCAAGACCCAATCCTAAGCCTAGCACAAAGATCGTGTAGTTCGTATGCTAAAGCTTTTCTAATGTCAAGTATCATTTCCTTAGACCATGAGATTGTGCAACTCCCGGATACCGTAGGAATGCTTCGGGTGTACCAAACGTCACAACGTAACTGGGTGGCTATAAAGGTGCACTACAGGTATCTCCGAAAGTGTCTGTTGGGTTGGCACGAATCGAGACTGGGATTTGTCACTCCGTGTAAACGGAGAGGTATCTCTGGGCCCACTCGGTAGGACATCATCATAATGTGCACAATGTGACCAAGGGGTTGATCACGGGATGATGTGTTACGGAACGAGTAAAGAGACTTGCCGGTAACGAGATTGAACAAGGTATCGGTATACCGACGATCGAATCTCGGGCAAGTACAATACCGTTAGACAAAGGGAATTGTATACAGGATTGATTGAGTCCTTGACATCATGGTTCATCCGATGAGATCATCGTGGAACATGTGGGAGCCAACATGGGTATCCAGATCCCGCTGTTGGTTATTGGCCGGAGAGTTGTCTCGGTCATGTCTGCATGGTTCCCGAACCCGTAGGGTCTACACACTTAAGGTTCGATGATGCTAGGGTTATAAAGGAAGTTTGTATGTGGTTACCGAATGTTGTTCGGAGTCCCGGATGAGATCCCGGACGTCACGAGGAGTTCCGGAATGGTCCGGAGGTAAAGATTTATATATGGGAAGTCCTGTTTTGGTCACCGGAAAAGTTTCGGGTTTTTCGGTAACGTACCGGGACCACCGAAAGGGGTCCAGGGGTCCACCGGGGGGGTCCACCTGCCCCGGGGGGGGCACATGGGCTGTTGGGGGTGCTCCTTGGCCTATATGGGCCAAGGGCACCAGCCCCAAGAGGCCCATGCGCCAAGATATAAGAAAAAGGGGAGAGTCCTCAAAGGGGAAGGCACCTCCGAGGTGCCTTGGGGAGGATGGACTCCTCCCCCCCCCTTGGCCGCACCCCTTCCTTGGAGGAAGGGGCAAGGCTGCGCCTCCCCCCTCTCCCTTGACCCTATGTAAAGGGAGGGGAGGGAAGGGCAGCCGCACCTGAAGCCCTGGCGCCTCCCTCCCTCCCGTGACACCTCCTCCTCTGCTGCAGGTGCTTGGCGAAGCCCTGCAGGATTGCCACGCTCCTCCACCACCACCACGCTGTTGTGCTGCTGCTAGATGGAGTCTTCCTCAACCTCTCCCTCTCTCCTTGCTGGATCAAGGCATGGGAGACGTCACTGGGTTGTACGTGTGTTGAACGCGGAGGTGCCGTCCGTTCGGCACTAGGATCTCTGGTGATTTTGATCACGACGAGTACGACTCCTTCAACCCCGTTCTCTTGAACGCTTCCGCTTAGCGATCTACAAGGGTATGTAGATGCACTCTCCTTCCCCTCGTTGCTAGTCTCTCCATAGATAGATCTTGGTAACTCGTAGGAAAATTTTGAATTTCTGCTACGTTCCCCAACAGTGGCATCATGAGCTAGGTCTATTGCGTAGATTCTTTGCACGAGTAGAACACAAAGTAGTTGTGGGCGTTGATTTTGTTCAATATGCTTACCGTTACTAGTCTAATATTGTTTCGACGGTATTGTGGGATGAAGCGGGCCGGACCGACCTTACACGTACTCTTACGTGAGACAGGTTCCACCGACTGACATGCACTTGGTGCATAAGGTGGCTAGCGGGTGCCAGTCTCTCCCACTTTAGTCGGAACAGATTCGATGAAAAGGGTCCTTATGAAGGGTAAATAGCAATTGACATATCACGTTGTGGTTTTGCATAGGTAAGAAACGTTCTTGCTAGAAACCCATAGCAGCCACGTAAAACATGCAAACAACAATTAGAGGACGTCTAACTTGTTTTTGCAGGGTATGCTATGTGATGTGATATGGCCAAGAAGAATGTGATGAATGATATGTGATATATGAGATTGATCATGTTCTTGTAATAGGAATCACGACTTGCATGTCAATGAGTATGACAACCGGCAAGAGCCATAGGAGTTGTCTTTATTTATTGAATGACCTGCGTGTCATTGAACAACGCCATGTAATTACTTTACTTTATTGCTAACCGGTAGCCATAGTAGTAGAAGTAATAGTTGGCGAGACAACTTCATGAAGACACGATGATGGAGATCATGATGATGGAGATCATGGTGTCATGCCGGTGACGATGATGATCATGGAGCCCCGAAGATGGAAATCAATGGAGCTATATGATATTGGCCATATCATGTCACTACTATATAATTGCATCTGATGTTTATTATGTTTATGCATCTTGTTTACTTAGAACGACGGTAGTAAATAAGATGATCCCTTACAACAATTTCAAGAAGTGTTCTCCCCTAACTGTGCACCGTTGCTAAAGTTCGTCGCTTCTAAGCACCACGTGATGATCGGGTGTGATGGATTCTTACGTTCACATACAACGGGTGTAAGACAGATTTACACACGCGAAACACTTAGGGTTAACTTGACGAGCCTAGCATGTACAGACATGGCCTCGGAACACAGAGACCGAAAGGTCGAGCATGAGTCGTATAGTAGATACGATCAACATGAAGATGTTCACCGATGATGACTAGTCCATCTCACGTGATGATCGGACACGGCCTAGTTGACTCGGATCATGTAATCACTTAGATGACTAGAGGGATGTCTATCTGAGTGGGAGTTCATAAGATGAACTTAATTATCCTGAACATAGTCAAAAGATCTTTGCAAATTATGTCGTAAGCTCGCGCTTTAGTTCCACTGTTTAGATATGTTCCTAGAGAAAATATAGTTGAAAGTTGAAAGTAGCGATTATGCGGACAGTAGAAAGCTTATGTCCTTAATGCACCGCTCAGTGTGCTGAACCCCAAACATCGTTTGTGGATGTTGCGAACATCGGACATACACGTTTTGATAACTATGTGATACTTCAGTTAAACGGTTTAGAGTTGAGGCACTAAAGACGTTTTCGAAACGTCGCGGAACATATGAGATGTTTCAAGGGCTGAAATTGGGATTTCAGGCTCGTGCCCGCGTCAAGAGGTATGAGACCTCCGACGAATTTCTTAGCCTGCAAACTAAGGGAGAAAACCTCAATCGTTGAGCTTGTGCTCAAATTGCCTGAGTGCAAAAATCACTTAAATCAAGTGGGATTTGATCTTCCAGATGAGATAGTGATGTTTCTCCAAAGTCATTGCCACCAAGCTGCTAGAGCTTCGTGATGAACTATAACATATCAGGGATAGAGATGATGATCCTTGAGGTATTCGCGATGTTTGACACCGCGAAAGTAGAAATCAAGAAGGAGCATCAATTGTTGATGGTTGGTGAAACCACTAGTTTCAAGAAGGGCAAGGGCAAGAAGGGATACTTCATGAAACGGCAAATCAGCTGCTGCTCTAGTGAAGAAACCCAAGGTTGAACCCAAACCCGAGACTAAGTGCTTCTGTAATAAGGGGAACAACCACTGGAGCAGAATTACCCTAGATACTTGGTAGATGATAAGGCTGGCAAGGTCGATAGAAGTATATTGGATATACATTATGTTAATGTGTATTTTACTAGTACTCCTAGTAGCACCAGGGTATTAAGATACCGGTTCGGTTGCTAAGTGTTAGTAACTCAAAATAAAAGAGCTACGGAATAAACGGAGACTAGCTAAAGGTGAGCTGACGATATGTGTTGGAAGTGTTTCCAAGTTTGATGTGATCAAACATCGCACGCTCCCTCTACCATCAAGATTAGTATTAAACCTGAATAATTGTCATTTGGTGTTTGCGTTGAGCATAGACATGATTGGATTATGTCTATCGCAATACGGTTATTCATTTAAGGAGAATAATGGTTACTCTATTTATTTGAATAACACCTTCAATGGTCTTGCACCTAAAGGAATGGTTTATTGAATCTCGATCGTAGTGATACACATTTTCATGCCAAAAGATATAAGATAGTAATGATAGTACCACTTACTTGTGGCACTGCCATGTAAGTCATATTGGTATAAAACGCATGAAGAAGCTCCATGTTGATGGATCTTTGGACTCACTCATTTTTGAAAAGTTTGAGACATGCGAACCATGTCTATTGGTGTATACGCATGAAGAAACTCCATGCAGATGGACCGTTTGGACTCACTTGATTTTGAATCACTTGAGATATGCAAATCATACCACATGGGCAAGATGACTGAAAAGCCTCTTTTTCAGTAAGATGGAACAAGATAGCAACTTGTTGGAAGTAACACATTTTGATGTGTGCAGTCCAATGAGTGTTGAGGCATGCAGTGAATATCGTTATGTTCTTACTTCACAGATGATTCGAGTAGATGTTGAGTATATTTACTTTGAAACACAAGTCTGAATTATTGAATGGTTCAAGTAATTTCAGAGTGAAGTTGAAGATCATCGTGACAAGAGGATAAAATGTCTATGATATGATCATAAAGATGAGTATCTGAGTTACGAGCTTTGGCACGCAACAAAGACATTGTGGAAATTGTTTCACAATTAATACCGCCTGGAACACCATAGTATGATGGTGTGTCCGAACATCATAGTTGCACCCTATTGGATATGGTGCGTACCATGATGTCTCTTATCGAATTACCACTATCGTTCATGGGTTAGGCATTAGAGACAACCGCACTCATTTTAATAGGGTACCACATAATTCCGTTGAGACGACACCGTTTGGAGAAACCTAAGTTGTCGTTTCTTAAAGGTTTGGGGCTGCGACGCTTATGTGAAAGAGTTTCAGGTTGATAAGCTCGAACCCGAAGCGGATAAAATGCATCTTCATAGGACACCCCAAAAAGGTTGGGTATACCTCCTATCTCAGATCCGAAAGCAAAAAGGTAATTGTTTCTTGAATCGGGTCCTTTCTCGAGGAAAAGTTCGTCTCGAAAAGTTGAGTGGGAGGATGGTGGAGACTTGATGAGGTTATTTAACCATCACTTCAACCAATGTGTATCAGGGCACAGAAAGTTGTTCCTGTGGCACCTACACCAATTGAAGTGGAAGCTTATGATAGTGATCATGAAATTTCGGATCAAGTCACTACTGTACCTCGTAGGACGACAAGGACGCGTACTGCTTCGGAGTGGTACGGTGACCCTGTCTTGAAGGTCATGTTGCTAGACAACAATGAACCTACGAGCTATGGAGAAGCGATGGTGGGCCCAAATTCCGACAAATGGTTAGAAGCCATGAATTCCGAGATAGGATCCATGTATCAGAACAAAGCATGGACTTTGGTGGACTTGCCCGATGATCGGCAAGCCATTGAGATAAATGGATCTTTAAGAAGAAGACGGACGTGGACGGTAATGTCACCGTCTATGAAGCTCGACTTGTGGCGAAGAGTTTTTCACAAGTTCAAGGAGTTGACTACGATGAGATTTTCTCATCCGTAGCGATGCTTAAGTCCGTCGGAATCATGTTAGCATTAGCTGCATTTATGAAATCTGGCAGATGGACGTCAAGACGAGTTTCCTTACCAGTTTTTGTAAGGAAAGGTTGTATGTGATACAATCAGAAAGGTTTTATCGATCCTAAGGATGCTAAAAGGTATGCTAGCTCCAGTGATCCTTCCATGGACTGGAGTAAGCATCTCGGAGTTGGAATATGCACTTTGATAAGATGATCAAAGATTTTAGGTTTATACAAAGTTCATGAGAAACTTGTATTTCCAAAGAAGTGAGTGGGAGCACTATAGAATTTCTGATGAGTATATGTCGTTGACATATTGATGATCAGAAATGATGTAGAATTTCTGGAATGCATATAGGGTTATTTGAAAAGTGTTTTTCAAGTGAAAACCTAGATTAAGCTACTTGAACATTGAGCATCAAGATCTATGAGGATAGATCAAAAAGCTTAATGATACTTTCAAATGAGCACATACCTTGACATGATCTTGAAGGTGTTCAAGATGGATCAGTCAAAGAAGGAGTTCTTGCCTGAGTTGTAAGGTATGAAGTTAAGAGTTAAAGCTCGACCACGGCAGAAGAGAGAGAAAGGACGAAGGCCGTCCCCTACGCTTCAGACGTAGGCTCTATAGTATGCTATGCTGTGTACCGCACCAGAAGTGTGCCTTGCCATGAGTCAGTCAAGGGGTACAAGAATGATCCAGGAACGGATCATTGGACAGCGGTCAAAATTATCCTTAGAAGAATAAGGAAATGTTTCTCGATTATGGAGGTGATAAAGAGTTCGGCGTAAAGGGTTATGTCGATGCAAGCTTTAACACCTATCTGAATGACTCTGAGTAGCAAACCGGATACGTATATTGGAGCAACCATTTGGAATAGCTTCAACTGGAGCCTGGAAGCAGCATTTACAATATGACATAGAGAATTGCGAAATACATACAGATCTGATTGTTGTAGACCCATTGACTAAAACCTCTCTAACAAGCAAAACATGATCAAACCCCAGAACTCATTGAGTCTTAATCACATGATGATGTGAACTAGTTTAATGACACTAGTAAACTCTTTGGATGTTGGTCACATGGCGATGTGACCTGTGAGTGTTAATCACATGGCGATGTGAACTAGATTATTGACTCTAGTGCAAGTGGGAGACTGTTGGAAATATGCCCTAGAGGCAATAATAAATTAGTTATTATTATATTTCCTTGTTCATGATAATCGTTTATTATCCATGCTATAATTGTATTGATAGGAAACTCAGATACATGTGTGGGTACATAGACAACACCATGTCCCTAGTAAGCCTCTAGTTGACTAGCTCGTTGATCAATAGATGGTTACGGTTTCCTAACCATGGACATTGGATGTCGTTGATAACGGGATCACATCATTAGGAGAATGATGTGATGGACAAGACCCAATCCTAAGCCTAGCACAAAGATCGTGTAGTTCGTATGCTAAAGCTTTTCTAATGTCAAGTATCATTTCCTTAGACCATGAGATTGTGCAACTCCCGGATACCGTAGGAATGCTTGGGGTGTACCAAACGTCACAACGTAACTGGGTGGCTATAAAGGTGCACTACAGGTATCTCCGAAAGTGTCTGTTGGGTTGGCACGAATCGAGACTGGGATTTGTCACTCCGTGTAAACGGAGAGGTATCTCTGGGCCCACTCGGTAGGACATCATCATAATGTGCACAATGTGACCAAGGGGTTGATCACGGGATGATGTGTTACGGAACGAGTAAAGAGACTTGCCGGTAACGAGATTGAACAAGATATCGGTATACTGACGATCGAATCTCGGGCAAGTACAATACCGTTAGACAAAGGGAATTGTATACGGGATTGATTGAGTCCTTGACATCATGGTTCATCCGATGAGATCATCGTGGAACATGTGGGAGCCAACATGGGTATCCAGATCCCGCTGTTGGTTATTGGCCGGAGAGTTGTCTCGGTCATGTCTTCATGGTTCCCGAACCCGTAGGGTCTACACACTTAAGGTTCGATGACGCTAGGGTTATAAAGGAAGTTTGTATGTGGTTACCGAATGTTGTTCGGAGTCCCGGATGAGATCCCGGACATCACTAGGAGTTCCGGAATGGTCCGGAGGTAAAGATTTATATATGGGAAGTCCTGTTTTGGTCACCGGAAAAGTTTCGGGTTTTTCGGTAACGTACCGGGACCACCGAAAGGGGTCCAGGGGTCCACCGGGGGGGTCCACCTGCCTCGGGGGGGGCACATGGGCTGTTGGGGGTGCGCCTTGGCCTATATGGGCCAAGGGCACCAGCCCCAAGAGGCCCATGCGCCAAGATATAAGAAAAAGGGGAGAGTCCTCAAAGGGGAAGGCACCTCCGAGGTGCCTTGGGGAGGATGGACTCCTCCCCCCCCCCTTGGCCGCACCCCTTCCTTGGAGGAAGGGGCAAGGCTGCGCCTCCCCCCTCTCCCTTGCCCCTATATAAAGGGAGGGGAGGGAAGGGCAGCCGCACCTGAAGCCCTGGCGCCTCCCTCCCACCCGTGACACCTCCTCCTCTCCCGCAGGTGCTTGGCGAAGCCCTGCAGGATTGCCACGCTCCTCCACCACCACCACGCCGTTGTGCTACTGCTGGATGGAGTCTTCCTCAACATCTCCCTCTCTCCTTGCTGGATCAAGGCATGGGAGATGTCACTGGGCTGTACGTGTGTTGAACGCGAAGGTGCCGTCCGTTCGGCACAAGGATCTCCGGTGATTTGGATCACGACGAGTACGACTCCTTCAACCCCGTTCTCTTGAACGCTTCCGCTTAGCGATCTACAAGGGTATGTAGATGCACTCTCCTTCCCCTCGTTGCTAGTCTCTCCATAGATAGATCTTGGTGACTCGTAGGAAAATTTTGAATTTCTGCTACGTTCCCCAACACAGTTGTCACAGCAACTGGAACTTGTCCAACAAATCCTTGTCCTCTCCAAGCAACTAGTTCTATCTCTTCCCTCAATTATTTACAGTTTGTCTTCGTGAAGTCATTTGCTTGCTCGCCTTATCTGTTTGACTTCACTGTGTGACGACTATTGTTGTTTGGCTTCATACCATCTTCCATCTTGATCCATACTACCTAGCTGCTATTAGTCTTCGTGCTTTCACTTCATTGTATTCTTGACTATGCTTTGTCTACCTTCTGTTGCATATCAATAGGTTCATTTCTATTGTTTGTCTTCATAACTCCCATGTTTTGAAGACTTCCATAAAAATAGCCTATTCACCCCCCCCCCCTCTATTCGATAACTAGCACTTTCAATTGGTATCAGAGCAAGGTACTCCCTTGTTCTATGTGATTCGGTTTAACCACCTGGAGTTCTAGCTATGTCGACTGCAGGGATAATCAAAGTCTCCGCTGCGTGCCCTGTCTTTGATGGCACTGATTACCCCTACTGGAAGAATAAGATGCGCATGCAAATTGAAGCCATTGATGTCAATCTATGGTATGTCGTCAAGAATGGTGTTCCCAAGACTGGTGAAGGTGTCACCCATGCTGATGTCGAGAAGTTCATTCAACTGGATTCTACCGCCAAGAACATCATCTGTGGTCATCTGACCAAAAGACAATATGTCCGTGTGAGTGCTCTGGAAACGTCAAAGCTAGTCTGGAACTAGCTCTCCAAGGTCAATGAAGGCGTCTCAACCCAGAGAGACTCAAGGATTAGTGTTCTTCGCAACCTCTTCAATCGCTTCAAGAGACACGACAATGAGAACGTCCATCTCACATTTGATCGCCTCACTGATATCACAAATGAGCTTCATGCTCTCGGTGCCACTGAGATCACGAAGCATGAAATCATCAAGACACTCATGAGATCACTTGACAGCTCATTTGACACCCTAGCCCTGATGATTCAAGAACACCCCGACTTCAAGACACTCGATCCGCCTCACATACTTGAGAGGCTCAACACACATGAGTTTCAGCTATATGAGAAAAGAGACATCTATGGTCCCAACTATGGTCGAACTCACGCTTTTAAGGCAAAGGTTGTTTCCTCATCTGAAGAAGAATCTGACAGCAGTTCTGGGGATCCTGAAGACATTGGAAAGGAGCTTGCTACGCTTGTGAAGAAGTTCCAGAAATTCACCAAGAAGAAAGGCTTCTTAAAATCTTCAAGATCCACCTTGAGAAACGATGAAGCTTCTACTCATGACCACAAGAAGAGAACATGCCACAAGTGCAAGAAACCTGGTCACTACATCTCTGAGTGTCCTCAGTGGGACAATGAGAACAAGAAGAAGAAGAAGAAGAGCAAGGAATATGATTCTGATGACAAGAAGAAGAAGAAGAAATCCTCAAAGTCTTCTTCCAAGTCTTCATCACATAAGAAGAGCTCATATGGCAAGGCTCGTGCTTTTGTTGGCAAAGAGATGGATTCAGAGGAGGAGTCTGCTTCTGAGGAGGCAGAGGTGGAATCTGAGGAGGAGTCCGACTCTGGCGTTGCAAGTCTGGCTTTAGCCACAGCCTACATTGCCAAGTCCATCTTCAACGCTGAAGACAATGGCTCCGTCACCAACGCTGATGATAATGACAAGGATGACTCTGCCCCCACCTACTGCTTCATGGCACGTGGTGCCAAGGTAAACTCACGCGATGCTTACTTTCAAACATCAAGTGAAGATGACTTTGATTGTGAATCCAAACCTAGCTACGAAACACTTGCTAAAATTGCAACTGAACAACAAAAAGCTATGGAACATATTCAAAAACTGTTAGACAAAAGCAATGACCTGTTGGACGTGGAAATGACCCGATCTCGGTCCTTAATTGAAGACATCAAAAATCTTCATGTTAAGTACGAGGAACTTGAAAGTCATCATGAAACGCTCTCAACAACTCATGAAAAACTTTCCTATGATTATATTCAAAGGAAGCAAGAACTTGAGAAATTGAGAGCAGTTCATGAAGATCTTCAAAAAGAGAATGAGTCACTTCACGCTCAACAGATCAGTCCCGCTCAGGAAGGATTTGAACCACCATGTCTAAAATGGCTTGAGCGTGATAACGCTACTTCTATTGCTGAATGTTCTACTGCTACTACTGTCACAATATCTTCAACTGCTGATGTGGTAATTAACCCCTCTGCTGAGGATACCACTACTTTTGCTAATGAAAATGCTAGTTTGAAGACATTGCTTGAGACTGGGATGTACAAAAGTCTCAAAGGGCATCAGACACTATGTGATGTCCTCAAAAAGTATATTCTGACCCGAAACCCTAGGAAAGAGGGTGTTGGGTTCGAGAGGAAAATGAATGTTGATGGATCTTACTAGAAGCCTGAGCAGTACCCCAAAACCATATGGGTTGTTGCAAAGGGACCTTCAGTGGACCCATCTATGTGTAGTTCACCGAAAGAGTACATCGAAAGTGTACATCTATGTGTAGTTCAAAAGCTATGGAATATCAAATCTTATGTCGCAAATCAACAAGGTGTTCCTTATATAGTTCACCGAAAGAGTACATCTATGTGTAGCTCAAAGAAAATTAAAGTTCTTCTACTGTGACGCCCCCGATTCAATCATACACTAATCATACACGCAAATGTGTACGATCAAGATCAGGGACTCACGAGAAGATATCACAACACAACTCTAAACACAAATAAAAGAAATAGAAGCTTTATATTACAAGCCAGGGGCCTCGAGGGCTCGAATACAAGCTTGATACACCAGAGTCAGCGGAAGCAACAATATCTGAGTACAGACATAAGTTAAACAAGGATGCCTTAAGAAGGCTAGCACAAAAGCAATACGATCGAAGAGGCAAGGCCTCCTGCCTGGGATCTCCTAACTACTCCTGGTCGTCGGCGGTCTCCACGTAGCAGAATCCGTCGGTGGTGGCATCTGGCTCCAGGGATCCACCATATGGTTGCATCAACCGGAAAGAAGAAATAAGGGGGAAAAGGGGGAGCAAAGAAACCGTGAGTACTCATCCAAAGTACTCGCAAGCATCAGATCTATACTAAGTATGCATTGGTATCAAATGGAAGGGTTGATTCTGTGGACTGAACTACAGAATGCCATAATAGAGGGGAAGGCCTAGCCTATCAAAGACTAGCATCTTCAAACAGCTCCAAGCATCTTGCAGCATGTAGAAGAGTAAAGAATAGCAGTTTAATCTTTAACAAACATGTTGTAACATTAATGCCCAGAGATCCTTCCTCGATTCCCTGCGAGAAAGCGATCCCGAAGCCACATATATCAAGTATCCATTTGTAGTTGTATAAGATCAGGATATAAGTCTGAACGTCCGTTACCTGGACATGGCTATTATTAGATAATCTTCCCTGCAGGGGTGCACCACGTTTTCCAACACGCTCGATCACTCTAGCCGGACACACCTTTCTGGGGTCAATGCCCGGCCTCGGAAGATCAACACGTCGCAGCCCAACCTAGGCTCAGCAGAGAGGTCCCCGCCGGTCTACCTCCTAAGCACTCCGGGGTCTGGGCCCATCGCCCATTGCACTCCAGGTCATTGCGCGCAGGGCGGGTCCAGGCTCCACCTCTACATGGATGGTGTCGTACCAGCCGTGCCGCACTGCTGAACTGGATGTCTAACAAAGCTTTGGCTGATACCACGACGCCGAGGCCCATAACTATTCTTGCATGGTGGTTGGTGCATAAAGGCGAGAGGCCAACTCAGAACAAATAACCAAACCATAGTGTATTATTAACTTGCGGAGACGAGCAGAGACTCACGATCGAAAGTGTCCCGGTCGCCCCGTCTCGTGGACTTACGACAAGGGCCTAGAATGCCCGGCCGTGCCATGTAACCATCTTGCGGGTGCTCTACGGGCCTGCCCGACTTTCACCAAAGGTCTCAAGTAAAGTCAATTGTAACCGTGTGTCTAAACATCAAGGGGAAAACCCGAGGAATCACCCACGGAAGACTCCACTCCATGTAACCATCAAGGAGAATGTAAGAGGGACCACCCTCGAGGTTCACACTTGAGGTGTTGAATGACAGAGCCGCATCGAGAATGGTGAAAGAGGAAATCACCCTCGATGACCATGACAGAATAGCTACACTACAGAATTATCATCAGTAGTGCGTTATGAGGGATCACCCTCGGCACTCGATAGTAACTCTACAGAGTCGAGCAACAAAAGGGGCGTGATGTGATGTGAGGTGTCGGTCCCTAGTCATCGATCATGCTGATCGAGTCGTCGATGATGAAGCAGGGGCAACAAGGACAAGGTGGGGGTCACTGATGGATCACTAGCCAACCTATATTAAGCAGTTTAAGATAAGTAGGTAGGGTACAACATCAGGTACAAAAGCAGGCTATGCATCAGAATATGAGCAATCAATAACAGTAGAAAAATCTAATGCAAGCATGAGAGAATAGAATAGGTGATATCGGGATGATCAAAGTGGGGGCTTGCCCGGTTGCTCAGACAAGAAGGAGGGTCGTCGTCGACGTAGTCGATCACAGTGGCATCGGCAGCCGTCACGGGGTCTACCCAAGAGAAGGGGGGGAGAAAATAGTAAATACACGCAAACATATGCATAACAAGACAAGAAGCGGGGCTAGAAGATTTCTAACGCGTCGCTAGGCGATACTGGCGAAGGGGGAAACATCCGGGAAAGTTTTCCCGGTCCCGGACGTCTGTCAGACAGATGAACCGGAGGAGAAACTTTGCAGGTTCTCTATGCTAGGGACGTGTGGCAGACGAATGGAACGCGTATTCGGATTCGTCTCAAAATTCTGAGCAACTTTCATGTAGAAAACTTTTTCATCCGAGCTACTGTTTAATTTCTACGATTTTTCAAAGTTTTACACATATTCTGCAATTTAATTTAATTCGAAAATAATGAGTAAATGCTACCCAGCACAGGGTACACAGAACTGTACCTAGTGGCTGACAGGTGGGCCAGGGGGTCCCAGTTGACCAGTCAACGTTTTACTGGTCAACAGGGGGTGGGCCCCCCTGTCATTGACTCACCTAACTAATTACTTGATTAATTAGGCTAACTTATTAGTTAGTTTAACTAAACCATTTTAATTAAGTTAATTAACTAATTAATTATTTTATTATTAAAGATATTATTTTTTATCCTTTTTTAAAACTACAGGGGCATGGGGCCCGCTGGCAGTGGCACAAGGCCAGCCCAGCGGGCGGGTTAACGGGCGGAGCCCCTGGGGTCGGGCGCAGGCCCCAGTCGGGCGCTCGCCTAGCAGGGTCGGCGAGGCCATGGCCACTGCCGATGGCGGCCCCGGGCGGGTGGCCGCCGGCGAGGGGAAGAGCAGGCCGCGCTGGCAGCGGGGCACCGGCGCAGGGGGGCGAGGGGGGCGGCCCTGGGCAGAGGCGGCCGGAGACGGGTGCTGGGGATGGTGGCGCGCGAGCGCGGGTGAGGCCGTGGGGGAAAGGCGAGGCCGGTGCACGACAGCAGCAGCGGAGCTGCAGCAAGTCAGCAGGGAGCAGGGGTGGCGCCAAGAACGCGGTTACGCACGCACAAGGACATGGACATGCAGGGGCATGGGCTTGTGTGGCTGGGCGCCCACGAGCGTGGATGTGACCACGAAGCTCGGGTGGACATGGCGGGCACAGAAACAGCAACTATGGCGGCAAATGAAGAACGGGGCGTGGAGGAAGCGGAGAAGAAGCTCACGGGGCCTTGTAGTCGTGCAAAAGCGAGCTCGGGGATGCCGGAGAGGCTCGGGGTGGAGCGGATCGAAGACGACCGAGGGTGACGACCCGAGACGAAGACGATGTGGGCGACGGAGATGGGGACTCCCAGATCCAATCCGGTGGCGCAGAGGGTGAGGTAGACGACGGCGGTCCTCCAGGGCTCGTCGGCATGGTGGGGGAGGGTCGGTGGCCACATCAAGGTGAGGTGGCCGACGGCGAACGCGTTCAGTGGGGGAGAGAAAGGGATCTGGGAAGAGGGAGAGAGGAGGAGTGGGGAGCGAGGGGGCAAGTGGGAGAGGGAATCGAGGGGGCGCGGTGTCAGCGACCTTATCCCCTCCGGGGACTGTAGCGGCGCGGGTAGGCAAGGCGGTCGGGAAAGAACGTGAGCGCCCCGGTCGTTCGAACAGTGGGAAGGGAGACAACCGGGGGAGTGGGGGTTGGTGGAGGTGGGCTGGGCTATGGTGTACTGTAGCTAGCAGGCCTAAGTGCACAGGAGCTTGTTAGCACTTTTTTTAAGAAACGAAATAGCTACTTCTATAATTAGAGAGCTAGCAAACGATTTGGTTGATCATGAGACTTGGCACATAATTACTTAACAATAAAGTGAGAGGGCAGCAAAAAGTTTGAGGGCAATTTGAATGGTGCAAACATTTTTGGAAAATGCAAAGAGCCGAAGTAATGTTGTTGGACCACTGGAATAATTTCCAGGGGCAATTTGGGGATTCCAAAAATGTTGGTTTCAACATGAAAATATTTCGGGATTATTTTCCATAGGATGAACTATTTTGATTGCATGACGGAAGAAACAAATATTTGACATGCATTGCAAATGGAAAAATGGCTTTGATTTGGGACAAGTGTCAGATGGCAAAGTGACCATGATGACATGGCCACTATTAGTGGGGGATTACTGTAGTGAGATGTTGGGGATGTTACAAATCTCCTCCACTACAAGAAATCTCGTCCCGAGATTTAAGGGGTGGAGTAAGGTGGAAAGACTCGGGAAGGACGGAGCTAAATCATAGGATAGGTACATGGGGGTTATCTTAGTGAACATGGCATAGAGGCATCTCTCGAGTTGAATATTAAGAAAGTCATCGAGAGCAAGGTAAGAAGGTGCAATAAGAAGCTTCAACTGGGTAGGCAACCCTTCGTAGCCTGAAATAGACGGTGGAAAGGGTTTCAGAGCAATGGGAATAAGTATTGCGTCTGATACCAGAATAGATCACTAGGTAGGTGGCTCATGATTTACATACGAAGCCAAGCGCGAGGAACAATTTTTGGAAAACAGGGATGTACAGGATATTCAGGTTTCGATCCTGTGGAACTGTGGGTTATGGTCCCACCATGTGGGTTAAAAGCAGGAAGACGCTAATCATTTTGCACGGTCATGATAGCAAGGCAGTTTAGAGGATAGCCTGTAAGTTATATTGGCAACAACGTTGGTACCAAGGGCGAGGGATGAAGAGAACCATTTTCCTGCTCGTTAAGACGAGGCGGACCAATAGGCAAAGTTCTCGTCCATCGGTGGCTACCGGAATGTCATCAACAATAGTAACAAGGTCTTACAGACAGATCTTGTACACCGAGGTGTTTACATAAGCAGGAAATTATCACTGCTCAGATAAGATAGGTTACAAGAAAGATTAAACAAAACAATAGGAAGGAAAGCATAGACTCGAATCAGTTATCGGTATTCTCGAGTGTCTAACAACTCAGAACCCGTGGAAAAATTGGAATCGGCGAGAAATAATAGTTGATGAAGAACTCATAAGAAGTTATGTCGTTCCGTGATATTCTCGAGATACCAGAGGGTAACACTCGAAGGTAGATCAAAGTAGAGGCTTGACAGGTGAAATGATCTGAACAAGACAAGTACTTTAACTCGTCCGAGAAATGCAATCGAAGGATAACAGTCCTGGTCGGAATCACGGTTGCCAAGGACCAAAACAAAATACAAGATGAATCTATACCAAGGGGATTATCATTATAACAAGAAGCTACCATGATAAGTTCCACATCAGGTCCATGGGCATGAACTCAAAGGTTCAAGGTCGACTCCCACTTCTCTAATGCACAACTTTCCATTTACTTCTCGTTTTCGACAAAGTTGTAGAATTGAAAATTTTATCCGGAGAAATGCCAGTAGATATAACTCGCATAATCTTCGGGTTCACACAAATTAGGGAAGGCGTAGGTTCAACCCATAGGGACATCTTAGGAACATATACCACAACTTTAGGAATAAGTAACTCAAGCTCGAAAGTAGAGCATGGTTGAGGAAGCAAAGGATACAATTTACCAAAGGCATTATGTATCCGAGGAAAGGCTCACAAGGTGATTGAATTTGAAGGACGTTGTCGGATAGAACCCCACAAAGGATCTAGTGGTTCACAAGGGATATAATGTGAGCATCAGTACTCAACCATAAGTAGAAAGAATGCAAGGATATCATATTATAGAAGCAACCGACTAATTCAGAGTTGAAATGCAAAGGAATTACGATTTCCAAAATCAAGGGATTAGAAGCAAACGCTCTGACCAAGGATGGTTAAGTTGAAAAGACTTAGGGCACAATCGATGGCAATCTGATTGGCTGAGAACCAGCTCATGTTCGGGAAGACGTCTGAGCCGGAAAGATAATCTATAAGGATCAACTGATGATTGCGACATAGACATATCAAATCAAAATACTCAAGATGATAATGACAAAGGATGTCAATGGATACTGCTAGGCATATGGAATTAACCAGAGTGTAGGCAGGTAAGACTTTCTAGAGCAATAGGCGACAGAGGTCATCGAAAGCTCGGATTGTATTACCAAGTATCTTATGAAGCATAAGAATAACCGGGGTGAATGGATACTTGATAAGAGCGAGTAATTATCCGAAGGGGTATTCATGCGGCAAGGACTGCAGGGCGGCAAGCATAAAGGATCCTCGGAACACCGAAGAGTATTTCAGGACATCTTAATAACAAGAGCAACTGGGGATGAAGGTATGAATGACAACGTAGGTAGTTACACATAAGGATTTATCGGTGGTAGGGATTGCAACGGCGAAGGGCACAAGGGTCTCGAGAAAGCATCGAAGAGTATCTTCAAAATCTTCTGTTGAAGCGGGCCACCATTTGGAATGAAGGGGCTCTCCGGGAGAAGTATTTACGAGAACCTAGAGTTATAGTTTGCAAAACCATTTAACCCGAATGGAAGAGAGATCAGATTCCCAGAGTATAGACGAGGAATAAAAGATCCTAATACCACCCAATTGGCGACGTGGGCCCATAGGCCACACAGCCATGTTAGTAAAACAATTTTTAAAAGACTAGACTCAACTTTGGCCAAGGAGTTGGAAAGGGGGTTCCTACAGGCAGTCGGCTCTGATACCAACTTGTGATGCCCCCGATTCAATCGTACACTAATCATACACGCAAATGTGTACGATCAAGATCAGGGACTCACGGGAAGATATCACAACACAACTCTAAACACAAATAAAAGAAATAGAAGCTTTATATTACAAGCCAGGGGCCTGGAGGGCTCGAATACAAGCTTGATACACCAGAGTCAGCGGAAGCAACAATATCTGAGTACAGACATAAGTTAAACAAGGATGCCTTAAGAAGGCTAGCACAAAAGCAATACGATCGAAGAGGCAAGGCCTCCTGCCCGGGACCTCCTAACTACTCCTGGTGGTCGGCGGTCTCCATGTAGCAGAATCCGTCGGTGGTGGCATCTGGCTCCAGGGATCCACCATCTAGTTGCATCAACGGGAAAGAAGAAATAAGGGGGGAAAGGGGAGCAAAGCAACCGTGAGTACTCATCCAAAGTACTCGCAAGCATCAGATCTATACTAAGTATGCATTGGTATCAAATGGAAGGGTTGAATCTGTGGACTGAACTACAGAATGCCAGAATAGAGGGGAAGGCCTAGCCTATCAAAGACTAGCATCTTCAAGCAGCTCCGAGCATCTTGCAGCATGTAGAAGAGTAAAGAATAGCAGTTTAATATTTAACAAACATGTTGTAACATTAATGCCCAGAGATCCTTCCTCGACTCCCTGCGAGAAAGCAATCCCGGAGCCACATATATCAAGTATCCATTTGTAGTTGTATAAGATCAGGATATAAGTCCAAACGTCCGTTACCGTGGACATGGCTATTAATAGATAATCTTCCCTGCAGGGGTGCACCACGTTTTCCAACACGCTCGATCACTCTGGCTGGACACACCTTTCTGGGGTCAATGCCCGGCCTCGGAAGATCAACACGTCACAGCCTGACCTAGCCTCAGCAGAGAGGTCCCCACCGATCTATGTCCTAAGCACTCCGGGGTCTAGGCCCATCGCCCGTTGCACTCCAGGTCGTTGCGCGCAGGGCGGGTCCAGGCTCCACCTCTACATGGATGGTGTCGGCCCAGCCGTGCCGCACTACTGAACTGGACGTCTGACAAAGCTTCGGCTGATACCACGACGCCGAGGCCCATAACTATTCTTGCGTGGTGGTTGGTGCGTAAAGGAGAGAGGCCAACTCAGAACAAATACCCAAACCATAGTGTATTATTAGCTTGCGGAGACGAGCAGAGACTCACGATCGAAAGTGGCCCCGTCACCCCGTCTCGTGGACTTACGAGAAGGGCCTAGAATGCCCGGCCATGCCACGTAACCATCTTGCGGGTGCTCTCCGGGCCCGCCCGACTTTCACCAAAGGTCTCAAGTAAAGTCAATTTTAATCGTGTGTCTAAACATTAAGGGGAAACCCGAGGAATCACCCATGGAGGATTCCACTCGATGTAACCATCAAGGAGAACGTAAGAGGGACCACCCTCGAGGTTCACACTTGAGGTGTTGAACGACAGAGCCGCATCGGGAATGGTGAAAGAGGAAATCACCCTCAATTATCACGACCGAATAGCTACACTACAGAATTATCATCAGGAGTGCGTTATGAGGGATCACCCTCGGCACTCGATAGTAACTCTGCAGAGTCGAGCAACAAAAGGGGCGTGATGTGATGTGAGGTGTCGGGCTCTGGTTGTCGATCATGCTGATTGAGTCGTCGATGATGAAGCAGGGGCAACAAGGACAAGGTGGGGGTCACTAATGGATCATTAGCCAACCTATACTAAGCAGTTTAAGATAAGCAGGTAGGGTACAACATCAGGTACAAAAGCAGGCTATGCATCAGAATATGAGCAATCAATAACAGTAGAAAAATCTAATGCAAGCATGAGAGAATAGAATAGGTGATATCGGGATGATCAAAGGGGGGGGATTGCCTGGTTGCTCAGACAAGAAGGAGGGTCGTCGTCGACGTAGTCAATCACAGTGGCATCGGCAGCCGTCACGGGGTCTACCGAAGAGAAGAGGGGGGAGAAAATAGTAAATACACGTAAACATATGCATAGCAAGACAAGAAGCGGGGCTAGAAGTGTTCTAACGCAGCGCTAGGCGATACTGGTGAAGGGGGAAACATCCGGGAAAGTTTTCCCGGTCATGGACGTCTGTCACACAGATGAACTAGAGGAGAAAGTTTGCAGGTTCGCTATGCTAGGGACGTGTGGCAGACAAACGGACTGCGTATCCGGATTTGTCTCGAAATTCTGAGCAACTTTCATGTAGAAAACTTTTCCATCCGAGCTACGGTTTAATTTCTATGATTTTTCAAAGTTTTAAACATATTCTGCAATTTAATTTAATTCGAAAATAATGAGTAAATGCTAGGTGCACCCAGCACAGGGTACACAGAACTGTACCCAGTGGCTGACAGGTGGGCCAGGGGGTCCCAGTTGACCAGTCAATGTTTGACTGGTCAACAGGGGGTGGGGCCCCCTATCATTGACTCACCTAACTAATTACTTGATTAATTAGGCTAACTTATTAGTTAGTTTAACTAAACCATTTTAATTAAGTTAATTAACTAATTAATTACCTAATTGATTATTTTATTATTAATATATTATTTTTTATCCTTTTTTTAAACTACAGGGGCATGGGGCCCGCTGGCAGTGGCACAAGGCTAGCCCAGCGGGGCGGGTTAACGGGCGCATGCCCTGGTCGGGCGCTCGCCTAGCAGGGCCGGCGAGGCCATGGCCACGACCGGTGGCGGCCCCGGGCGGGTGGCCGCCGGCGAGGGGAGGAGCAGGTCGCGCGGCCAGCGGGGCGCCGGCGCAGGGGGGCGAGGGGGCGGCGGCCCTGGGCAGAGGCGGCCGGAGACGGGCGCTGGGGATGGTGGCGCGCGAGCGCGGGTGAGGCTGCAGGGGAAAGGCGAGGCCGGTGCACGGCAGCAGCAGCGGAGCTGCAGCAAGTCAGCAGGAGCAGGGGTGGCGCCAAGCAGGCGGGCGCGCGCGCACAAGGACATGGACGAGCAGGGGCATGGGCTTGTGTGGCTGGGCGCCCACGAGCGTGGATGTGACCACGAAGCTCGGGCGGACATGGCGGGCACGGAAACAGCAACTATGGTGGCAAATGAAGAACGGGGCGTGGAGGAAGCGGAGAAGAAGCTCACTGGGCCCTGTAGTCGTGCAAAAGCGAGCTCGGGGATGCCGAAGAGGCTCGGGGTGGAGCGGATCGAAGACGACCGACGATGACGACCCGAGACAAAGACGATGTGGGCGACGGAGATGGGGACTCCTCCAATCCGATGGCGCAGAGGGTGAGGTAGATGACGACGGTCCTCCAGGGCTCGTCGGCGTGGCGGGGGAGGGTCGGTGGCCACATCGAGGCGAGGTGGCCGACGGCGAACGCGTTTGGTGGGGGAGAGAAAGGGATCTGGGGAGAGGGAGAGAGGAGGAGTGGGGAGCGAGGGGGCAAGTGGGAGAGGGGATCGAGGGGGCGCGGCGTCAGCGACCTTATCCCCTCCGGGGACTGTAGCGGCGTGGGCAGGCGAGGCGGTCGGGGGAAGAATGCGAGCGCCCCGGCCGTTCTAACAATGGGGAGGGAGACGACCGGGGGAGTGGGGTTGGTGGAGGTGGGCTGGGCTGTGGTGTACTGTAGCTAGCAGGCCTAAGTGCACAGGAGCTTGTTAGCCCCTTCTTTTTAGAAACGAAATAGCTACTTCTGTAATTAGAGAGCTAGCAAACGATTTGGTTGATCATGAGACTTGGCACATAATTACTTAACAATAAACTGAGAGGGCAGCAAAAAGTTTGAGGGCAATTTGAATGGTGCAAACATTTTTGGAAAATGCAAAGAGCCAAAATAATGTTGTTGGACCACTGGAATAATTTCCAGGGGCAATTTGGGGATTCCAAAAATATTGGTTTCAACATGAAAAATATTTAGGGATTATTTTCCATAGGATGAACTATTTTGATTGCATGATGGAAGAAACAAATATTTGACATGCATTTCAAATGGAAAAATGGCTTTGATTTGGGACAAGTGTCAGATGGAAAAGTGATCATGATGACATGGCCCCTATTAGAGGGGGATTACTGTAGTGAGATGTTGGGGATGTTACATCTACAGAAAATAATAAGTTGTACTCTATGTGGTGCTTGTTTAGTGTATCTAAATAGCTATATTTACTAGAGTATTGATGTGACATTATATTCGCATGTTAGGATTTGTTCTCTATTGATAGTGACACAAGCTCTAGCATAGTGGAATGGGCAATGCCCGAGCTTTTCCAAAACCCATCATCAATGTCTAGTGCTTGGAGCGAGCTTGCAGAAGTTATTGGCTCCAAAAGAAACATTGAAGAAGATGATATTGTTCGGTTGCCCGATGTCCAAGCTGTCATAAAAGAAACTTTTCGACTTCATCCTCCCGGCTCGCTATTGTTGCCACACAAACCCAAGAGAACAATGAAAATAGTAGGTTACACAATATCTAAATATTCACGTTGTTCATCAACATATGGGCAATAGGTCGAGATAAAGATGGATGGACTGAACCTGAGAAGTTTATGCCAGAGAGGTTCTTGGGTTCCGCAGTTGACTTCAAGGGTGCTGATTTCGAGCTCCTTCCATTTGGTGCTGGACGTCGGATCTACCCTGGAATGCCATTGACTATTAGGATGGTGCGTCTGGTCCTCGCTTCGTTGTTAAATCAATTTAAGTGGAGTCTCCCTGTTGAGCTTGAAAGGGATGGGATTGATATGGAAGAAAAGTTTGGCCTATCACTAACGAAGGCCATGCCTCTTCGTATTGTACCAACCCCGATTTGAATTCGAAACAAAATGTTTACCTAGTAAGGCTGCTTTAGATGTTTTTAATATGTAATAATTCAAATGTATCACCCACGAAATTTGTACCATTATTTATGTCACAGTTAAAACTATTCTTTTATAAAACTTGACTTCCTTGCAGTGTACAATTTGAATGGTATGTTGTTTTTGCGAGGAGATATGTTGTGTTACAAAGTTGCCATGGATGGTGGATGATCATTTGATGAGATATTATTGAGAGCCATAAAGAGAAGACAAATAGTTAACTTAATATGGCAATTTCACCTTTATACCTTAAGTATTGTGTTGGAACAATAGTAATTGTTCTTAGAAAAAGAAAATAAAATGCAAAAGTGATTTACAAAGCTCGAGCTCACATGAGCTCGAGTGAACAGTAAAATAAAAATAAAATAAAAATTAGAATTTTATTTTGCAGCAAACATTAACAAATGTTTTGATTGCTTTCAAAGTTTCATTAGGAAATGACATTCATGGAAGACATAGCATAAAGAAAATCAATGCTCCAAATTTTGTCAATGTTTCATACAGAAATAGTAATCAGATATTTTATTTTTGTATTTATTTTACTGTTCACCCGAGCTCACATGAACTCACGATCTGTTTAACCGCATCGAATAAAATGTATATAGTTTCATATCAGAATATCTACACCATTCAAAGATCGAAAATTTCATTGTTCATAATTCATCACTATGAAAATTGTCCTCTCCAACATTCGGAAATATTTCATTGTCCAGAATATTTCGTTTTAAATCTCTTGCACATTCCAAAGTTCATAAATCTTTCACAATCCAAATCGTTTTTCATAGTCGAAACATTTTGTACCTTCGTTATGCCGTCATCAATGAAAAAGCACAATTTCAATTTTCTGATATCCTAATCAAATACTTATAAAAAATGCAAATGGTATGAAGCACTTTTTAAAATTACACAAACATTCTTTTACCTTGTATAAACAATTTTAATATATCCAGGACATATTTTGTGAAACACATGAACATTATTTTCTAAGTGTGACGACCATTTCTTTGAATGGGACGAATTTTTTTAAAAATTACATGAATGCTTTTTACATTGTATAAACACTTTTTATATATTTCACTAACATTTTTTATATGCATTAATTTTCTAAATGTAATGAACATTTTTTTTAATGCTATCAACAACTGTGACATTGTATAAATAATAGCAAGATGCCCGTGCATTGCACGGAACATCAAGATGCATTTTTTTTTATAAAACACATATTCTGATTGACCCATGCGGGAGCAATCCCATATGTAAAAACTAATGATATCTCGAGAAAGAGGAGAGATAAGGTGAGGAGGAGTGGTGCGTGCTGGTGATTGGTGGTCGGACCGAGAGGAGGCAGGGGGGTGGACGACGCCAGCAGCGACCACCATGCCAGTTTGTTCCAAGGATTCATATTTTAATTGCTCAACAATGAGGTTGTGGGAGATAAGGATGAACAAGAGAAGGCCTTGTCTGCAAATGTGGAGAGAGGTGCGGGTATCTTTTAGTTTAATTTCTATCCGTCAAATATAGATCGGACGGTCTGTATTGGAAGATGGCAGGCATACCATCATCACCAACTCGGTTTTTTATAAGAGAAGAGATTTTTAATTGTGCACTGAACATTTTTTCAAATTGCACATTCCAAATGGTATAGAATTTTTAAAATACAAATAGAAGTTAAAAGATAGAAAGTAGAGTAAAAAACGCATATGCAACTTTCTACCGGGCCGGCCTATTTAAAGGGTCCCTATAGGCGAGACATGCTTCCGTCTCCCTGTGGGCGAGACAAAGCCAGGACGTGGTTTGCGTAAGCTAGGTGGGCACAAGATCCAGGGCCATGAAAAGGTTGTCGGCTACCGCCCACGATCGTAGCCGCCCCTGTGAGGTAGATCCTATTTGATGCTCGTTAGCGTCAAAAGCGCATGCCTTCGGTGAGGGGAGCCTCCGCTCGGGCCAGCGCACGTACAGGATTCACGTACTCTTCGTTTCGCTGCTGCTTCCTTCGTTCTTTCCTGCGTTTTCTTTTTTGTTTTTCTTCTGTGGATTTTTTCCTTTCGGTTCTTTCAATGTTTTATGCGGTTTTCAATGATATTTTTTTATTTCTTTTCTTCATTTCTTATATTTTTCTTTTATGTTTTTTTCCTCCTTTTCTGTGTGTTATATAAAAAGTTCACCATGTATAATAAAAATGTTCACCTAATTAAGAGAATGTTCACCATATATTATGAAATTGTTCAACATGCATTCGAAAATATTCAGAGTATATCATAAAAATGTTTAATGTGTATTTGAAAACCGTTCAACATATATCACAAAAATGTTCAATGTGTATTGAAAAACTGTTCAACATATATCACAAAAATGTTCGTATTTATAAATTGTCCAGGAGCTCCCACGAACACATACACTGTAATAGCGGTTTGCGAGGTCGATTCCTCAACCAAGCATAATTTGCCCCCCTATTTTAATAGCTGCTCGCCACCGCATGGGCTGGCCCATTCAGATCGCGCTCTGCGCGAAAGCTTGGCTGTTCGACGCTAACGAGCGTCAGCTAGGAGCTCTCCCCCTGGGAGCTCCTATACGCGGGAAGCTCCTATACGCCGCCCGTGTGCATCCGATCGTTGCGACTTCGCTGAAGCGACGCGCACACGGGCCGGCCCAATCATGTCGCTGTGAGCGAAAAATCGAAAAAGAAAGTAACGCATGGGCGGGATCGAACCTCCGACCTGCTGACAGAATACAGTGAGGCTAGCCAGCCGAGCTAGCAACCTCGACTGTTTTAGATGCATCGCCAATCTTAAAGTAGAACGCACAGCGGCAAATCCTTAAAAAAGGACGTTCAACATTTTTATAATATGCGTTGAAGAAATTTTAAAATACAGTGAACGTTTTTGTAAAAAATACTGGACAAATCTAAAATACTAATATGGACATTTTATTGGTATACGTTGAACAATTTTTTAATATATGATGAACAAAACTTAAATACACAATGAACATTTTGTAATATACATTGAACAATTTAATAATGTACAATGAAATTTTTTGTAATACACAATGAACATTTTCCGATATACGTTGAAAATTTAATAACATACAATGAACATTTTTGTAATACACAATGAACATTTTCTGATATACCTTGAACAATTTAACAATATACAATGAACATTTTCTGATATATGTTGAACAATTTAATAATATACAATGAACATTTTTATAATACATAATGAACATTTTCTAATATACATTTAAAAATTTAATAATATACAACACAGTACAAGGTGAACTATTTCATAATATACGATGAGCATTTTCTTAATACATTGACAAATTTGTAACACATGATGAACTTTTTCTATAAATACGCAATAATGAGAAGAAGAACAGAAACATAAAATAAAAAAAAAGAAACGTAAAAGAAAGAAAATGAAAGGAAAAAAGGAATCAAAACAGAAAAATAAAAAACCGGAACAAAACAACTGAATACCGGCCAAACACAGTGAAAAACTGGAAGCAAAAAACCATACAAGAAAAACGAAAAAAAAAACGCAAGAAAGAAACAAGGAAACAGCGGCGAACGAAATCCGTCCGTGGGCCGGCCCAAGTGGCGAGTTGCTTCAGCGAAGGCTCGTCCTTTTGACGCCTGCGGGCGTCAAATAGGATTAGCCGCATGCGTCGACATCTCCATCTGATCTGCATTTGCTAAAAAAAAACTCTGATCTGCAACGGTGCAGTTCTGAAAATTATAATTAAAAATGAGTTTGCTAATTCTCATATACCTGAAATGTTTACAACCATCAATCACCATTTTGAGACAAGGCCAAAGGCTGAAGGGCGTGAGGAGTGTCATCCACGACAGGGCCAAATAGTGGACGAGCAGGAGCCGACGAGAGCGAGACCGAAACTTGATGGGTGCGGGTTGGGATGTGCGCATTCACCAAAAAAATGCAGTGAGGAGATGACGAGAGCACGAACGGTCGCGGGTGGCGGCGGCAAACAGTCCAACCGAGGTACATGGGGTGGATGGCGTCAGGTTGAAGATGAAGACGGCATGAGGTCGAGGCTGATCCTAATTTGTTTCATATGCACCATGAGAAAAACGAAGCTAGACAGAATGCACTGCATATTTTGCAAAAGCTAATTCAGTTATGCTCATAAATCTTGCCATAGCGATCTATACCACTCTTTTCCGGGCGCAACGTACAAAACCGCTTTGTGTCAGAAATAAACAAGACGGTATGACCGACTCATCAACCAAGAAAATAAAATCCAAATGATAAGTGTCACACATGTGGCACTAAGTAACAACGCTCGCCCTGACGTTTTTACAATGAAAATTGCCATAAAAAAAACCCCGAAAGAAAACTAAAACTTGGCATCCAAACAGAAAATTGCCATGTTTCATCGTTGTCATCCTTGGCTAACTAAACGTGTTGCGAACCAACCTGTGATTAGATGGTTAGGTGGACAGTGGTATCCCAGCCCATCAGGGTTCAAGTCTTGGTGCTCGCATTATTACGGGATTTATTTCAGGATTTCCGGCAATGCGCTTTCAGTGGGAGGAGACGTTCTCGTCGACGACGAGACGGGTGTGTATGTGCATTCATAGGGATGAGTGTATGCACGTATGTATAAGCGCTTGCGTTGTTAAAAAAAACTTGTCATAAAAAACGTCAGGACAAAATCGCTTTCTGCCATACGTGTGACACTTGGCAGGACAACCACTATACCAGGACCGTGGATGGTGGCGATGAGCGTGGGCGCCCTCCACCGAGCAGCCAAGGCCAAGGCCAACGTTAGTGGCAGCGTCTCGCAGGGCGCCAAGCAGCTTCCGCCGGCGGCGGAGAGGCGGCGAGCGGAGAAGGCCGAGGAGGGGCTGAGGACGGTGATGTACCTCAGCTGCTGGGGTCCCAATTAGTACTACCACCTAGCTTCTTCTAGTTCTAGCCTCTGTTAGAAACCTCTAGCAAGTAGCAACAACCGTGCCGTGTCACTTGGCTGGTTAGTTCCCTCCTGATTGTAAATACTCCCTAGTATGTATCACTCGATGATGATGGTGAAATTTCCCAGCTTGAGTTTACAGTGCCCTGCTTGAGAAAGGGGTTTACATTGCCCTCCAATTCCAAACTGTCTGTTCGTTTCAGATTCTTCCGGAGTACTATTGCTTCGAGTTGTTCACGGTTAAGCTCTGCCCGTTGCTCCCTTCGCTGCTTTGATGGGCAGAATCGGAGAACACTTTGGCCGGAACAAGATCGTGGGACCAAAATAACTGATCGTGGCCCTCAAATCTTCTGATCGAAGCGACGGAATCGAGCAGTGTTTCCTTTCCAGCTTCTACAGAGGACAATCGAAACTGTAACATCCCCGCAAGAAAAGAAGCAGCAAAATTGTACATGAACTAGTTCAATTTGACATCAAAATCAAACAATTCAACAATGTTATTACAAACCGTTTTTCACTTGAATACAATAAACAATCTGAATGCAACAAATAATCCAATGAATGAATTTTTCCAAGTAAAAGTTAATGAACTAAAGAAATGTAAATACACTATCACCCATGCTGTTTGTGTGTCATACGAGGCTTGATAGTTATGCCAACATTGTCCTACTTTTTGGCCACCTATGTATCCGTCTCATCTGCAATGACCATGTCATGTAGGATCACACAAAATATCATGATCCTTGCCAAGGCAATTTTATTCCAGAAATAAGCAGGACACTGGACAATTGCGAACCTACTTTGCACAATTCCAAATGCCCTAGCAATGTCCTTCCTTGCTACTTCTTACATCTTTGCAAAAATGATTATGTTTGGGGATCAGAAATTTTCTTCATAAATGTTGACCAAGATGGATAGATGTCATCGACTAGGTAGTATCCTTGGTCAAAATCATAGCCATTCACCTTGTAGTTGTATCCTGGAGTAGTACCACATGTTTCCAATGAGATATATGCAAGCATTGATGTCATTGTGAGATTCAGGCAAGTCAAAGTAGCAATGCGAAATCCAAAAATCGTCGGAGGTAACAACTTACAAGATAATAGTTGAATCATGAAAACCCGATGAATTGCCCGTGTCATTCTACCAGGCAATTATTCCACCTCCAATGCATAAAGTCAACGCTCCCAAGCATCCGAGGTCACCCTCTTACTTCACCCATTAATTTCTAAAAGACTCTTTCATCGGCATTGGGTGCTCATAAATACTGAGCTCCATGAACCCTAACTGCAACATCGACGAACACTTTTGTGCACTTTATGGTTATATCTTTCAAAGATATCCATGTGTCATATCTGCAGGAGTGTCATATGCAATCATCTGAAGTGTTAGTGTCACGGTCACCTTCTGAAAAAAAAAAGCCCAGCAGACCGGCGGCATTCCTCCGTTGCTTGAAGAACGGTCCATTAGATTCCATGTTATCAACAATTCGACATAATAGCCGTTTGGGCATGTTGAAGCGTCACTGACAATCAAATGCGAGCTCATTATATAACAACTGAATGCGAGCTCATTATATATTTCCCATTAAAATAAACTCGAGAAACACCATTTATTACACACTCATGTAAGGGAACATTTTGTCAAACATTCTGTTGAGACGACATGATATATATGGGCAAAAAATTGAACACGAGAACTGTTACAACTTGCACATCTAATAATTGAATCAATAAAAACGGGCCGGGTTGCATGACGCACTTGGGATCAACCAATCAATCAATAGTTGGGCACGGAGCACTTGAGCCTCACCTCCACGGGCATTCCTTTGGGCGGAGGTACGTTTCCCATCTTCACCATGGCCTTGGCGAAGTCCCTCGCGAACGCCTCACCGTCGGTGCTGTACATCTCCACGAGCTTGTCCTGCAAACCTCCACCGCCGTAGAGAGTCTGGTCGGAGGTGAGGAGACCGCGCCGCGCGATAAGGTTCCGGTAGTAAGCGTTGTCGAACCTCATCGGAGTCTGCACGTCAAACGACGCTTTACCAGAAGGACCCTGGCACATCTGCTGCATGGTCTGTGCGAAGGATGGGTCGATCTCCTCATCGCGGTCGGTGCCGTAGACGCGGTCGCTGTAGTGCAGGCAGTTGGCCATCCCGACGGTGTGTGCACCGGAGAGCGCGGTCATATCACGCGCGTCGAGGTTGAGCCTTGAAAACATGGTGACGAGCTCGCCGAGGTTGTCGTGCGGGCTGGGGAGGCCCTTCTTGGTGGACTCTGGGTCGGCCGCGAAGCGCGAGTCCTTGCGGCCGAGGGGCACGCTCCAGGTGGGGCCTCCGAGCAGGGCGACGGCGTCGCGGGACGCCAGGGCGATAACATCAGCGCAGGAGACGGTTGCCGGGCAGTCGTGCTCGAGGGCGGACTTGATGTCGTCGATGACGGTGTAGCCGGTGAGGGAGGCGTTCGGCTCTACATCCTTCTCGCTGGGGGAGAAGGGGGTTGCTTCCAGGAGAACAGAAGCATCACATCCCTGTCACGCCATATAAGAGTATTAGCAAATGGAACCATATAGTATATGTAAGAATATACGGAATATAGAAGTAGAGATGCGTATATACGTTGATGAAGCAGTCGTGGAAGAAGAGGCGGAGGACGGCGGGTGCCATCCTCGGCTGGGCGGCGACGCTGCTCGCCATCACTGACCGCACGACGCGCTGCACGTTGGGGCACGTCTTCTCGTAGTAACCCGCGGAGAGCTCGTCGCCATTGGCGGTGGCAGCGAGAGCAACCAAGAGGAGCAGCGCAAGTGCAACGCAAGAAGGGACGACGCTGGAGGACGCCATGCCTAGAGGTTGACTGATGATGAGAGCGATCGCTGCACGGTGCAGAAAAAGCCGGCAAGGAGAGAGCGAGATGCTTATAGCTTAATGCTATTGCTAGCTAGGTTGCAATGGATGATCCAGTAGTAAGCATCTGCTTATATAGACTTCGGTTTGGGCTGCCGTCTTCCTCGCGCGTGCGAGTGTGCGAACGCTCTGCTCGACTGACAAGGTCTCTGGTCTGTCTGCCGCGGTGCCGCCTCGTGCTCGTGCATCTTGGCCGGAACCTTGACGGGGTCAGGGCAGGACGTACGAAGAGAAACAAAAGCGCAGGGAATTGACATGCTAACTAATACACGTACCTAGCTTGAATTACATAAAATTATGGACGTGATCCCGTCGACACGGTTGCTTGCTTGGATGGTGCAATTGTCCACGCCGAGAATCAAATCGTTCGCTGAATTCAAAGGGTGTTGGGACATATCACAAACCGTTGAAACTCGCGCTGTAGAAACACAAAGATGCATGCTGTCCACTTGGGCTGTTTTGGCTAGTTCAAAAGGCGAGTAGTACGAGTTAGCAGACGATTTTGTCACGGTTCCAGAAAACATCCTTTAAATACACCCCGCTGGAACTGGAAGCCTGGTATGTATGCACACCTTACACCCAGCCTTGTATATTTGAAATATTTATGAAAGATATCGAGAACCTAAGAATTTGCCCGGGACGCACGGTGGCTATGGACTGCCCTAGGTCTGCCTTACCGCCCTATGGCCTTGAGGTTCGCTGTCATCAAACACGAAAAACAACGAAGAACGAGGAAGGATAAAATGAGGGAGAAAGGTAAAAGCTAAATGATGGATCGGTTTGACGATTGTGTGTTGTTCAATAAGTTGTCACATCTCATCTATTTATGAGACGGATAGTCTTCTTACAAAAAAACAACTTAGATTTCTGTCCAAATCATTAAATCTGTCATATTTCGGATTAATACGTTCAGAAGCTCCGAGCCAGCGCGCGGAGGCTCCAGCCCCAGAAGTCCCCGAACGTTCTGAGGCAATCTTCATGCAGACTTGCAATGCTCATGTTAAACATGGAGGTATCCCAGAGGTTCCAGGACAAAATTTCTCGCATAATGTTGCAATGTTCATGTTAAGTCCAGAGGTTCTGGGGCAACTTTTCTGCACCACACTATTTTGGCACTAGAAATAGCATAGAATCTTAGATTGAGACGATTAAAAGTACAAAAAAATCATTCGTGTTGACAGAAACCCCTTTGAACTTGTCATAACTTTCGGGTCTAAGCTCTAATTTGAGTGGCCCTTAATTGTTTTATATCCATTCTAATATTATAGGGCTATCCAATGGTGGCATCCGACTGTTAATTTGGCCACTGTTTGTGTTCCTTCCTGTTCTGTTTCTCTTGCCACTTTTGAGCGTCAACATTTGCAAAACTAATTGTTAACCACTTTGATGTGATTCAAAATTGGAGTTCAGATCCAGAAAATTGGTGCATGTATGTACCATATTTCTTAAATAGTTTTTTTTACTTCTTTATAATTTCTCTATATTCTAGCTCATGCTTTCATATGCATGCATGACTCAACCTTAGCCCGTTGGACCTATCATTTGGAGAAGATTCACACACGTAATAATCAAATTGATGTATATTTTGTCGATGGCCCTAGCAATGATACTATATACTAGAAGGGTTGGTGCGCTTTGCAGCGCCATTGGTGTTGTTGGGTTTCTTAGAAACATTACTCACTTTGTTTCACATCTAAGGTGAATTAAATTTTTTAAAAGTCAAATACTTTTAAGTTTGATCAAATTTGTAGAGAAATATATCAAATTCATAATACCAAATTGGTATTATTAGATTCATCATGAAATGGATTTCCATATATTTTTTGTTAAATATTGTGGATGTTGACATTTTTTGGCTCTAAACTTGGTCAAAGTTAAAGGAATTTGACTTTCCAAAAAGCTAATAACCTTATATTTTGGAATCGATGGAATATCTAATTTGGCGGGGCGGGGAGATGATGGAGTGTGTTTTATTTTTATATAATTCGATGACCTGTTGGGCCTTTCTCGATGTGATTCTGTGTTATCCGCTAAGAAACCCATATTTATGTCAGCAAATATCTGTGTCGGTAGCTGCATGTACTATATAGGTGCTACAGTATCACATGGTGGCGTTTCTTTTTCTAGGTGGTAGGAGGGTGTGTGGGATCGATATGTTTTTATAGGCGGTTGTTGCTAATTAATTTGAAAAATGATTGGCCCAATCAAAATCTGCCAAATCCATAATTGAATCCCTCAATTGAATTGAAGAGCTTCAAAATTACGGAACAATAGTGAATTAAAATAATTGAATGGGAGATCTCCTTGAAAAATTGTTGACCCAGCCAAAATTGAGTGACTCAATTTTAAATTGAAGACCTCAATTAGTTGTGAGGCCTTAAAATTAGGAAACATATTGTTAGTATAAACGAATTGAATGTGAGAGCTTTGAGAAATTGTTGACCCGATCAAAATCAAGTGACCCAATTTCAAACGAAGACCTCAATTGATTGTGAGCGGTTTAAAATTAGGGAGCTGGTTTTTCTTTTTTCTAGATGGTCGGAGGATGTGCGTGATTGATATGTTTTATAGGCGGTTGCTGCTGATTGATTTGAAAAATGATTGGCCCGATCAAAAATCTTAAACCAAAGCTATAATTGAATACCTCAATTGAATTGAAGAGCTTCAAAATTAGGGGAAATAGTGAATTAAAATAATTGAATGGAAGATCTCCTTGAGAAATTGTTGACCCGATCAAAATTGAGTGACTCAATTTTAAATTGATGACCTCAATTAGTTGTGAGAGACCTTAAAAATTAGGCAGCATATTGTATTGTATAAAAAAAATTGAATGAGAGAGCTTTGAGAAATTGTTGACCTGGTTAAAATCGGGTGACCATGTTTCAATTGGAAACCTCAATTGATTGTGAGCACTTTAAAATTAAGGAGCTTAGTGTTATAGAGGATGATTGACAATGGATGATCAAAATTGAACATGGTAGACAAGAAAAAGACGCAGGATGGATAGCATGTATTGCACACAAGATACTAAAAATCAAGCAATGTTCAGCTCTATAAACAAATGAATATGATAGTACAATATGTATTTTCACTATTTGTGCAACCACAAATGCATCATCTTGTTGACCCAGCCAAAATTGAGTGTCAAAAACCATTACATAACATCATGAATAGATAATTAAGTGTCAAAATTAATAAAAGTTCATCATCACATTAAAACCAAAGTACATACATAGTTCTCATTGAACAACATATAGCTCTCCAGAGCATCTAATTAATTAAACCATGCATTGAAACTATGTAAAACATTTCAATGCAAAAACAAATGTGATCATAATCGCAACCAAGGTAATGATTGATCCAACGGCATAATGATACGAAGACTTGGTATGAATGGCATATTTTCTAATCTTTCTAATCTTCAAGCGCATTGCATCCATCTTGATCTTGTGATTATCGACGACATCCGCAACATGCAACTCCAATATCATCTTCTCCTCCTCAACTTTTTTTATTTTTTCCTTCAAGAAATTGTTTTCTTCTTCAACTAAATTTAACCTCTCGACAATAGGGTCGGTTGGAATTTCCGGTTCACATACCTCCTAGATAAATAAAATCTATGTCACGTTGGTCAGCATAATTATCATAAACAATAAATGAACCAAATAGTTAGAAAAGATAATATATACCACACCTGAATCATAGACAGGACGAGGACCGACCGGGGCAGATACTAAAACCATCGCACTATATAATAAGAAGCAATAGTAAAAGTAAGAAAATTATACAAGTATCTATCTAAACATACAAGTAAGAATTATTTTTTCTTTCAGAAAGAAGATAAGAACAAGAGGCTCACCACCATGGTGTCGGCGACGAGATCGGCGTGGGCGATCGACGGCGGTGAAGACGGGGACGGGACGTGACAGAACGCTAAACCTAGACAAATATTTAGGAAAATGAAGTTTGAAGATCGAGCTGGGAGAGGAGAAAGTTTAAGTACTGTGGCTCGGACATTCCATCGAACACCTCATGTGCATAAGAGGTGAGCTAGAGCACCATAAAGCCCTCCCCTCGCCGGCCAGAAAAAATAGAGCAATGTGGAGTGCTCTGCTCGCCGGCGAGAGGGTATATATAGACACATCATTGGTTCCGGTTCATGGCTTGAACTGAGACTAAATGACACCCTTTGGTCCCCGTTCAAGCCAACCAACCGAAACAAATGATGGTGGGCCAGGAGCGAGGCCCATTGGTCCCGGTTCATCCCACCAACCGGGACCAAAGCAGCCAGATGAACCGGGACCAATGCCCCCACGAGGCCCGGCAGGCCCCCTGGCCTCATGAACCGGGACCAAACGTGATTGAACTGGGACTAATTGGCTTATCTGGCCTGAACGAAAAACCCTGTTTTCTACTAGTAAGGGGTTGAGGACCGTCATATACCTCAGCTGCTGGGTCCCAATTAGCGTGTGACTTGGTTCCCTCCCGGTTGTAAATACTCCCTAGTACAGTATGTTTCACAAACATCACGCATTACATATTCAAAAACCTTTGTACAAGGCAATCGTGCCATGCATGTCAATATGTCACGTGTAATGTTCGTGACACGACGGGTAAGGATTTGGTCACACAACTTTAGATTTGGTCTTTATTCCCGGTTCCCCGAACAGTACAAAGATCTCATTAGAGACACCTGTTCCGTGCGCTGATTTAAAAGACCGGAAGCATCTTAGCAATGGCGCCGGTGGCTGTGCTTGTGCCGTGGCTAGCATGGCTCGTCGTCTCTTTCCTCTCCGTCTACCTCCTCAACCTCCTCTCTCGAGCGCGCTCCGGCCTCCCGCCGGGCCCCCGCCCGCTGCCGCTCATCGGCAGCCTCCACCTCCTCGGCGACAAGCCGCACCGCTCCCTTGCCCGTCTGGCCAAGGTCCACGGCCCGCTCATGTCCCTGCGCCTCGGCGCGGTCACCACGGTGGTCGTTTCCTCCCCCGCCATGGCCCGGGAGTTCCTGCAGCGGCACGACTCCGCGTTCGCCGCCCGGTCCGTGCCCGACGCCACCGGCGAGCACGCGGCGGGCTCCGTGGCCTGGCTGCCCCCTGCGCCGCGGTGGCGCGCGCTGCGCAAGATGATGGCCACGGAGCTGTTCGCCCCGCACCGGCTCGACGCGCTGCGCCACCTGCGAAGCGAAAAGGTGCGGGAGCTCGTGGACCACGTCGCGCGGCTGGCGCGCGAGGGCGCGCCCGTGAACGTTGGCCGCGTGGCCTTCACGACGAGCCTGAACCTCCTCTCCCGCACCATCTTCTCCGCCGACCTGACGAGCCTCGACGACCGCGGCCGCTCGGAGGAGTTCCAGCAGGTGGTGACGGCCATCATGCAGGCCCTGGGGAGCCCCAACGTGTCGGACTTCTTCCCGCTGCTCGCGCCGGCCGACTTGCAGGGCACGCGCCGGCGGCTGGCGCGGCTGTTCGCGCGGCTGCACGCGGTGTTCGACGCCGAGGTGGACGGGAGGCTGCGCGGCCGCGACGCCGGCCAGCCGAGGAAGAACGACTTCCTCGACGCGCTGCTCGACGTGGCGGCGCGTGAGGACGGCAAGGACCTGCTGGACCGCCAGACGCTACGATCACTTTTCACGGTAAACATAATTTCTGTCTGAGAGGACACAAAAGATATACTTGAAAATTCCGCACGCACATGAATGGTCAGCCTTGCCGACTGAGCCTGCCGGGGATCAAAGCACATGGCCAGCCTTGGAGATTGAGATTTATATTTTTAAATGTTGGCATCGAGATATCTAATATCCACAAATTTCGTATTTAATTTTTTAATCAAGAAATAAACATAAGAGTTTGATAGTATATAGATGATAGGAGCCATATTACTTATAGCTTAAATGAATATATTTAGATATATTTCAATGCTAGATACATCTGTTTGGACGACAAGTAATTTGATTCAGAGGGAGTACCAGCCAGATTTTTGTTTATTTCCCTATGTATGGACGACATTTTGGTGAAATTTTGTAGTTACTACTATCCACTCTATTGATGCTATACGAACACTAACAGTGATAACATCAAAAGTAACATTTGGATACTCATGTAGCCATGTTTATGCCTCTAAGATTCAGACAGAAGAGTCGCACATAGTTTTTTACAAGAGTCATGCACGGCAGGCTACTCATGTGTTACAAAGTGTACCACTGGATTTCTCCTCTATATAAGAACTGAATCATCTAAAACAAGAATTCCTATGTTTTTCATTTGTTTCAAACCAGGCTTATTGTATTTTACCCCATTTCCAACAATTCCATGATAGCCCTTGCATGACTGCACTTCATCCAACGCGTGAAGAATGGAGAATTGGGTTAGGAACAATAGCTTCTACTATACTATAATGAAATGAGTATAAAATCTTATAACGCAAATCAATGAGGTGTTTCTTCTATAGTTCATCCGAACAGTACATGTATGTGTGGTTCAAAGAGAATTTAAGTTCTTCTATAGAAAACAATCATTTGTACTCTCTGTGGTGCTTGTTTAGTGTATCTAAATAGCTATATTGACTAGACTATTGACGTGACATTATATTTGCATGTTAGGATTTGTTCTCTGCTGGTAGTGACACAAGCTCTAGCACAGTGGAATGGGCAATGGCAGAGCTTCTCCAAAATCCATCATCAATGTCTAGAGCTTGCAACGAGCTTGCAGAAGTTATTGGATCCAAAAGAAACATTGACGAAGATGATATTGTTCGGTTGCCCTATCTCCAAGCTGTCATAAAAGAGACTTTTAGACTTCATCCTCCTGGCCCGTTCCTGTTGCCACGGAAACCAGAGAGAACACTGAAAATAGCAGGTTACACAATACCTAAAGATTCACGTGTGTTTATAAACATATGGGCGATAGGTCGAGATAAAGATGTATGGACTGAACCTGAGAAGTTTATGCTAGAGAGGTTCTTGGGTTCAACAGTTGACTTTAAGGGTGTCGATTTTGAGCTCCTTCCATTTGGTGTCGGACGTCGGATCTGCCCTGGAATGCCATTGGCTATTAGGATGGTGCATTTGGTCCTCGCTTCGTTGTTAAATCAATTTAAGTGGAGTCTCCCTATTGAGCTTGAAAGGGATGGGATTGATATGGAAGAAAAGTTTGGCCTATCACTTACGAAGGTCGTGCCTCTTCGTATTGTACCAACACAGATTTGAATTAGAAACAAAATGTGTCCCTAGTAAGGTTGTTTTAAATGTTTTTAACATGTAATAATTCAAATGTATCACCCATGGAATTTATACAATTATTTATGTCACAGTTAAACTTTTAGAAAACTTGACTTCCTCATAGTGCACAAGTTGAATGATATGTTGTTTTTACGCGGAGATATGTTGTGTTACACAGTTGCTGATCCTACAAAGGTATTCATGCATGCCATCCTAGCCACCCAGATTAACCTTTTAGGTTTGTACTAGCACATATGCTCGTGCATTGCAACGGGAAAATTTATGTTTTATGCAGGCATAATGTCTCGTAGCACCGGATTCACTACAGAATATGCAATGCAGCATCCGTTTACAAAATGAACATAAAAAATTCGAAGCAATTTATCTGCATCCATATTTTCTTTGCGGGCATATATAATCTCCCACTAATTCCGTTTAAGTATAATCCTTCCTTTAATTGCCATGACGTCCTCACCCATTTTTGTCGGGAATCAAATCCTTCCTTTTCTAGTTTAGTAGCCCCACCCGAATGAAGCATATGATCCTTCCTTTTAATTATCCTACCTTTTTACCTCAAATCCTTCCTTTAATTAGCCCCATATATTTGAATATTCTATTTATTAAGCCCATAATTGTTCTTTTAATTATTTCATCGGTTTACCCACAATCCTTTCTTTAATTAGCCACGTCCATTTAATATCCTATTTAAGCCGCATTCAATTCCCACTATGTTGATTTATTTTGACCTAACTATTTTTCGCGGTCTCTATGAAAGCGCATAGAAGGCCCATCAACGTACAAGTACCAGCGAACCGTACGAAACTTTAGTGTGCGCTCATCCCAAATGAAAATCAATGAAAAGGACTAAACCAAACCAAGAACATATATTCCCTTTAATAGTAGGTATAGATAACACCATATTACAAAAAAGTAAACGCATTCCTTAAAAAAATACAACATTTTATTCACATGCGATGGATGGTGGATGATCATTGATATATTATTGAGAGCCTTAAAGAGAAGACAAATGGTGAACTTAATATGACAATTTCACCTTTACACCTTAAGTATTGTGTTGGAGCAATAGTAATTGTTCTCAGAGAAAGAAAATAAAATACGAAATTGCTTTTCTAAGATCAAGCACACATGAGCTCGAGTGAACAGTAAAACAAAAATAAGAAAAATTAGATTATTTTTTTGCATCAAACAATGGCAAATGTTTTGATTGCTTTCAAAATTTCATTATGCAATGACATTCATGGAAGACATGGCTAGAAAAATAAAATCAATGCTCCAAATTTTTGTCAATGTTTGGTACCAAAAAAATCAGATTTGTTATATGTTATTATTTTACTGTTCACCCGAACTCACATGAGTTCATGCTCAGTTTAACCTTGTCCAATAAACTATGCATATTTTCACTTCACGAATATCTACACCATTCGAAGATTCAAAATTTTCACTATTCATAATTTGTCACTGTGAAAATTATCCTCTCCAACATATGGAAACATTTCCTTGTCCAGAATATTCACTTTTAAATTTTTTGCGCATTGCAAAGTTCAAAAATCTTCCACGGTCTAAATCTTTTTCGTAGTCAAAACATGTGCACCTTCATTCAACCGTCACCAATAATATGAAAAAGCACAATTTAATAATTTTTTATGTCCAAATCAAATACTTATGAAAATTTCAAATGGTATGGAGCACTTTTTAAAATTACATGAACATTCTTTTACATTGTATAACTTTTTAAAAAAAATACGAACATATTTGGTGAAATAAGTGAACATTATTTTCGAAATGTGACGACCATTTCTTTGAATGGTATGAAATATTTTTAAACTTACACAAATGCTTTTTACATTGTATAAACACTTTTTATAAATGTCACAAACATTTTTTTTGGAATGCATGAATAATTTTTAAATGTTACAAATATTTATTTTGAATGCTATCCAGATTTTTAAAAGTTGAAAGAACATTTTTTGACATTGTATAAATATGTTTAATGTGCGGTGAACATTTTTTGAATTTGATCAAGTATAAATAAAAGCTAAAAGATAGAAAGGAAAAAAAAACAAAACGCATACTTAACCTCCTACTGGGCCGGCTCATTTAAAGGGTCCGGCGAGACGTGCTTTTGTCTTGCGGCGGGCGAGACGAAGCCATGACGGGTTTCGCGTAAGTTGGGTGGGCACAAGATCTAGGCCCATGAAAAGGTTGCCCACTAACGCCCTCGGTCCTAACTGCCTCTGTGGTGCATGCGTCAACATCTCCATCTGACTACAACGCCACCTCAAAAAAATCTGATCTACAATGATGCAGTTCTCAAAAGTAAAATTAAAAACGAGTTTGCTAATTCTCATACACCTGGAATTCTTACAACCATCAATTATCTTTTTGAGACGAGGCCGAGGATGGACGTCGTGAGGAGCACCAGCCACGGCAAGGCCGAGCCATGGACGAGCGGGAGCCCGCAAGAGCGAGTCTGAAACTTGATGGGTGAGAGTTGAGGTGTGCACGGTCGCAGTCGCGGAAAAATCTATTCACCGACGAGGTTGAGAGGGGTGGAGGCGGGCAGCATGACGGTTGACGCCGGGGGATGGACGTGCGCCGGTGAGGTCAAGAGAGTGCCAACGGTCACCGGGGAGGGGGGGTCAATCATGTGGCTCAAAAGGTGATTGAAGGTTATTTTTTTTCAAGCACTTGAGTGTAGTGGTACGTGTCCTGAGGACGAGGCTGGGCCAGAGAAAAGCGATGGGTGCATGCGACCTATACGAGCACCCATTTTCCTGAAAACCAACGTCCGCCGTCAACTGTTTCGCCCCGCCATGTTATATTGACCCACTCTTTCAGACGTGGAGTATGTGATCGCGGATGAATAGTAAAATTCAGAATAATAGTAATTTTTTAAAAATTAGTCTGACTTTTTGGCAAGAAACATTGATGTTTTGTCTACACTAGTAAGCGTGCATGTGCAACGCATGAATAACCGTACACAGAAAATTCCCTGTTCATAATTAGCAAAATTCACACATCGAAGGCAATCAAGGGGGTGAACTTTTCCATAGAGAACATATGGGATATTTATTGTGCATATAGTAAAAATGAAACCAAATATTCCATAATGTTTCTGTTATCTATCTAATGCAAACTTCATAGGACTTATGATGCGATTAAGCATTGTACAAATGAACATGGTAGAGACAGAAAAGGTACAAAAAGGAAAAATAGGAACATACTAAATGGGTGCGAAGGTAAACTTTATCAGAGTTATAATTGATAAAGGGCCATACACTGTCGCAAGGCACAAGCAATGTCATTAAAACAATGAAAAAAAGTTAAATAATAATATGATTGTTCATGGTTCTTACATGATGAACCACAAATGCTTCCAAAAATAAACATGGGAAAAGTATCATATAGTACTCCCTCCGATCCATATTACTTGTCGCTCAAACAGATGTATCTAGAGATATTTCAGTGTTTGATACATCCAATTGAGCAACAATTAATATGGATAAGAGAGAGTATATGATTTTAGAACAAGTTCATGTCATACATGCATGAGAATAACGCCCGATTCACAAATCAACATCAATCTTAACATGTAGACCAATGACAATTATAACCTTGTGGTGGCATAGAACAATTCACCAATCTATACTGATCACAATCGGTTCAATTTTACACATATATGAATTGGACATAGTGCTCCTAAAGGCAATGGCTTCATCTTTGTAGAATTTTGTCCAATACATACTGGACACATAGAAGCATTTGACACATCAGGTGCATCACCTTGATACTGGAGCGGTTGTGTTAACAATAGCGCATTTCCTGACGAAAATATGAGATACCATGCAAATTACTCTCTAATCTTGAACGTGCTTCACGCGGTATCCATAAGCCAACGCTGGAGTAGCATTAACTTGATTGCAGCGTAGCTAATGCTCAACCCATGAATCTTACTTTTTCAACTATTGTCATGCCCACAGACATGCCCACCTGCACCCTGTAATTCAATCAACTGATTAGAGGTTATACTGTAAAAACAAATTAAGGTCACATCTATATTCAAATATGTCATCTTCTTTAGAATACTTAACTTTCCTTTATCTAAGAAAACAATGTCATAAACATATAGATACAACATCCTATCTCAGAGAAAATAATAAGTACAAAAGAAATTGTCAAGGTTTCTACATGCATCATTCCAATGCTTGATGTGCCCTCTCTAGGAGCAGCAGTACATAAACTGAGTCCTTGCAAGCCAAGAGTTGAATCCCCCACAAAAGAATATCAGTTTTTCACAGCAGGAAATTAACCCCACAAACTAAAATAAAAAAACTGAGTCCTTGCAAATAAAAATCAAAACTGAATGCCCTGCAGAACATGTGACATATGCTCAAAATAGAGAACCGAATTGAGGAGATGGTAGGTTAATCTATCAAGGGGAAGAAGTGGGTGGACCAACTTATGGGGACAGAGATACTAGTGTCTTGGGGTCTCGATTGCAGGGAGTCAAAGGCGAGTGAGATGGCTGACTGGAGAACATTTGTGATATTTGTTAGGCCAAAAAAAGTTCCAGATCAGTCAAGTCATTCCCAATGAAGAAGCTGAGCCAAATCTAACAAATCAACGCCTCCATTTTGGCCATCTCAGTGTGGTCGACCCCCAATTCGAGTGTGGTGCATCGATGCAGACACTCCACGCCTCCACCAAGCCAAATTATGCATTCAATTTTAGTAAGGGCATTCGTGATTAATGGAGGATCGAATTCTCACTTTTAGTAAAGGCATTCATGGTGTCTGTTCGAACATACTGGGATCGAGAGACTACACTATTAACACAAACTCGTAAATAGTATACTGCAGTGTACAATGAACAAACTAACTAACATGATATTCATGGGAATTTTAGATAGAAGTATACGAATACGGAAGTAGGATCCAGTGCTGAATTTATACCTTTGAGGCTACCTCCTGAACTATCTGTTGTTGATTTGACATCTTTTGGTATACTCAGAAAGCTTCAACTCTAGTTCTTCTATATACGGCCTACAAAATGATAATTTGACGCAGTGAAACAGTGGTGGTTCTTGACATTGCCTATCAACTGGGGGGTCACAAGACAGAAAGATAGATCACCATTAAGGAATTATATTGGTGCTAGAAACCCGCGCCCACTAAATAATACAACTGACAAGAATATCAAATTGGATGCAATTGCAGGGGTAAATTGATTGTATTTAGGCATCTGCAAGATAAAGCTTGTACTCTAAAAAAATGTGTGCCTGTTTCTCTGCAATGGAATGCCCTAATACTAAAGTTAAAACATCATCTAATAATTTCTGTATAATGAACATTTTGTATCAAATAATTCTTTCTGCTTAGAGTGCTAGAAAATGTTCAACTGAAAATGCAAGGAGGAACATATCGATCAGGTTGATGGCAGTATATACTTAAACATAGTCTCCTACTTCCTTTGAAGTTTTGCCAATTCCCTCCCCAGATTCAGAAATCACAACCCACCTCACTTTTCTGTTTATAAAAAACCAGTGGAACTGCACGTACATGGCCAAAATCAAGAATTCAAGTAATCTAATTCAACATGGTGCTCATTGAGAAAAATAACATACACGTGAGCTCCACACTCTGGGTCCCCGGCACGAAAAAAAACATTGCATGTCGATGAGCATCTGCGGTGCATGAAGAAACAACAGCGGCGATACTTCAGTCTTTGGCACACCTCCAGATACGCTCAGATCAAACCTGAAAATGCTAAAGTGCTAACATAAAACTCAGCACACCTCCAAATCACATCGAGACAATCAAATAAATATAATACCCAAATAAATGTTGTATTGTAGGCATACATAAAGCAAAACTATTTGCAGTTGCGTCTTCTATGACATCGTTAGCCTAAACGGGGAAAACAACAACTCCCTAGTCCAGTGAGTACCTAAAGTAGCCTACCTTGATGAACATAATAACCTGAGGCGGCGCTACATCCAGATCGTGGTGTGCGTCCACACAATGAGTATGTTGTCAAGTGGATGGAGATGGTGTCAAGGTTGGCGCGTCCGCGCGTGGAGTGGACCAGCGATCACTAGTAGAAAAGGGGGCATTGGTCCAGGCCGGGTCAGCCCATTAGTCCCGGTTCAATTCAGAATCGGGACCAATGGGGGCATTGGATCCGGTTCGTGAGCCCCGGGGGCTGACCGGGCCACGTGGGCCATTGGTCCCGGTTCGTCTGGACCTTTTGGTCCCGGTTCGTCCCAATGGTCCTCGCTCCTGGCCCACCACTATTGGTCCCGGTTGGAGGCATGAACCGGAACCAAAGGCCGCCCATTAGTCCCGGTTCATACCACCAACCGGGACTAAAGGGTTGGTCCTCATTGCGGCCAGAGTTTAGTCCCACCTCGCCAACCGAAGGGGGCTCACACCGGTTTATAAGCCCCTCCCTCTCTGCCTTGTTGAACTCCTCTCAAAATGAAAATAGATGCCCTTATACAAGAAATTTGACCTAAATTCATACTGAATTTCTCTGAAGTTAGTAGAAATTTATTATGAATTTAGGTTGAATTTTCTCTATAAGCGCATCTATGCTCATTTTTTTAGTAAAGTTAATCACAACTATTTTTTCTTCTATTTATTTCTGAGTAGTTTTTTATATAGTTTTTTTCTTTTCTGCTATATTTATTTTTTTCTATTTTTTTCTGAGTTGTAGTAAGTCATTAAAAATAAAAAAGAATTTAGTAAAGTTAATCACAACTATTTTTTCTTCTATTTATTTCTGACTAGTTTTTTATATAGTTTTTTTTCTTTTCTGCTATATTTATTTTTTTCTATTTATTTCTGTGTGGTAATAAGTCATTAAAAATAAGCATCTATGCTCATTTTTTTAGTAAAGTTAATCACAACTATTTTTTCTTCTATTTATTTCTGAGTAGTTTTTTATATAGTTTTTTTTCTTTTCTGCTATATTTATTTTTTTCTATTTTTTTCTGTGTGGTAATAAGTCATTAAAAATAAGCATCTATGTTCATTTTTTTAGTAAAGTTAATCACAACTATTTTTTCTTCTATTTATTTCTGAGTAGTTTTTTATATAGTTTTTTTTCTTTTCTGCTATATTTATTTATTTCTATTTATTTTTGTGTGGTAATAAGTCATTAAAAATAAAAAGAGGCGCAATGCTAGTTAATTCGCTTCAAGCCTTTCAGAATAGTGTAAACTGCACTGCACATAGCTCCGTGCAGTCTACCCTATTCCTCAAGGCTTGAAGCGAACCAACGTGCAGGTGAGCATTGAGCCTCTTCTTCATCGTCTCTGCACTCAGGGCTTATAAACAGCTACGAGTGCCTTTCGCTTGGTGAGGTGGGACTAAAAAAACAGCTGCAGAAAGAATCAACTAAAAAACAGCTGCAGAAAATAAATAAATAATTAGACGGGTCCATTGGTACCGGTTGGTGGCTCCAACCGGGACCAAGGCCCCTCTTTAGTCCCGGTTGGTGGCACCAACCGGGACCAATGCCACTCTTTAGTCCCGGTTGGTGGCACCAACCGGGACCAAAGCCCTCTGCTTCCCGCCCTTTGGGCTGCTGAAAAGAGGCCTTTGGTCCCGGTTGGTGCCACCAACCGGGACTAAAGGGGGCATTGGTCCCGGTTTGTGCCACGAACCGGGACCAAAACTTTTGCTATATAAGGAAAGTTTCAGAATCGCATCCCCGCTTCGATCTCTCCTCCTCCTCGATCTCCCGACGCCGCGCGCCGTCGACTGCCGCCACCTTGCCGTCGCCGCCCCGCCCCAACACCGTCGCCGCCCCGCCCCGACCCGACGCCGTCGCCCTGCCGCCTCGACGCCGTCGCCGCCCCGCGCCGCACCTCGCCGTCGCCGTCGACCTCGCCGTGAGCAACTTTTTATGATTTTTGTTAAAAAATTAGATTTTTTTGTAGTTTATAGAATTTTTTATTAGATCAGATGTGTAGTAATTTAGATATGTAGTTCATAGTATGTTAATTTAGATTGCGTAATTAATTTGTTCAAATTGTATTAGATTTTTTTTCTGTTAATAGATTTTTTTGGTGATATTATTGTTGAATATGCATGTTTGGTGATATTATTGTTAATAGATTATTTTGGTGATATTTAGATTGTGTTAGTAAGTACTAGTTTATTTTTTTGGTAATATAATTAGTTATAAAAATACTAGTTAGTTAGAAAAATACTAGTTTATTTTTAGTAAGTACTATTTTATTTTATTTATAGTAAGTGCTTCATATATAGTTGAACTAGCTAGTTGATTTAATAAACTAATTTATTTTACTATATATAGAAATAGTTTGTAGTAAGTGCTACTTTATTTATTTATAGTAAGTGCTACTTTATTTATTTATAGTAAGTGCTACTTTGTTTTTAGTAAGTACTACTTTATTTATTTATAGTAAGTGCTTAGTAGTTGAACTAGATAGTTGATTTAATTAATAAAACTGCTTTATTTAACTATATATAGAAGTAGTTTGTAGTAAGTGCTACTTTATTTATTTATAGTAACTGCTACTTTATTTATTTATAGTAAGTGCTACTTTGTTTTTAGTAAGTACTACTTTATTTATTTATAGTAAGTGCTTAGTAGTTGAACTAGATAGTTGATTTAATTAATAAAACTACTTTATTTAACTATATATAGAAGTACGTAGTTCCCGCATCGACGTCGGCGATGCCTATCCCGCATCCTCGTCGTCGTCGACTCGGCGGTGGAGGCCTGCTTGATCAGGGCCATGTTCGGGACTGGGCTCCGCCGGGCTGGTATTGGGAGGTGCTACCTTCTGGGGGACGTAGGTTGGTGAGGAGGCAGCCCGTTGTTGACCCGATCCTTGTTTGGTGGCGGTCGCGTGGGCCAGTGACGGTGCCGAGGCTTCCGGACACCGCGGAGGTGGTACGTCACCGTGTCAGCGAGGAGGACGAGCACGTCCGTCGCTACATGGTTGCGTTGGAGGGCAGGTTCGACAATACCTGGCAGGTTCTTCAGGGATCTCACTGGAGCTATGATCCTGTGATCGTTCCTTATCTTTGGGTGTCCACCGCCCGCGACGATACCCGTCGGGCGCTACGGTTCTAGCTGTATTAATTAGCGATGCTATATGTATGATAGTATTCGAGGAGTATTCGACGATGTACGGACACAAGAGATGATGTACTTTTGGTTATAATTGAATGCATGCTAATTTGAATACTACTTTATTTTACGATTTGGTTTTGCTTATTGAATGCTCATATTGGAAAAGTACTCCTACTTTGAATGCTAAAATTGAAGAGCACTCTATGCAGAAATCTAGGAGCCCCCTCCATCATCCACGCCGTCGTGGGGGTAGCTTCTCCTTCATTCCCGTGTGCTAGACAATTTGTTGTAATAATGCACTCGGGAATGAAAGGAGGAGCTACGTACCATCACCGATAGTCAACCCGTGATTAATAATAATGATCTAATTTAGGTTTTTTAGTACATATATTTAATATTTGAATTATGAACTTAGGCCGGAAATGTCGTACTCGGACGATGAAAACCGCCCGGGGGAGTGCGACTGGTGCCACGACGACCGAGGTATGTGCGACAGGTTCATTGAGCTGGACGAAGATCGGCGCTTCAGCATTAAGCTCGAGGAGACCTTCGATGTTCATACGGTACGCAACGACGACAATAGTTTTTTTCGTAATTAAGCACGACTTCAACTATTTTAACGTGTATTTTTCATCTTTTCCAATTCGACTAGCTTATCCCATGCTTTGCAAGACGCTATGTCTTGGAGAGGATGGGTTTTGAAGACCATGAAAGTATGGAAACCAAAAAAATTATCCTAAGTACCCATCATGGTGTGGATTTTCAAGTAAAGCTGTACAATGCTCAGAGTGTAACCCATTTTGGTTGCAAAAACTGGGAAGCACTTTGCAAGATGTATGGTTTTGATGAGGGTATGCTTGTCACCATGGATCTTGGTGATCCTACAATCGCGCAAGAGAGACCTTCGATTTTCGTCCTTGTGGATACACCTCCAATTCTTCCCCCATGTGAGCTTAACATAGTTATTAAGTAATTTATATTGTTTATTTCAAAATAGTTGACAACTTATTTCCATTGACAGCTTATTTTCATTCTTCAAAGAATGTGCGGAAGATGGTAGACAGAACCTACTACACCGAAGGCTCCGAATTAACTTATCAGGAGAAAAATCATCTGGTCGCATTTTGTACTGATCTTGAGAATTACAATATCTACAATCAAACTCCTCAACATTATGGTCAATACGTGCCACTAGTGCACGTGTTGAACTACGGTAACTACCATGGAGATACCCTGGTAAGATTTTTTACTATTACGACATCCGTGCATCTTTTTGCACACTTCTAAAACTAGTACATCATTGCTAACTACGAAGTTATTACTATGTTTTTCAACAGATAATCCCGAATGATTGTGTGCCTCATCTGATGTATACGCACGGTAGCCTTCATGTTTTGAACATACAACCAGGTCTTCCTACGAATCTGAACTGTCCATACCGGGTTTCTAAAAGAAGTGGAGACATGACAATCAAAGAATGGAAAAAATGTATGGACAGTCGTAAGGAGCTTCTTGGAAGCAAAAATCAGCGAAGGGCAAGAATTGGAGACAGGATGATCGCCATTCTTCATAATGGAGAGTCAGGGTCTATATTGTTTTATGCTATTTTACCTTAAGGGTGTTTAGGTCATGTCCTACCTGATACTGATGATCATGTGCTAAGAACAATTATGTAGGGTTGGGTTCGATGACTATGAGGATGATGATCGTATGACTTATTATTAATAACGAGTAGAAGTTGTATGATGATGCATGATTAGTAGGACTTGTTATTATATATGATGATGTATGATGCGAGCATGCATGAGTTATTATATCAGCGGGTGAAATGAACATATATAGCAGCAGCGTTGGTAAACCAAGGACGAAGATATAAGAGAGGACACTTCTCTCTATTAGCTAGCTAATAACAACCTAAAAATAACCCCCAAACCCCCTAAAGCAGCCACTTTTCTAAAAAAACATGGACTTTTGGTCCCGGTTGGTGCCACCAACCGGGACCAAAGGCCCCCTGACTGGTCTCGGCGCACAGGGCCACGTGGAGGCACATTGATCCCGGTTCGTGTTTGAACCGGGACTAATGAGTGGAGGTATTAGTAATGACCCATTAGTCTCGGTTCATGAGCCGGTACTAAAGGCCCTTACGAACCGGGACTATTAGATGTTTTTCTACTAGTGGATGGTCGTATCTAGGCAGTGAACGCCATGCGAGGAGTGGGGCGTGGCGGAGGCGGATTGCATGCAATCCAGTTCCCATGAGAGATGTGGCTGTGGCTTGTCCGGGTCGAGTGGATCTGACCGATGAGGCAGCACATAGCGACGGAGTGAGGGAGGCGGAGGATGTGGTGAAGGGCGGCGGCGGGTCCTGCTCCCTCGGTGGAGCGAGGCATGATGCGGACGGCATGACAGGATGTCGAGGTCACGGCGACTCCTGCTCCCTCGTGGCGCGGCGGCGCGGCATGCCGCGGGCGGCACGAGGTCGGGGGCGCGGCGGCTCCTGCACCCTGGGTAGCACGGCGGCAGCAGGGAGGGACCGCGGAGATGGTGATTTACTTTTGGAAGTTTATCTCAGGGTGCGTGATTACAAGAGATGGTTATGTGATTATCTCAGGGTGGGTGATTTAGTTTTTTTGTGTGTGTGTGCCTCGCGTGATTATGGGCATGCGTTTGCAGACGCGAGATGTGAAATTTCCTTCGTGGTGGAGTACGGTCAGTCATGAGAAATTTCTAAGTGCACACGATAGAGGCATTAGATTAATGATGACTGTCAGATTAAAAATTGTGGGCCTAATCGTGTGGTGCTGATTGATTCGTGCGGGGTTGTGGGACTAATTGCAAGAAACATTGATGTTTTGTCTACATGCATGCAAATTTTCATGATGAGATTACATTTGTAGAGGTTGGGGGAAAATGAAATTGATGTTCCAAAGAAAGTGTTTTTGGAAGCACTTTGGAGCATCAATATTTTTCACACCTCCACAAATGTAATTTCATCATGAAAGTTTGCATGCATGTAAAAAACATCAATATTTCTCGCTAGAAGAATTCAGATTTTTTTGGATTTTTACCATTTTTTAAATTTTACTGTTCATTCGGGATCACTGGAGCTCAGTATCACATGAGTACTTTTGCACTCTTCCACTCTTCTCTCATAGCATCTACATCCGGCGCCCAAACTACCGATGGCAGACCTAGAGCTTGACCATGGGGGTGTCAACCTTATCACTCACAACAGAAATGCCAAGTACCACTCCCTCCGCTTCTAAATATTTGTCTTTTTGAAGATTTTACAGACTACATATGGATGTATATAGACATATTCTAGAGTGTAGATTCGCTCATTGCTTCCTATATAGTCTATACTGAAATCTTTAAAAGGATTTTATATTTAAGAACAGAGGGAGTAGAAAACTTTCGTTTCGCATTTTTGGAGGGGGTGCCCCCCATTGGATCCACCACCGTAAACCATCAGGTGGGCCTAACCTGTCAGTTTCGTTGTTTTGGCGCGCATATCAGACTATCAGTGCAATCTGTTATTCGCTACGCGCAAAGTTGGTGGCTCCCCGTGCCTTGCCTCAAATGTGATACTAAGAGCATCTATAATCGGACCCTCTACTTTCTTCCTAAATGTCCGAAACGTCCACCTGATCAGCGTTTGATCAAAAAAGAGTGACCCGGTTGGACCCCCTATTTTAGGACGTCGATAACTGCCACACGTGTGGCAGGAAAGGAGACGCACCACACATCTTTAATGCAAATAGATTGCCATGTCATCGCATGCATGCATGCGAGAATCTTTTCAGATTTTTAGTTTTTAAAATGTTTTATCTCTTAAATGAAAAATCTGATTGAAGATCCGTTTTCACCATTAAATCCCTAGCGACGAGATCTTCAAAACTAGATCTCATATCGATATATTTCGGCGAAATTTTTTTTGGGTTAAAAGTTGCCATGTCTATTGCACATGAATTGCCATGATATTTACACTAAAATTGCCATGATATGTTTCAACTATTTTTTTTTACATTTAAAAGTAAATTTTAACATATTATAAAACAGAGAATTAAGAAACTAGACTTGCCATGCACCACAAACTAAAATTGCCATGATTCATGCACTTAAAATTGCCATGGTTCAATAATTTTTTTTTCATGGTCAAAGTACTGGAATTGCCATAATCAAAAAACTAAAATTGACATGATCTACAAACTAAAATTGCCACATGGCAACTTTAGTTTATGCACTATGGCAACTATAGTGTAAACATCATGGTAACTTCTGGGCAAAAAAATCGTCGAAACATATCAACATGGGGTCTAGTTTTAAAGATCTCGTCGAGACGGATTTAATGGTGAAAACGGAGTTTTAGTTCGCTTTTTTATTTAGGAGATAAAACTTTTTTAAGTCGAAAACCAAAAAAAATTATGTTAATGTCATCTATTCATACGTGGCAAAATAAGTGGTGATGGAGGCATGTGGGCGATCTACACAGCGCGTGGGCGTTAGTTTTTTCACTAGTTTATCCCTAAGTATTAGGGGTCCGGTCACGCTCGGGTAGCCCGCTGCATGCCCACACGGTTCCACCTGCAGCGACTTGGCCAGAAAACCGTGGCGGCAACGGCGCCATCAAGCCCGCGTCGGGGAGGAAAGCCGTCGGAGCTAGGCATGCTAGGGCCGGAGCTCGCCCGCGCCGCGCTGCCCATAGCTCGCGACGCTAGCCAGGGCCGTTGTGCCGCGCCGGGGCTCGCGCGGGCTGGGCCGCTATGCAGCCGCCACGTGCTGGCCGTCGTGCATGCGGGGAGGGCGTGCTGTGCCGCGCTGGTGCCACAGTTCAGCCGTCGTGCGCTACCGCCGCGTGCAGCCGGCTCTTGTGCCCCGCCGCACCGCGCTGGAGCACGACATGGCTGCCACGCCTGCGCCGCCTCGGAGCTCGTGCGTGTCGTGGCCATTGTGCTTGCGCTGGTCGCCGCGCACTGGCCATCGTGCTCGCAGCCGTGCCGTGCGTGCCGGCCGCCGTAGACTCGTGCTGGTTAGCAAGCTGCTAGCTGCAGCTGGCCGCACACATGCTTGCATGCTAGCTAGCCAGCCGCTGGCCGCCGATGCTCTGTGTGCTTCCGACGGGGTGGCGAGCCGCTGCGTGCGCTTGATGGCTGGCCGCCGCCGCGTGTTGGCGGGCCGCGCTGGGTGGCTGGCCGCGTGAGCTGCAGTGTGTTCTTGACGTGATGTTGTTGCCATGCGTGCTCTCCACTTGCTCGGTTGCTCCGACAGTGTCGCACACAGAGTGTTCGATGTTCGCATGTAGAAACAAAAGTGAAGATTCAAGGGTGTGGTAATTTTGCAGGAAAAATGCGGGGTCAAAACAGACGCACCCGACAGTGACCGGGTGCATCGGTGGATGTTTGAGGGGTCAAATTAGCTAAGTGCCACTGTAAATGCTCGAAGTTGTTACCCTATCCTCAAATGTGATGGTTTTGCGTAAATACCTCCAATCTGGTCGTTATGAATAAGCAGTGGAATTTGGTCTTTAATGTGAAGAAACTCTATAGTTAGTTCACATGACTTCAATTTCACAAGTACCAAGAACAAAACGAAGCTAGACAGAAGTGCACTGAATATTTTGCAAAAGCTAATTGAGTTAGAGCATCTCTAATAACCGCGCGGCAAATTTGTGCTTTTTAGCACGCGCGCAATCGATATTCGGGCTTCAGCGGACGCGCAATAAGCGCGCGCGGCATATGGAGTTCAGCGCGCGGTCTGAATCGCCATCGCGCATTGTTTATTTGATGCGCCCGCTTTAGCGAGCCGCACACTCGAGCGCTTGTGTTGCACTCTCTTCGCCGCGCCACCATCGCCCCGCCCCGCCGCTGCCGGCAAATTGACCCGATGGACGCCCACGCCGGCACCCCCCCTCACCCCTTCCTACACCCGCGACCTCTCTGCCGCGGCCGCAAACCCTAGCGCGGGGAGCTTTGGCTTCGCCTCTGCCGGTGCTCCTCCAAGCACCGGTATCGTGGGCGGCCTTTTCATGCTGCCACAGATGACCTCGGCGACGGGTGGCGGCGTGCCGACGCACGCCCTGAAGACACGTGCCCCCCTCTCGAAGCTCCCAAATGCGGCGCGGGCGAAGAAGGGCAAGGTATCCGCGAAGAAGAACAAGGCAGCGGATGGCTCCGGCTCCACTAAGCCGTCGAGGAAGAAGTTTACAGGGCGTGCGACGAACACAGTGGCTGCCGAAGCGCCTGCGAGCTCACTTGTTGAGCCGGCGGCCTACACGCACAAGGTGTGCAATGAAATGCCCCAAAGGTATAAAATTTCACCAACTTTTTGTTGTTGTTATTTTAATGCGTACATATAGATAGCTTATTTGCTTCGTTGTATATACTTTGTAGTTTCAATGATGAGGCATATATGTCAACTATGGGTATTGGCTCCAACAATTCTCATTGTTCTCAAACCAATGACATGCATTTCAATGACCATGAGTTCGAGGTGGACGAGGATGGTGAGGGCATCGTCGACGCACCGAAAAGAAGAGGAGGCAACTACACCAATGATGAAGATATCTTGCTATGCAATACTTGGTTGCAAGTGTCGAGGGATCCATCCGTTGAAGGTGATCAAAGTAGAGATGCATATTGGAACTGGATGAAGGAGCACTTTGATCTCACAACAAGAGTGCAATTGACCGCTCGGAACGGTCTCTTCGCTCCCGGTGGTCGAAAATCAACCGGGATTGTCAAAAGTGGGCGGCCGCACAAAAGGCTGTTGACAAGGTGAACCCAAGTGGCACTGATGATATAGATAGGGTAAGTGTCATTTCATCCATGTTCATCATGCTCGTTCTTGGTGTTTGTAGTGCTAACTTGTTTTGTTTTTATGTAGCTCAATATTGCACAAAACTTGTTTAAAGGAGAGGAGAAGAAGAGCAAGAAAGGGAAGATCAAGAAAGGAGGAGGAAGATGAAGACGAGGATGATGCTTGAATGTTGATGGGCCATTCGTTGGTGTGAACTTTTGTGTCATGATTGGTTCGGATTTTGAACTTGATTGGATAATGTTATGGGCATGAATTTGAACTTATGGGCATGCCCTTTTATGTCATGAACTTGTTTGGGTGATTTAAATTATGCCATGTCTTTTTTTTTATGTTTGAAATATCATCTTGTGTCCAAAATACAACATATGGCAAGCGCCGGCTGCTCGCGCATGCTGCTTTCTAGCGCACCTGCTGAAGCTACTCGCGCGCGCGAAAATTTGTAGCGGCTGTTGGAGCAAGCGCTCCTCGCCGCGCCAAAACAAGCAATCGGCGCGATGCAAACACTTTTTTAGCGCCCTGCGTGTTGGGCGGCTGTTGGAGATGCTCTTATGCTCATAAATCTTGCAATAGCGATTTATACCTGTTTTTTCTGATTTGGTGTGGTTACAACGGACAAAACAACTTTGTGCCATAAGTAAACAAGACGGTATGACCGACTCATCAATCAAGAAAAAAAAACTCAAATGATAAGTGTCACACGTGTGGCACTAAGTAACACCGCCTGCTCTCGTCCTCCTCCCGAGTCGCCCCCGCGCGGCGGCTGGGAGGCCCCTAGATCAAGTCGCCCCCGACTCCCCCTCTCGTCCTCCTCCTTCCTCGCCGCTGCCCAAGGGCGCGACCAGGCAAAGCCTTGTCATCGCCGGCGGCAGCGGGGACTAGGTGCCCTCCCGCTCGTGAGGAGCTGGCGCAGGCCGGCGCCCCTGGGCTGAAGCGTGGCGTGCGGCCGGACGTTACGGCGGGGGCTGGCGGCGCTCCGGCGATCCCATACCCCATGGCAGGCGGCTTCAAGATCTGGGGCGCCACGGTCGCCACGAACGGTGGCGGCGTGACTAGATCGGCGGCGGCGTGGCCGGATCTGGGCCAAGGCGTGAGCTTGGTCTCTGGGGTCATGGTCGGCGCGATGGCGAGTGCGACACGTCGGCAGCTGGATGGATCTGCGGGATTCCATCCTTGTCTGGTCCTTAACAACTCGGGCAACTCCGGGGGGAAACCCTAGATCTCCATGGGATCGAGCGATGGCGGTGCTTTTGCGTCGTAGTCCCTCTTCAGGGCATCGTTTTAGAGTTTTCTATGGTTGAAGGGACCAGAGAGGCCGGCGGCGTACGCCCGGTGGCGCAACTGCCGATGAAAATCGCGCCGACTACGGTCATGGCGGATGATGGCAGCGTTTTTGATGTCGTTTCCTTGTCGAGGCATCGTCGTTTCAGTTGGCGTCATCAGGCTCGGGATGCTCCGGGCGAAACCCTAGATCTGAGTCTCCCAGATCGGACGATGATGATGGCTTTCCCTCACGGGGACATCGTTTTGGAGCAAGTGATGGCTGGAGGTGACAAGAGGAGGTGCGGTGCCTCATCATATACATTGATGGTGTCGGATCTCGATGGCATGGCGCCCTGGAGATTAGCCGTCTGATGTGCGATGATGGATTCACGCAGAAGGTCGACGATGTCTGGCGTCATGGTGGCGTCGGCAGCTAGACCGGGCACGATACATGCAGCAGTTCAGCTCTAAAGATGGATTGGTGGCAGGTGGCTGCGGCGGCCTCATACCCGGCAGTCGTCCTGGTTGAGGAACACGCCGGACTGGTAGGTGCCCATACCCAGCAGGCGTCCTGATTGAGACCTCAGGTCTTAGATGTTAGGTTTGGCTGCGAGGTCTGTTTGGTATTAGGCCCAGACTATCAGCGCCCCTTCATCAACTGAATAGGAGTAGCGACAGATGTTGCTTAGAAGGTGGCTTTAGTCTTATTGTTGTATGACTTTGTAAGGTCGTATGTTAATAATTAATAAAATGTTGTATGCATCGTCCAGATGCAGAGGCCGGGGGTCCTCCTCCTTATCTAAAAAAGGTAACACTGTATTAACGGTTTTACAATTAAAATTGTCATCTAAAGGGAAAAAAACCCTAAAAATCCCGAAACTTGCCATCCAAACAAAAAGTTGTCATGCTTCATAAATAAAGTTGACATCTATAGCAACAGCCACGCCATGTCACTTGGCTGGTTAGTTCTCTCCTGATTGTAAATACTCTCGACTATGCATCACTCGATGATGATGATGAAATTCCCCTGCTTGAGTTCACAATGCCCTGCTTCAGAAAAGGGGTTTACATTGCCTTCCAATTCCAAACTGTCTGCTCGTTTCAGATTCTTTTGGAATACCATTGCTTCGAGTTGGTCACAATTAAGCTCTGCCCGGTGCTCCATTCAATATACTGACATCTCCATGGTTTGTTCTTAGAAAGATGATGCCGCCATAACTTGTTGAGGAACAGATTGAAATGGTTGTAATGGCAGATAGAAACATTAAAAGTATGTTCCTGCACCGGCACATCGGATGTGGCAACTACCTAACATGATTGTCGGTTACAGAACTTCCATGAACTTACTACTAGCTAGGATAAAATGATTGCAAAGCAAATTAAGTAATAATTGTACAGAGAGAACGGGCAATATTCAGTATCGTCTATGTTAATGTTTGAGCAGAAAGCTCGATTTCTCCCTCTATTAGAAACTGATACTTCAACACACCTGGAACATGATCAAGAACTCCATCTCCATTAATATCTGTGTGAATGCCCCCTTCCTCCTCTTGTCAAATGAAGGTGACCATGGGAATCACAAGACTGTGTGACAGAACATAAAGCTTATCAATGCACCATCCCTTGGAAGGGACGGGGTTGCTCAAGAAACTCAAGGTACAACAGCATCAAACATTCAATTTCGTTTTATCGGCATCGTGAGCCAGTAAGTTTTGGTTTGTTGGATAACATGGCTTGGCCTGCAACAAAGCGAGGTTTTATCTTTTGGTAAATTAACATGGTGTGTTAATGATCATGGAAGGTTGATTTTGCTGTTAATATTTCGTTTAACTAAGTCAGCGTGTCCATGTTTTTGTTGTGGATAATCATGGAAGGTTGATTTTGCTGTTAATGAAGAGCCGGTTTGTATATAGGGTGGCATTGCACCAACAAAACATGGAAATCAGAGTGGCGCAGCGGAAGCGTGGTGGGCCCATAACCCACAGGTCCCAGGATCGAAACCTGGCTCTGATATTTTTTTATTTACTTTTTTGCCCTACAAGTCTGCATCATCGGGAATTTTCTCTGAAAAAATTTAGAAGCTCTGTGCCCGCGCTCATCCCCCTGTTTCAGCGAACTGGACTGTGCGCCTGATGTCTTCTCGTTCAACATAGTAATCAACGGCTGCTTTAAAGAAGGTGAAGTAGACAAAGCGTGCAATCTCTTCCATGAGATGCCCCAACTGGGAGTTCAACCTGATGTGGTGACCTACACCTCAATCATGGACGCACTAAGCAAGTCCGGAGCAATGGACAAGGCAGAAGTGCTCCTTCGGCAAATGGTTGATCAAGGAATTGAACCCAATATCAGGACATATAGCTGTCTGATCCATGGATATTCTACTTTTGGTCAGTGGAAGGAGGCACTTAGGGTATTCAAAGAAATGGCAAGTCTTGGTGTTGTACCAGACGTTGTCACATTGAGCTCATTAATCGATTCCCTTTGCAGGCACAGAAGGACAAAGCAAGCTAGAGAAATTTTTGACTCTATGGCTGCAAAGGGCCTGAAACCTAATATCGTCTCCTACTCTACTATGCTTAATGGGTATGTCAAAGAAGGATCCTTCGAGGATATGACCGGTCTCTTCAATTCGATGGTACGGAATGGTATTGTACCTAACCACCATATTTTCAACATACTGATCAATGCATATGCTAAACGTGGACTGATGGATGAGGCTATGCACATGTTCGAAGTAATGAGGCAACAAGGAGTAAACCCAGATGTATTTGGCTATCAAATCATAATGGATTCACTTTGTAAAATGGGTAAGATGGATGCTGCTCTGGACAAATTTAATCAGATGGTCAATCAAGGAGTTTCACCTAACAAAGCTGTTTACCAATGCCTGGTTCTGGGTTCTTGCTCTCATGGTGATTTTGTGAAAGCCAAGGAATTGATTTCTGAAGCGGTTAATAGAGGTCTGTGTTCTAACAGTGTGTTCTTCTATCCTGTAATAAACGACCGTTGCAAAGAAGGAAAGGTGAAGGACGCACAGGATATGTTTGACTTCATTGTAGGTATTGGTCATCGGCCTGATGTGATTATGTACAATTCACTGATGGATGGATATTGCCTTGTTGGCAAGGTGGAGGAAGCACTGAGAGTACTTGATGCTATGAAGTCTGCTGGCCTCCAACCTGATGTTTTTACATATGGTATACTTATTAATGGCTACTGTAAAATTGGAAGGATCGACGACGGATTGAGTCTTGTCAGGGAAATTTCACTCAGTGGGGTTAAGCCCACGACTATTATGTACAACATTATACTTGATGGGCTGTTTTGCTCTGGGAGAACAGTTCCTGCAAAGGAAAAATTCCATAAGATGAATGAAAGTGGCATACCAGTGGGCGTTGGAACATACAACATAGTTCTTAGTGGACTTTGTAAAAATAATTGCACTGATGAAGCAATAGAGCTGTTCAAGAAATTACGTGCTGTGAACGTGAAGATTAATGTCATAACACTCACTACCATGGTTTCTGCAATGTTTAAAACTAGGAGAATTGAAGAAGCCAAGGATTTGTTTGTTACTATATCAGCCATTGGGTTGGTGCCTTCTGTTGTGACTTACAGTATAATGATGACAAATTTCATAAAAGAAGGGTTGCTTGCAGATGCTGATGATATGTTTTCAGCAATGGAGAAGGCTGGCTGTGCTCACAACTCCAGACTGCTAAATCAAGTGGTCAGGGTATTTCTGAAGAATGGTGAAGTTGTAAAGGCTGTGACTTATCTTGCCAAATTTGATGCAAAACAGCTGTCAGTTGAAGCTTCGACGGTTTCGTTAATAGTATCTCTCTTCTCAAGGAAAGGGAAATTAAGGGAGCATGTAAAATTGCTTCCGGTAAAGTACCAGCCTCCTGAGATGTTGGACTGACAATTGATACAGTATTACTTGGTACTTCGTACAAAAAAGCAAGGTGGTATTCAGTCATAGCTGACAGAATGCCATTGCCCCCACATGCCCTTTTTGAAAATGTAGATAAATCATCCATTCTGTTGTTGCCTGATGTTTGATGTCACGTTCTAAATGAAATAACAAGACTGTGGCCTGAGAGTCATATGAGCTTCCCTTTTTTGTGGGATGAAGAAGGCGCAACTCTGATCTGGAAAGTTTGGATATGTCACACATTTAGGCCTATTCAGTGTATCCAAATTTGTGACAAAGTACTTGGCTGCCTACCTCTGGGAATACCCAAACTCGTTGTTTACGCATTTATGCAATATGAAGGCTTGAGCAAGGAGTGCAACAGAAACACGATATAAAATAGTTTGTTTAACAACTCTGATATTTTCCAGTAATGCCTCTCTCAACAGTAGTGCTAATTTTTTTGGGAAAGCGTTAAGTGCGCTGTATTCATGGGCTGCATATCCGATGTTACTTGAGGGCTATTAAGCATGTTTTGTGCTCCTCCCAGACTGTAAGAATTCACTGCAATCTCTCCAGTAAGAGATATTTACCTTAATTCATCGTATGCGTTTTCCTTTTTCTGTTCCAGCTAGAGCTATCAAGGGGAAGATGAACAGAGCATCAAGGATCAGTGTTGTACTGCTGTTGGGGTCTCATCTCTGAAACATTTACATTAATTCATTATCTATGTTTTTTTTTTCTGCTTGATGAGTGCGGAGTTAGAAGAGCAGCAAGGGAAATGAGATGCTTGCTCGTCCACGCCGGCGGCGACTTTTTTTGCATTGACTGACGACCTCGGAAATCCAATTTAGGAAAGCTTAAGTATTTTGATCTGTGCAAAAAAAAGAAAAACAAGTCGAACGACAAATGTTACCTCCAAATGTTAACACCTATTTTTATTTTTTCACCGACGATGCACTTTTCATGTGAAAATTGTCAAGCAAGCTTGTTACACTAACAAGAACATCTACCAAAAAATCAGAATTTTAAAATTTTATTTACTATTTATTTTAAATTAACCGTTTTCATTAGGAGCATATATGCAAGCCAAAATGGCCCTCCCGACCCTGACGACCTTCTTCCTCTTCCTTGTGAACTGAACTGGACCGGGTCGAGTCGGGCCTGGCCTTTAATGAATGAAATGGGCCGGAGAAGCGGGCCCAGAGGAAGGATGGAAGTTATCTCATCTTCGGCGAGGCGAGGCAGAGCAGAGCTCCTCCCCCCTTTCCCTCCCCTCTTCGGCGACGGCGGATGGCCTCCGCGTCGTCGGCGGCGGCGTCGCTCCGCCTCCTCCGCCGCCCTATCGGCCTCACCCCCCTTCGCCCCGGCCGCCGCCTCCTCTGCGTCGCCTCCCCCACGGCCGCGCTGGCCACCGACGGCGACTCCTCCCCTGCTTCTTCTGCTTCCATGGCGCAGCCGACAGTGGTGGATGTGAACCCGCCGCGCGGCACCAGGGACTTCCCGCCGGAGGAGATGCGGCTCCGCTCCTGGCTCTTCGACAACTTCAGGGAGGTGTCCCGCTCCATGGCCTTCGAGGAGGTGGACTTCCCCGTGCTCGAGTCCGAGGCGCTCTTCATCCGCAAGGCCGGGGAGGAGATCACGCAGCAGCTCTACAACTTCGAGGACAAGGGCGGCCGCCGCGTCGTGCTCAGGCCAGAGATCACGCCTTCCCTCGCGCGCCTTGTCATCAAGCAAGGGTATGTATGCATCTACTCCCATGTCTAATTGTCTATGTATGATACATGAAGGCTGGATTGGATGCCAATCTCAATTCATTCAACCATTAGATTTGATTGATTTTGCACAACCTAGCATGGTAGATACCAGTCTCACTTAATTCAGTTTGTACCAATTGACGCCTAGTAATTGCATTTCTTCATCTTCTTCTTGTGAATGTCTCTCTTTCTCTAGAAAGTCAGTCTCCCTCCCACTCAAGTGGTTCACCATAGGACAATGCTGGCGATACGAGCGTATGACAAGGGGAAGGCGCCGCGAGCATTATCAGTGGAACATGGACATTTTTGGTATGCCTAAAGTCCGGGTATGTATGTATCTATGCCCATTCTGATTCACCTTGTCCTGTATGATTCACACTGACTTCACTTCTCCACCTTGTTCAAATTCAGGCTGAGGCTGAGCTCATTCAAGCCATCGTTCTCTTGTTCGAGCGTCTTGGGATTACATCTTCTGATGTGGGGATCAGACTGTCCAGCCGAAAGGTAGCCTTTCACTTCACTATTTGCCCTCTAATTACAAGTAAACAAATCATTTTGTTCCCTTCCATTGGATGGCATATACTCCCTCCGTTCCTAAATAATTGTCTTTCTAGAGATTTCAACAAATGACTACATACGGAGTAAAATGAGTGAATCTACACTCTAAAACGTGTCTACATACATCCGTATGTTGTAGTCCATTTGAGATGGTTAGAAAGACAATTATTTGGGAACGGAGGGAGTATGTCCCATGCATGGGTTTTTTAGGACCAGTCTCTCTGTGTTGTGCCTCACTGTTCTCTCTTCTCTCCAGGTTCTACAGGCCGTGTTGGATATGTACTCCGTACCACAACACTTGTTTACTCAAGTTTGTGTTATTGTTGACAAGGTACATCCAAATCCTGCTTCCACCTTCCGATTTGTTGTATCATGACGCCTTCATGCACATCCTACTTTGTTTTAAGCCCAACTTTATCAGCCATGGCATTCTGAATAACGGTATAGTTTGGAAGTTTGCTCCTAAACTGCTTTTGTTCGTATGCTGATGTTAAAAAGGTTCATGTTCACCTCTTTCCACTGCTCATTAAAAAGAACATAGTAAGATCTTTATGTTCTTATTTATTTCTATGCACTTTCTTCTTAGCTATGCTTGTTTCTCAATTTGTGATTAAAATCCGTTCTCATCTAACCCTCTATATTGTAAATAACTAGTAAAATAGTCATTACAAAACCACAATCCTGTTGTCTAATGATTTTAAAGTTAACCATATCATAGTTGTTTCTGTGTTGCATATTTACTCTGTTCATAACTACTAGATGAATTTGCATGCACTATGTAATTGTTTATTGCATCATGAATTTACAATATTGTGCAGCTGGGGAAACTGAGTAGGGAAGAAATTGAGAAGGAATTGATTTCAACTGGGCTGTCATCTGAAGCAGTACAGGGCATCATTGAAGTGCTCTCTCTCAAGTCACTGTCCAAACTTGAAGGTCTGTTACTGGCTTTAGCATTCGACATGTTCTTAAACTGTTGGGCTGTACTGTGGTACCTTCGTGTTCAACTTCTTGTTGATACTGTCCAAACTCGTTTTCTTATGGCATCCATATTTGTGCAACTTCTTGGAAAAAGAAATCGAAATCGACCCTTTTATCCAGAAAAGGGTCGCTCATTTTGATATTCCCATGCAGAGGTGCTAGGCTCAGGTGTTGAAGCCGTTGCTGACTTGAAGAAGCTCTTCTCGCTTGCTGAGCAATATGGTTATTCTGATTGGATCTGTTTCGATGCATCTGTTGTTCGTGGCCTTGCATACTACACAGGGATTGTTTTTGAGGTCCTAATCAAGTGCCATTCCATCTTTATTTTTTTTGTCACCAACTCTTATTTCATGCCGAACTCTCTTGATCCATGTTTTCAGGCTTTTGATAGGGAAGGGGAACTGAGAGCGATTTGTGGTGGGGGGAGGTATGACAGGCTACTGTCAACATTTGGAACTGAAGATGTACCAGCCTGTGGCTTTGGATTTGGAGATTGGAGATGCTGTCATAGTGGAGGTATGATACTATTCCCCCCCCCCCCCCCCCTTCCTCTGGTTCCTTTTCCCGTGTCGAGCGAAGAAAGCTGCTTGGTCGAAGATTAAAGTTCCTGTAAAATTGATATTTTGATAAAGATATGAGAAATACCTGCTAATATTAAGTAAAAAAAAGTAACAGTAGTAAATTCAGAAGCCCAGCATTGCACAAGGTTGGGCCAAGATTTTATCAAGTTGAGTAGTGGTGAGAACATAAATTCATGTGGAAAAGATTGTCGTTGTTTACATGTCATTATGAATTTGTGATGCAGTTTGAGTGGCAGTAATACCAACTCTGTAATTTACACATTTTCTGGCAGCTGCTGAAAGAAAAGGGTCTTTTGCCTGACCTGCCACGTCAAATAGATGACATTGTGTTCCCATTGGACGAGGAGCTTGAGGGGCCAGCATCTAGTGTTGCATCCTGTCTGCGGAAGAAGGGCAGATCTGTAGACCTTGTAGAAGACAAGCGTCTGAAATGGTATTGCCTTTCCTTAATTTGTACTATTTTTTTCATTGTGTTGAATACTTATGTGAGTGGGTGTATCTGTAATTACTTTTTACTATGCTGCAGGGTGTTCAAACATGCTGAGAGGATAAACGCTAGCAGGCTGATCTTGGTTGGGAAATCCGAGTGGGAGCGAGGCATGGTCCGTGTGAAGATACTATCAACCAGAGAAGAGTTCGAGGTCAAGGCGGGCGAATTGCAGTAGCTGTTAGCTGATCTGGTCGATTTGAAGGTTTGACTTGTCCCCTTTCTTCTTTCTGATCATCTTCAACACTGTAAGTTTTGCAATTCACGTCGTGTATACAAACAATTAGGTGGCTTTGAATGCTATTGCCATCTTCTTTCGGATCATTCACCTTGCAACAAACAAAGAAATTGTAGGTTTTGCCATTCACCAACATGTATTGAGAATGCCTTTGCTGCCTGAGAACAGAATGCTCATCTGCTTCGAACTAATGCTGTTCTGAAGCGATTATTTTTGGTTCTGTACATGATGCAAAATGTATGGATGAATGAATATAATGAAGCAGGTAATTGTCCTGCCTTGGAAATTAAGCTGGTGCCTACAGGTATATATGTATGTATTGTTCGGTTGGCCCTGAAAAACAACAAGCTATCTAGCTAGTATGCAATGCAAATTAAGTTGCAGATAGCTTATAACTAGGTAGAGGCAGCCAGCAGGTACGGTTTTTTGTTCTTGTTTTGTTGGCGTCACTTCATTGGGAGCCGACGTAGCCGAATCCGATGACGAAGGCGGCGGCGGACTGCATGAGGAGGTAGACATAGAAGTGATCGTGGCCGAAGACGATGTCGTAGACGGCGCAGTAGAGCAGGCATAGCCCCATGACGATCTCCGGCGCAAGGATGCTGCTCTGGCTCTTCTTCTTCTTCATTGCCCCCTTGTTGGCGGCCATGGTCGTCGCCGCAGCAGGGGTGGAGGTCACCGAGCCGAGCTTCTCCGTGACGACCCACTCGTTTGCGCGGCTGGCCTCGACGAGGCCGATGATGGTGGCCTTGGAGCGGTGCATGGACATGACGTTCTCGAAGAGGATCCAGAAGACGAGCAGGTGCCATGACCTCGGGGTGCAGACGGCGTTGAGCAGGGTGATGATGGCGGGCACGTACATGGCCACGTACTTGGGCAGCCGCACGTCCTGGCCGCCGACGAGCACGTAGGCCGGGATCACCACGCAGTAGAAGAGGAAGGTGACGAGGTGCGCCACCACCTTCCTCACGAAGAAGAAGCCGTAGAGCACGTGCACCTTCTTCCACGCCGACACCTGCCGGCTGGCCACGATCTCCCAGAACATCTTCCGCATCAGGTTCGCCGGCCCGCACGACCACCGGTGCTGCTGGTACCGGTACGCCTTGAAGCTGCTGGGCAGCTCGTTGCGCACCTGCACGTCGCCGGCGTAGACGAACCTCCAGCCCCGCATCGACGCCCGCACCGCCAGGTCCATGTCCTCCACGGTGGTGCGGTCCTTCCATCCCCCGGCGTCCGCCAGCGCCTGCACGCGCCACACCCCCGCCGTGCCGTTGAAGCCGAAGAAGCCGTGGCACGCCGACCCCACCTCCTGCTCCACCGAGAAGTGGTAGTCCAGCGACATCTCCTGGATGCGGGTCAGGATGCACTCGTCCGCGTTCACGAACCGCCACCGCGCCTGCACCAGCGCCACCGCCGGGTCGGCCTGGAGGACCGGCACCGTGCGCCGCAGGAAGTCCGCGTCCGGCTGGAAGTCGGCGTCGAACACCGCCACCAGCTCGCAGTCCCTGGCGTACCCCTTCTTGAGGCCCTCCCGCATGGCGCCCGCCTTGTACCCGCTCCGGTTGCTGCGGTTCTCGTACCGGATCTGCACCCCCTTGCCCGCCCACCGCCGGCACTCCGCCTCCACCAGCGCCCGGATGCCGGCGTCCGTCGAGTCGTCCAGCACCTGGATCACCAGCTTGTCGGCCGGCCACCACAGCCCGCACGCCGCGCCGATGGACAGACGGTACACCTGCATGCCACCAAATAATTCTACTTGTTTCACTCAAAGTTGCATGCTTCACTCACAGACAAAACTTTTGTAAGTATGTTGTCACTCCCCACATCGGACAAAGTACTACCGTACGCAGCAGAGAGAGTTGACTCTTGTCTTTGCGTGCAGTAAAGCATAGCGCTAGCTGTTTCTTTTTTATTATCTTGATGAATTTGGATGGACGTAGCAATGCAACAAACGTAGTTGTGCATGCATGCATATGTTGTGGAAATGGAGTTGTAAAGCAGCAGCTTTTGCATGCTGATCGTTGAAGAAGGCAACAAAATCAAGTACACATGCAGCTAGCGTTACCAGCAGCGCACACCGCTCGATCGCAGGCAGCATGCAGCAGTGCAGTATTACCAGTGGCGGATCATGCGTGCAGCAAGCAACAGCCATCAGAGAGGTCATGCGTATCATATCATCCATCATAGACGAGCAATCGATCGATCATAGAGTACGTACGTACTGACCTGCTTCTCGTTGAACATGGGGATCTGGACCAGGACCATGGGCAGGTCCTCTCCGCCGCCGGACTCCAGGTCGCCGGCGCCGCCGTCGTCGTCCCCCTTGTTCCTGCTTGGGTTGCGGCGCTGACGGCGGCGGCGGCGGAGCCATAGCGCCGCGACGACGAGCCCCATGTAGAGGCGCTCGGCGAAGAGCATGAGCGACATGGCGGCGCAGAGGTACACGGCCAGCTGCAGCAGCGGCACCACCACCGCGTACCGCACCGCCGCCCACGCCGCGCGCGCCATCGTCAACATGCTCACTCCCCTCATCCTTCTTCTAATTCCTCCTCCACAAGAGAGCAAGAGAGAGATTGAACTTCTTCTCCTCTTCTTCTTCTTCTTCTGCTCCTAATTATTTCAAAAGCTTGGATTATATATAGAATTTTCCTAAACTGATCTTGGTAGGTGCATCATATATAGAGAGAGATTGAACTTCTTCTCTTCTTCTTCTTCTGCTCCTAATTATTTCAAAAGCATGCAATTGGGGGCCAGGCTAGATTAGAACGACCCAAAGGGGAAGGTTATAGACTTGGGCATTTGGCATTGACCTGGTGACAGCCAGAAAGCACTATCTGACACAGTTGAGGGCAAGATTAGTACCAGCATTAGTGCTTGCTATCTGTACTACTAATACACTGTGGGGTGGGTAGGTGCATGCGGTGGTGCAGCCAGCCACAAGCTAGAGTGAAGACATGCATGCAGGCCAGTACAAATTACACCATATATACGTACAAGGTAAGGTAGCCGAGCGAACCACTGTCTTTGTAAGTATATTGATTGGTGAAGAAACAAACAAGTATGGTCAAGTGTGTTTCGCATTCATATACTACCAACACAAAACAGAAGAAAAGCAAACTAAACTGAGTTTGTACTATATATGTTGCATGGTATCCATCCATCTCTTTCTGTTGTGCATGATTGAACCTATATTTATTTATTTATTTATTTATGCACATTTATGCATATGAACACGCTAGCTTAGCTAGCCAGGAGATATACCATATATACGCACTGGGAATTAAGCAGAGAAATTAATATATAAAACCGTGTGCGTGCGTGCGTGTGGGATGGGTTAGGATCCTCTGCAGTAGCATATGGTGCGGTACGGTCGCTGCCATGTGGACCCGACCTCACCTGTCATCTGCACTACAACAGGGTACGGTGCAGTACTGTAGAGGATCTCAACCCGTGTGGGATCCATCTATATGGAGTGGAGTTGCCAACCGCGTCGTGCCGCGTCCATTAATTCCATGGCCATGGCAGCAGGCATGCATGCATGTCCATCCATCTATGGTTGTGTGCTAGGCTAGCCCTGGATTCCTCACTGCCTACCTTATTTGGAGTGAGGGAGGGAGCTAGCTAGCATTCCATATATGCTACTCCTCCGTTTCCAAAATACTATAAGATGTTCTAACTTACTTTTTTTAGAATCGGATGCATATAGACACGACACATTTTAGTGTGTTTGTTCACTCATTTCAGTCTTTATATAGTCCATAGCAAACAAAATCCAGAACATCTTATATTTGTGAACGGAGGGAGTAATTAATTTGCGTGTATACAGGAAAGCCATCATATTATTTACGGACATTTTATTTTTCACAATGGCCATGCGCACTACACTCGCTAGCGGCGTGAGCTTGCACATGGAAGACTTTGGTTCAAATCCCAAGCCTTTTTTTGCCTTCTCTTTTTTTACCATGATGGAATTTTATGTTTTTTTTTGGCTTAGGTACATGGCAACTTTTTCTAGAAAAAACCAACATGGCAGTTTATAAATTTTTGAAATATGTCACATGGCAATTTAAACATTTTTTCAGAAAGTCAAGTTTATTACTGTACATGGCATTATTTATTATTAAGAGATGGCATTATTATTATTAAGAGATGGCATTTTTTATTATTACAAGATAGAACTTTTTATTATTAAGAGATGGCATTTTTTTATTAGGATATTGCATTTTTATTATTAAGAGATGTCATTTTTTAATTAAGTGATGACATTCTTAATATTAAGAGGTGGCATTTTTACTAATAAGAGATGGCATTTTTCTAAGTTGTTATTTTCCAAATAATACATTTTCATCTACGGGATGGCGGTTTTAAAGTTTAGGATGTCAATTGTATTTTCCCTAGATCACACGACCTTCTTTATGTTTTATCATACTTATTGTAAATTTATAAATTAGAGTAATGGCAGTTTTATAAAGTAGCATGAAAAATTGTTTTGTATAAGATGGCAATTTTTTGATACTGCTTTTCTTTACATACATCATGCAAATCTTTCTGTTTACATTTTTTTGTACAAAATAAAATGGTAATTGGGCCTTGTTTTGCCTGAGTGTTTTGTATGAGATGCTCAGCAAAGGCATTGGTTGCGGTTTGCCAAGTACCCTTGTTTTGCCCGTGTTTTCTGTATGAGATACTCAGCAAAGGCCTTGTTTGCATTTTGCGGAGAACCCCGTGAAAAATCACTCGGCAAATAGCCCGACACTCTACATATAACTTTTCGTAGTGTATGTATAATTCACATGAGTAACAATCTATGGAAAGAAATGATATGTTTTGTAAAATCAAATTTATTTATGCTCATTGAATCTTAGCCAGAATTAAATAATATTTACATATTAACTGTAAATACATGTGTTGCGACAAACGATGATGATGAAAAGCTTCCCCAATTCGAATTCACATTACCCTGCTCCAGAAAAACGTTCACAGTGCGCTCCAAACCAGTATACTTAGGATTCTTCTGGAAGATTATTGCTTGGAGTTGGTTCTGGAAGATCATCAACTGCAGCTAAACGGTTGAAGCTTCAAGTACTAAATTCTTCTCATCAATTTTAGAAAGATAACCTCCGGCCCTGATTACTTCACCTTTGTCCAGCAACACCCTCACCACATTTTTTTTTTTGCAACTGAGAGTTGAGAGCACAGCTAATCTTCTTCATTGTTGATAAGATATTGCCTGCCCCTTCCAGGTTGAGATACAGGTTGACCAGAAGGTCACAAGACTAACAAAATAATCAACTCCCGCAATTTCCACAACAGAAAGCCAGAGAATATTGCAGTATTTATTTGGTTTCAGAGACAAGCATTGTGTTTCAACCAAAGGAGCTACTTCTACGTGTACTGGTATTAACTGACTGACTGATCATGACCATACAGAATATGTGTAATGTGTGCATCCATTGGAGGCCTCCAGATTGCACAACTTTTTATCTAAAAAAATCCTTCAAGTTAATCGCACAACACCCTAGAATGCACCATGACAAATGTTCCCTAGATGAGAATCCCAATGGCAGTACAGCGCTGATCCTTCACGCTCTGTTCATGATCAGTCAGTCTGTCAATACAATGAATAAAGGTAAATGTTTCTTACCTAGGCCTCTGCAATGTATTTTTACAGTCAGCAGTTCCTGGGAGTAGCTTAACGCTTCTCATCTTCAAAACATGCTTAGCACATAACATCAGATTATACTGACTAAAGTGCACTACGCAGCAACTGGATTTTAGATGAGAACACAGCTCAATACTGTTCACCGGTCTGCAGCCCATGAATACAATATAACACACTTAACGCTTCACAGAAAAGGAAATTAGCACTACGTTGAGAGAGGTATAACTGAAAGTAACCTGCTGACAAATTGGGTTTACGTGCAATGGTTGCTGAAATTTAAAAAATGCAAGCATTTAATCTAGAGCAACCTAGCTTTCTGTAACATTATGAAGAGAGAGATCATAGCTTAGTTGGAGTTTTAAGAGTGAACATAATAGTAACTATCATCAACAGAGAGCAAAAACAGTGCATCAACCATCTCATGAACATAATAGCTTAGTTGGAGTTTTATATCTGGTTTGTGTTGCACTCCTTGGTCACGCCTTCTTGCTGCATGAATGCATAAACGCCGAGATTGGGTATTCCCAGAGGAAAGTAGCTAAGTACTTTGCCACAAACTTGGATGCTGATAAATATGTAATGTGTGACAGATATCTAAACATTCCAGATCAGAGTTACACTTTCTTCGTCACAAAAAGGGGGAAACTCATATGACCCTCAGGCTTCTTGTTTCAGTTTACCACCTTTTTTTTAAGTAGGAAGTTTCAAGTATACTCTTTCAATTGTCAGTCGAACTCTCAGGAGGCTGGTACTTTACTGGAAGCAACTCTACGTGCTCCCTTAGTTTCCCTTCCCCTGAGAAGAGAGATACTATTAACGAAATCGTTGAAGCTTCAACTGACAGCTGTTTAGCATCAAGTTTAGCGAGATAAGTTGCAGCCTTTACAACTGCACCTTTTTCCAGCAACGCCCTGACCACTTGATTTAGCAGGATGGAGTCGGGAGCACAGCTAGCCTTCTCCATTGCTAAAAACATATCATCAGTCTCTGCCAGCGACCCTTCTTTTATGAAATTCGTCATCATTACACTGTAAGTCACAACAGAAGGCACCAACCCGATGGCTGATATAGTAGCAAACAACTCCTTGGCTTCTTCAATTCTCCTACTTTTAAACATTGCAGAAATCATGATAGTGAGTGTTTTGACATCAATCTTCACATTCATTGCACGTAGTTTCTTGAACAGCTCTATTGCTTCACCAGCGCAATTATTTTTACAAAGTCCACTAAGAACTATGTTGTATGTGTCAATGCCCACTGGTATGCCACTTTCGCTCATCGTACGGAATTTTTCCTTTGCAGAATCTGTTCTCCCGGAGCGAAACAGCCCATCAAGTATAATGTTGTACATAATAGTAGTGGGCTTAACCCCGCTGAGTGACATTTCCATGAAAAGACTCAATCCAGCGGCAATCCTTCCAATTTTACAGTAGCCATTAAGAAGTATACCATACGTAACAGCAGTAGGTTGGAGGCCAGCAGACTTCATAGCATCAAGTACTCTCAGTGCTTCCTCCACTTTGCCAACAAGGCAATATCCATCCATCAGTGAATTGTACATAATCACATCAGGCCGCTGACCAATACCTACAATGAAGTCAAACATATCCTGTGCCTCCTTCACCTTTCCTTCTTTGCACAGGTCGTTTATTACAGGATAGAAGAACACACTGTTAGAACACAGACCTCTATTAACTGCTTCAGAAATCAATTCCTTGGCTTTCACAAAATGACCATGAGAACAAGAACCCAGAACCAGGCATTGGTAAACAGCTTTGTTAGGTGAAACTCCTTGATTGACCATCTGATTAAATTTGTCCAGAGCAGCATCCATCCTACCCATTTACAAAGTGAATCCATTACAATTTGATAGCTAAATACATCTGGGTTTACTCCTTGTTGCCTCATTACTTCGAACATGTGCATAGCCTCATCCATCAGTCCACGTTTAGCATATGCATTGATCAGTATGTTGAAAATATGGTGGTTTGGTACAACACCATTCTGTAGCATCGAATTGAAGAGACCAGTCATATCATCGAAGCATCCTTGTTTCGCATACCCATTAAGCATAGTAGAGTAGGAGGCAATATTAGGTTTGTGGCCCTTTGCAGCCATGGAGTCAAAAATATCTCTAGCTTCCTTTGTCCTTCTATGCTTGCAAAGTGAATCCATAAATGAGTTCAACGTGACAGCATTTGGTAGAACACCAACACTTACCATCTCTTTGAATACCCTAACTGCTGCCTTCCACTGACCCAAAGTAGAATATCCATGGATCAGACTGTTATATGTCATGACATCGGGTCCAATGCCTTTATCAACCATTTGCCGAAGGACCACTTCTGCCTTACCCATTGCCCCGGCCCTGCTTAGTGCGATGATAATTGAGTTGTAGGTCACCACATCAGGTTGAACTCCCAGTTGGGGCATCTCATGGAAGAGATTGCATGCTTTGTCTACTTCACCTTCTCTAAAGCAGCCGTTGATTACTATGTTGAACGAGAAGACATCAGGCGCACAGTCCAGTTCGGGCATCCGGTGGAGCAGCATGTCCAAAGCCTCATTTGAACGCTTGGCCTGGCAGAGCCCCTTGAGGAGGTTGTTGAAGGAGATGACATTCAAGCGCAGCCCCAACCTGAGGAGGCGGCCGAAGAAGGCAACCACCAAGTCCGGGCGGCCTGCGCGGCAGCAGCAGTCCATGAGGATGGAATAGGTACAGAGCGTAGGCGACACCACCCGTGCACCAGCGCCTCGGGACATGCGGTTGAAGAGGGCAAAGGCAAGGCCCGGACCATCGCTGCAGGCAGATGAGGGCGGAGCACGGGCTAGTGCGGCAAGAAAGTTGTTGAGCCCGCGTTCCGGGACGGCGGCGGCTTGGCCTTGCAATTCGTCGAACAGGTGGTGTGCGTCCTCCCGGCTTAGCGTTCCAGCGCGAACGCGTTCCGTGGCGGCAGCCAAGGCGGCGAGGGGGGCTCGTGGTTTACGTGAAGGAGCCCTGAAGGAGGAGGTGGAGATGGAGGACAGGCGGGCGGTTGGCATTGCTGGCCGATTCCAGCCGAGCTCGACTCACCCTCTGGGGACTGGGGAGGTGCGTGCGTCCGCTGAAGAGGCGCACCTCCGTCGACGAGGAAGGGAACGCAGGAGGCAAGACCCGTGGGCATGCCCGCCGGCGAGCGGCCTCGTACGCGGCTGGCGAATCTGGCCGTGGCCGGAGAGGGGTGAGAGATGGCCGGACGGAGGAGTTGGGATGCCGCCGCGGCGCCGGGGGCGTGTGCTTGGGGTGTCGGGTGGGTAGTACAACGGCACTTATGATTTATGATTTACTAGTGGTTGGTGCGCCGCCTGAAAGGAAGCTACACGCGCTTGTTTGCAAAAAGCGCCTGTGGACGAAAAAATAGTACCACCTCGGATAATAAAAATCTTCGAGGTGGGACGAAACCAAAAAGAAAAAAAAAATCACCTAAACGGGACGAAACAAAGCGAAACCAAACCAAGAATACCTATTCCCTTTAATAGTACTCCCTCCGTTTCAAAATAGATGACTCAGCTTTATACTAACTTTAGTACAAAATTGGGTCATCTATTTTGGAACGGAGGAAATAGGTATAGACTAGTGGTTGGGGCGCCGCCTGAAAGGAAGCTGCGGGCAGGCGGTGCCAGACTGCCAGGTGGGGTGCGCCCCTTTCACTTTCTTGTCTATACTAAGGGCCTGTTCGGTAGTCCTCCATGGCTCATGGCAAATCCTCAACTCCGTGGATCGTAACCAGCAGCCAGCTTCTCTCGTCAACTCCCGGAGTGAACAATCTGTTCGGTGCGCTAGCTTCTTGCTAGAATCGATCCGCCAGGCCGAAAGTCCACAAATAACGATTCTGGCCCGTTCTAGCTGGCTCGAAGCCCATTGATCAACCTCACGGCGGACCATGTACAGCCCATCTATCTCCCTCCTGGATATTCAAGAAAAAATATGGATCTCTCCTGGTCAACGAAGCACATCAGATCAGAGGCCAACGAGCGGGTTGTGAAGGGGATGAGAGATGGACGGCGATGCAGGCGGACTACGAGTCGGGATGGGGTAGCCAAGGTCGCCGGAGCGACCTCCTCTGGATCCGGCGAGGCCGTCGGGGGTCAGGGATGGGAGCGACTGCTGTTACTCCCGCGGCCTCGACTTCTCCTAGCTGATTGGAACGGCCGCGGCGTAGGACGATCGAGATGCCGGGCTTCGAGCGGAGAGGGTGACGGCCGGCTACAGGGCTCGGCGGTCTCCTGCTGGCTGGCTCACATGGGTTGTGTGAGGAACGAGAGGAGGAGGATAACGTGAGGATAGAGTAGTCGTGCGGGGGGATGAGCTCGAATCGGTACGCTCGATGTTCACTTGGCGGTGGCAATCGCGCGTAATTTCTGTCAACTCCCGCTCCTTCGATTTCTGGGAGCTCGATTTGCCCAACTCCGCGACTCCACCAATTTTACACTGCGTCAATAGCCAGCTTCTCTGTCCAATAGCCCGGATTTGGACCGTTCGGCTGGACTCCGAGTCTGGAGTTGAGGATTTGAGAGGCTGGAGGACTACCGAACACGCCCTAAGTATTGTTAATAGATCAGATTAAGCAGAGGAATGCTCAATTTCTTATCTGTATTTGTCTAAGACTAAGCAGAGGAATATGGAAGTAGCTGTAAAGTTGCTGAGTGAAACAATAAGACTAAAATGGACTGGGCAGTGCCAGGTAGGGGAACGACACCTTCATTTTTTTTTTTTGGATCTTGATAGCACATTCATGCAATTCTTGATAAACTTATTGTATTGATGCTTCTCGTGGGGAAGAAACTAAAATGCCATCACAGGCGTACATTCAGGTGAGTCATTGCAGACGGCAACGATCCTCCATGACAAGTCGTCGACGAAGGCGGCGGTCGTCGGCGGATATGTTGAGCTTGGTCCGGAGGACCATGATGGAAGCCCTGGTGATGGCGGATATGTTGAGCTTGGTCCGGAGGACCATGATGGAAGCCCTGGTGATGGTGAACGGCTCTACACCGTTAGCATCCTGGGTCCTCAACTGCACACACTAGCTTCTTCTCGTACGACAATAGCCGGACACGCTCCTCTGCCTGCAAATGCATTCCAGTTCATAACTTGGCTTGAATTAAGTGCACACATTACCCAAGAGACAACCATTTGATAAGCAAATCCATTTGGAAAAATATAAACTGAGACGATAAAGCTCTAATATCAAGTCAATGATTATTAACAAAAATAAATAGTATGGTGCCTTTAGGTGTATTTGACAACAAATAATACTCCATAATTGTCTGCCTTTCAGAATCACAATCTAAAACATGCCTGCAGTCTGCACGTCCTCGGTATGGGACAGCGGCTTCCGCGCCCGCAACTGCAACTGTGGTGAGCATTGTTGTCGAGAGGATTAGAGCGCTCTTGGGTGGGGATGGATGTGATAATAACCCATCTTCGGCAGAGGAGATGGAGGCCTACGGTGTTAGCTCTGCCAAGATGCGGCCCGGTGGCGAGGTCGGGTGTGGGCAGTGGGCGCGCTCCTAGCAAACCCAGACAGGGGTGGGGGAATGGGGCCGCACCTTCACAAACTGACCTGGAAATCAATCTTAGTTGCACACACAAAAATTTCTACTTGGTGGAAGATCATGTATGGTGACTATTGTTCTATTTACGAAATAATATTTTCTTAAGGAAGAAAAACATCTTTCTTCAAACAAAAAACGAAAAGATAAAATATGCTAAGCACTGCAACAAAATATTACCTCACATCAAATAAAACAACAAACAAGACACCAGAATTGATTTTGCAGAGAGTCTTTTTGTTGGGACTGTTTGATAGTGAAAAGGCACTATCCGTGTGTCCACATTTCTATTGAACCACGCATCAAATATATTCAGTTCTAAAAACGACAATAGAAGGCTCTCTTGTGAAATCTAGTAGGGGAATGTTTAGTCAAGCTTGTCAAGGTGTAGACATTCAGGTACCACTTGAAACCCAACTCAGTTTCTTATCCCCATGGACACCACGCCTTAAGGGCACATATATCGTGGGCGTCCTCTTCTGTGTGATTTGTCGCTTAGTAATGCACTATTTCAGTATAATATTATTTGATTCTCTCTAAGGGAGAAACATCTTATCTATTTATAATCAATCGTGATAGTACAAAGAACAACAGTGGCAACAAAATTTGCCTAGTACCCTTGTTTTGCCAAAGACCTATTTCGGCAAAGACCCTACTTTGTCGAGTACAATACTCGAGAAAGTTTCTATTTGCCGAATACCCTTGTTTTGCCAAGTGTTTTATATGAGATACTCAGCAAAGGCCATGTTTGCCGAGAACCCCGTGAAAAAACACTCGGCAAACAGCCGGACACTCTGCATATAACATTTTTCCATGGTGTATAGATAATTCACATGAGTAACGATCTATGGAAAGACATGATATATTTTGTAAAATTAAATTTAGTTATGCTCATTGAATCTTGGCCAGAATTAATTGGCTCGGCCGGCCAACCAATCCCCTCCTGATTGTTAATATGTGTTGGGACAAACGATGATGATGAAAGCTTCCCCAATTTGAGTTCACATTATTACCCTGCTCCAGAGAAAAATAAACCTTGACTTGACTTGACAGTGCGACCCAAACCAGTATGTCTGCTTGGGATTCTTCTGGAAGCTTATTGCTTGGAGTTGGTTCTTGTCCCGGTAGCATACACACATGATTTTGTTTTCTTTCTTGGAATTAAGGAGCCTCCCGCTTCCGGTTTCATTCAAATGAAACCGTCCAGAGAACCTCAGGCCGGACACAAATTATTACAGCATCCTTAGACGTCCAGAGGAAAAAAAGACTAAAATTTCTGGCATGTCTCTTTCGTTTGGAAGAGAGAGGTCAGCAACTACAAACTCAATGGCTGAAGCTTCGAGTAGTAAATTCTTTTCATCAATTGTACTCCCTCCGTTCTGATTTACTCGTCGTGGTTTTAGTTCAAAATTTGAACTAAAACTACGACGAGTAAATCGGAACGGAGGGAGTAGAAAGATAATCTCCTGCCCTGATTACTTCACCTTTCTCCAGTAACACCCTGACCACATGTTTTTTGGCAACTGAGAGTTGAGAGCACAGCTAGACTTCTCCATTGTTGACAAGATATATATTGTCTACCCCTTCCAGGTTGAGATACAGGTTGACCAGAAGGTCACAAGACTAACAAAATAATCAACTCCTGCAATTTCCACAACAGAAAGCCAGAGAAGGAAGCTCATGTTCTCTTTTTCTTTTCAAAACAAGCTCATGTTCTGTTGGAAATGCATACTTTGTCGGGTAATTCATTCTACTTCTTTCAAATAATGCAGTATTTTATTTGGTTTCAGAGACAAGCATTGTGTTTCAACCAAAGGATCTACTTTTACACGTACTGCTATTTGACTGACTGACCGATCATGACCATCCAGAATATGTGTAATGTGTGCATCCAATGGAGGCACCCAGATCGCACAACCTTTTACCTAGAATTTTTCTTCACGGTAATCGCACAACACCCTAGAGTGCACCATGACAAATGTTTCTGAGATGAGAATCCCAAAAGCAGTAGATCAACCATCTCACAGTTATTAAATAGACTATTTTATATCTGGTTTGTGTTGCACTCCTTGGTCACCCCTTCTTGTTGCATGAATGCATAAACGCTGAGATTGAGTATTCCCAGAGACAAGTAGCAAAGTACTTTGCCACAAACTTTGGATGCTGATAAATATGTAATGTGTGACAGATATCTAAACATTCCAGATCAGAGTTACACTTTCTTCGTCACAAAAAGGGGGAAACTCATATGACCCTCAGGCTTCTTGTTTCAATTTACCACCTTGTTTTTAAGTAGGAAGTTTCAAGTATACTCTTTCAACTGTCAGCCGAACTCTCAGGAGGCTGGTACTTTACTGGAAGCAACTCTACGTGCTCCCTTAGTTTCCCTTCCCCTGAGAAGAGAAATACTATTAACGAAATCGTTGAGGCTTCAACTGACAGCTGTTTAGCATCAAGTTTAGCGAGATAAGTTGCAGCCTTCACAACTGCACCTTTTTTCAGCAACGCCCTGACCACTTGATTTAGCAGGATGGAGTTGGGAGCACAGCTAGCCTTCTCCATTGCTAAAAACATATCATCAGCCTCTGCCAGCGACCCTTCTTTTATGAAATTCGTCATCATTACACTGTAAGTCACAACAGAAGGCACCAACCCTATGGTTGATATAGTAGCAAACAAATCCTTGGCTTCTTCAATTCTCCTAGTCTTAAACATTGAAGAAATCATGGTATTGAGTATTATGACATCAAACTTCACATTCATTGCACATAATTTCTTGAACAGCTCTATTGCTTCATCAGTGCAATTATTTTTGCAAAGTCCACTAAGAACTATGGTGCATGTGTCAATGCCCACCGGTATGCCACTTTCAATCATTGTATCGAATTCTTCCTTTGCAGAATCTGTTCTCCCGGAGCGAAACAGCCCATCAAGTATAATGTTGTACATAATAGTAGTGGGCTTAACCCCGCTGAGTGACATTTCCCTGAAAAGACTCAATCCATCGGCGATCCTTCCAATTTTACAGTAGCCATTAAGAAGTGTACCATATGTAAAAACATCAGGTTGGAGGCCAGCAGACTTCATAGCATCAAGTACTCTCAGTGCTTCCTCCACCTTGCCAACAAGGCAATATCCATCCATCAGTGAAGTGTACATAATCACATCAGGCCGCTGACCAATACCTAGGATGAAGTCAAACATATCATGTGCCTCCTTTACCTTTCCTTCTTTGCAAAGGTCGTTTATTACAGGATAGAAGAACACACTGTTAGAACACAGACCTCTATTAACCGCTTCAGAAATCAATTCCTTGGCTTTCACAAAATCACCATGAGAGCAAGAACCCAGAACCAGGCATTGGTAAACAGCTTTGTTAGGTGAAACTCCTTGATTGACCATCTGATTAAATTTGTCCAGAGCAGCATCCATCTTACCCATTTTACAAAGTGAATCCATTATGATTTGATAGCCAAATACATCTGGGTTTACTCCTTGTTGCCTCATTACTTCGAACATGTGCATAGCCTCATCCATCAGTCCACGTTTAGCATATGCATTGATCAGTATGTTGAAAATATGGTGGTTAGGTACAATACCATTCCGTACCATCGAATTGAAGAGACCGGTCATATCCTCGAAGGATCCTTCTTTGACATACCCATTAAGCATAGTAGAGTAGGAGACGATATTAGGTTTCAGGCCCTTTGCAGCCATAGAGTCAAAAATTTCTCTAGCTTGCTTTGTCCTTCTGTGCCTGCAAAGGGAATCGATTAATGAGCTCAATGTGACAACGTCTGGTACAACACCAAGACTTGCCATTTCTTTGAATACCCTAAGTGCCTCCTTCCACTGACCAAAAGTAGAATATCCATGGATCAGACAGCTATATGTCCTGATATTGGGTTCAATTCCTTGATCAACCATTTGCCGAAGGAGCACTTCTGCCTTGTCCATTGCTCCGGACTTGCTTAGTGCGTCCATGATTGAGGTGTAGGTCACCACATCAGGTTGAACTCCCAGTTGGGGCATCTCATGGAAGAGATTGCACGCTTTGTCTACTTCACCTTCTTTAAAGCAGCCGTTGATTACTATGTTGAACGAGAAGACATCAGGCGCACAGTCCAGTTCGCTGAAACAGGGGGATGAGCGCGGGCACAGAGCTTCTAAATTTTTTCAGAGAAAATTCCCGATGATGCAGACTTGTAGGGCAAAAAAGTAAATAAAAAAATATCAGAGCCAGGTTTCGATCCTGGGACCTGTGGGTTATGGGCCCACCACGCTTCCGCTGCGCCACTCTGATTTCCATGTTTTGTTGGTGCAATGCCACCCTATATACAAACCGGCTCTTCATTAACAGCAAAATCAACCTTCCATGATTATCCACAACAAAAACATGGACACGCTGACTTAGTTAAACGAAATATTAACAGCAAAATCAACCTTCCATCAGCTTCATTTGGTCAGCTTCATTTGGCAAGAGGAGGAAGGGGGCATTCACACAGATATTAATGGAGATGGAGTTCTTGATCATGTTCCAGGTGTGTTGAAGTATCAATTTCTAATAGAGGGAGAAATCGAGCTTTCTGCTCAAACATTAACATAGACGATACTGAATATTGCCCGTTCTCTCTGTACAATTATTACTTAATTTGCTTTGCAATCATTTTATCCTAGCTAGTAGTAAGTTCATGGAAGTTCTGTAACCCTGTTAGGTAGTTGCCACATCCGATGTGCCGGTGCAGGAACATACTTTTAATGTTTCTATCTGCCATTACAACCATTTCAATCTGTTCCTCAAGAAGTTTTGGGAGGACATTTGATCCATCTGGCTTAGAGGTGGCAACCTCTGTTCTGCATCAGAGAGGCGCTGGGTTATAAGTACAGAAGATGAAGTCATGGCAATATTATCTTTCTAACAAACCAGGGAGATGTGAGATGTCAGTATATATTCTAGCAATTTTAGACACATCAAGTCGATGACACGAGCAGTGGTTTTACTTCCAATACCGCGACTTGTCTGCCCATCGAATCAGCGAATGGAGCAACGGCCAGAGCTTAACTGTGACCAACACGAAGCAGAGCATTGTGAACTCAAGCAGGGTATTCCAAAAAAAATTGAAACGAATATTGGAGGGCAATGTAAACCCCTTTCCTGAAGCAGGGCATTGTGAACTCAAGCAGAGCAATTTCATCATCATCATCTTCATCGACTGATACATACTAGGGAGTATTTACAATCAGGAGGGAACTAACCAGCCAAGTGACACGGCATGGCTGTTGCTAGAGGTTTCTAACAGAGGCTAGAACTAGAAGAAGGTACTAGGTGGTGGTACTAATTGGGGCCCCAGCAACTGAGGTACATCACCGTCCTCAGCCCCTCCTCAGCCTTCTCCGCTCGCCGCCTCTCCGCCGCCGCCCCTGCGGAGGCCGGAAGCTGCTTGGCGCCCTGCGAGACGCTGCCGCTGACGTTGGCCTTGGCCTTGGCTGCCCGGTGGATTGCGCCCACGCTCATCGCCACCATCCACGGTGCCTTCGCCGGACCTGCCATGATCCTCCCTTCTTCTTCTTGCCTGGGAAAACTGGAAACTGTACTGATCTGCCTGAACCTGAAGCCCTGAACTGTGTGATATCCGTGAGTCTGGATTTTGTAGGGGCGGAGGAATTGGGCGGAGGAATTGGGATTTTGTAGATGCTTGTGTCGATGGGAGGAAGGGTGGGATGGAGGAAAACGGGTGGCTGGCGGCGCTGGTTTTACAGGAAATTTTGCTCTGACGTTTTTTTTACGATAAATTTAGTTATCTGGAGATGACAACTTTATTTATGAAGCATGACAACTTTCTGTTTGGATGGCAAGTTTCAGGATTTTTAGGTTTTTTTTTTCCTTTAGATGACAATTTTAATTGTAAAACCGTTAATACAGTGTTACTTTTTTTAGATAAGGAGGAGAACCCCCGGCCTCTGCATCTGGACGATGCATACAACATTTTATTAATTATTAACATACGACCTTACAAAGTCATACAACAATAAGACTAAAGCCACCGTCTAAGCAACATCTGTCGCTACTCCTATTCAGTTGATGAAGGGGCGCTGATAGTCTGTGCCTAATACCAAACAGACCTCGCAGCCAAATCTAACATCTAAGACCTGAGGTCCCAATCAGGACGCCTGTTGGGTATGGGCACCTACCAGTCCGGCGTGTTCCTCAACCAGGACGACTGCCGGGTATGAGGCCGCCGCAGCCACCTGCCACCAATCAATCTTCAGAGCTGAACTGCTGCATGTACCGTGCCCGGTCTAGCTGCCGACGCCACCATGACGTCAGACATCGTTGGCCTTCTGCGCGAGTCCATCATCACACATTAGACGGCTAATCTCCAGGGCGCCATGCCATCGAGATCCGACACCATCAATGTATATGATGAAGCACCGCACCTCCTCTTGTCACCTCCAGCCATCACTTGCTCCAAAACGATGTCCCCATGAGGGAAAGCCATCATCATCTTCCGATCTGGGAGACCCAGATCTAGGGTTTCCCCCGGAGCATCCCGAGCCTGATGACGCCAACTGCAACGACGATGCCTCGACAAGGAAACGACATCAAAAACGCTGCCATCGTCCGCCATGACCGTAGTTGGCGCGATTTTCATCGGCAGTTGTGCCACCAGGCGTACGCCGCCGGCCTCTCTGGTCCCTTCATCCGTAGCAAACTCTAAAACGATGCCCTGAAAAAGGACTACGACGCAAAAGCACCGCCATCGCTCGATCCCATGGAGATCCAGGGTTTCCCCCGGAGTTGCCCGAGTTGTTAAGGACCAGACAAGGATGGAATCCCGTAGATCCAACCAGCTGCCGACGTGTCGCACTCGCCATCGCGCCGACCATGACCCCGGAGACCAAGCTCACGCCTGGGCCCAGATCCGGCCACGCCGCCGCCGATCTGGTCACGACGCCACCGTCCGTGGCGACCGTGGCGCCCCAGATCTTGAAGCCGCCTGCCATGGGGTATGGGATCGCCGGAGCGCCGCCAGCCCCCGCCATGACGTCCGGCCGCACACCACGTTCCAGCCCGGGGGCGCCGGCCCGCGCCAGCTCCTCACGAGCGGGAGGGCACCTAGTCCCCGCTGCCGCCGGCGATGACAAGGCTTTGCCTGGTCGTGCCCACGGGCAGCGGCGAGGAAGGAGGAGGACGAGAGGGGGAGTCGGGGGCGACGTGATCTAGGGGCCTCCCAGCCGCCGCGCGGGGGCGACTCGGGAGGAGGACGGGAGCAGGCGGTGTTACTTAGTGCCACACGTGTGACACTTATCATTTGAGTTTTATTTTCTTGATTGATGAGTCGGTCATACCGTCTTGTTTATTTATGGCACAAAGTTGTTTTGTCCGTTGTAACCACACCAAATCAGAAAAAACAGGTATAAATCGCTATTGCAAGATTTATGAGCATAAGAGCATCTCCAACAGCCGCCCAACGCGCAGGGCGCTAAAAAAGCGTTTGCAGCGCGCCGATTGCTTGTTTTGGCACGGCAAGGAGCGCTTGCTCCAACGGCCGCTACAAATTTTAGCGCGCACGAGTAGCTTCAGCAGGTGCGCTAGAAAGCAGCGTGCGTGTGTTGGGGAACGTAGCAGAAATTCAAAATTTTCCTACGTGTCACCAAGATCTATCTATGGAGAAACCAGCAACGAGGGGAAGGAGAGTGCATCTACATACCCTTGTAGATCGCTAAGCGGAAGCGTTCAAGTGAACGGGGTTGATGGAGTCGTACTCGTCGTGATCCAAATCACCGATGACCAAGTGCCGAACGGACGGCACCTCCGCGTTCAACACACGTACAGCCCGGTGACGTCTCCCATGCCTTGATCCAGCAAGGAGAGAGGGAGAGGTTGAGGAAGACTCCATCCAGCAGCAGCACAACGGCGTGGTGGTGGTGGAGGAGCGTGGCTAGAAGAGGAGGAAGAAGAGACGCAGGGCTGCACCAACGAGAGATCGAATCGCATGTTATGGGCAGCCCTATGCCTCACTATTTATAGGGGAGAGGGAGGAGGGTGCGCCCCCCTCTAGGGTTCCCACCCCTAGGGGGGGCGGCAGCCCTAGATGGCAAAGGGGGTGGCGGCCAAGAGGGGAGAGGAGAGGGAGGCGCACCAATATGGGCCCTAAGGCCCATATCCCCTTAGGGTTTGCCCCCTTTCCACCTCTTAGGCGCCATGGGCCCTTGTGGGAGGCGCACCAGCCCACTGAGGGGCTGGTCCCTCACCACTCTTGGCCCATGAAAGCCTCCGGGGTTGGTGGCCCCACTTGGTGGACCCCCGGGACCCTCCCGGTGGTCCCGGTACGTTACCGATAAACCCCGAAACTCTTCCGGTGACCAAAACAGGACTTCCCATATATAAATCTTTACCTCCGGACCATTCCGGAACTCCTCGTGGCGTCCGGGATCTCATCCGGGACTCCGAACAACATTCGGTAACCACATACAAACTTCCTTTATAACCCTAGCGTCATCGAACCTTAAGTGTGTAGACCCTACGGGTTCGGGAGACATGCAGACATGACCGAGATGACTCTCCGGTCAATAACCAACAGCGGGATCTGGATACCCATGTTGGCTCCCACATGTTCCACGATGATCTCACCGGATGAACCACGATGTCAAGGACTTAATCAATCCCGTATACAATTCCCTTTGTCTAGCGGTACGATACTTGCCCGAGATTCGATCGTCGGTATCCCAATACCTTGTTCAATCTCGTTACCGGAAAGTCTCTTTACTCGTTCCGTAACACATCATCCCGTGATCAACTCCTTGATCACATTGTGCACATTATGATGATGTCCTACTGAGTGGGCCCAGAGATACCTCTCCGCTTACACGGAGTGACAAATCCCAGTCTCGATTCGTGCCAACCCAACTGACACTTTAGGAGATACCTGTAATGTACCTTTATAGCCACCCAGTTACGTTGTGACGTTTGGCACACCCAAAGCACTCCTATGGTATCCGGGAGTTGCACAATCTCATGGTCTAAGGAAATGATACTTGACATTAGAAAAGCTTTAGCATACGAACTACACGATCTTGTGCTATGCTTAGGATTGGGTCTTGTCCATCACATCATTCTTCTAATGATGTGATCCCGTTATTAATGACATCCAATGTCCATGGTCAGGAAACCGTAACCATCTATTGATCAACGAGCCAGTCAACTAGAGGCTTACTAGGGACATGGTGTTGTCTATGTATCCACACATGTATCTGAGTTTCCTATCAATATAATTATAGCATGGATAATAAACGATTATCATGAACAAGGAAATATAATAATAATCAATTTATTATTGCCTCTAGGGCATATTTCCAACAGTCTCCCACTTGCACTAGAGTCAATAATCTAGTTCACATCGCCATGTGATTAACACTCACAGGTCATATCGCCATGTAACCAACATCCAAAGAGTTTACTAGAGTCAATAATCTAGTTCACATCACCATGTGATTAACACTCAATGAGTAGTGGGTTTGATCATGTTGCTTGTGAGAGAGGTTTTAGTCAACGGGTCTGAACCTTTCAGATTCGTGTGTGCTTTACAAATCTTTATGTCATCTCCTAGATGCAACTACTAGGCTACATTTGGAGCCATTCCAAATAACTGTTCTACTTGGAGCTATTCTAAATTGTTGCTCCATTATACGTATCCGGTATCTCTACTCAGAGCTATCCGGATAGGTGTTAAGCTTGCATCGACGTAACTCTTTACATCGAACTCTTTATCACCTCCATAATCGAGAAAATTCCTTAGTCCACTAGTTACTAAGGATAACTTTGACCGCTGTCCTGTGATCCATTCTTAGATCACTCTTGTACCCCTTGACTGACTCATGGCAAGGCACATTTCAGGTGCGGTACACAGCATAGCATACTGTAGAGCCTACGTCTTAAGCATAGGGGACGACCTTCGTCCTTTCTCTCTTTTCTGCCGAGGTCGAGCTTTAAGTCTTAACTTCGTACCTTACAACTCAGGCAAGAACTTCTTCTTTGACTGATCCATCTTGAACACCTTCAAGATCATGTCAAGGTATGTGCTCATTTGAAAGTATTATTAAGCATTTTGATCTATCCTTATAGATCTTGATGCTCAATGTTCAAGTAGCTTAATCCAGGTTTCTATTGAAAAACACCTTTCAAATAACCCTATATGCTTTCTAGAAAAACTACGTCATCTCTGATCTACAATATGTCAACAACATATACTCATCAGAAATTCTATAGTGCTCCCACTCACTTCTTTGGAAATACAAGTTTCTCATAAACTTTGTATACACCAAAATCTTTGATCATCTCATCAAAGCGCACATTCCAACTCCGAGATGCTTACTCCAGTCCTTAGAAGGATTGCTGGAGCTAGCATACCTTTTAGCATCCTTAGGATCGACAAAATCTTTCTGATTGTATCACATACAACCTTTCCTTATGAAAGTTGGCAAGGAAACTCGTTTTGACATCCATCTGCCAGATTTCATAAATGCAGCTTATGCTAACATGATTCCGACGGACTTAAGCATCGCTACGGATGAGAAAATCTCATCGTAGTCAACTCCTTGAACTTGTGAAAAACTCTCCGCCACAAGTCGAGCTTCATAGATGGTGACATTACCATCCACGTCCGTCTTCTTCTTAAAGATCCATTTATCTCAATGGCTTGCCGAACATCGGGCAAGTCCACCAAAGTCCATGCTTTGTTCTGATACATGGATCCTATCTCGGATTTCATGGTTTCTAACCATTTGTTGGAATTTGGGCCCACCATCGCTTCTCCATAGCTCGTAGGTTCATTGTTGTCTAGCAACATGACCTTCAAGACAGGATCACTGTACCACTCCGAAGCAGTACGCGTCCTTGTCGTCCTACGAGGTTCGGTAGTGACTTGATCCGAAGCTTCATGATCACTATCATAAGCTTCCACTTCAATTGGTGTAGGTGCCACAGGAACAACTTCCTGTGCCCTGATACACACTGGTTGAAGTGATGGTTCAATAACTATATCAAGTCTCCACCATCCTCCCACTCAATTCTTTCGACATAAACTTTTCCTCGAGAAAGGACCCGATTCTAGAAACAATCCCTTATTGCTTTCGGATCTGAGACAGGAGGTATACCCAACTGTTTTGGGTGTCCTATGAAGATGCATTTATCCGCTTTGGGTTCGAGCTAATCAGCCTGAAACTTTTTCACATAAGCGTCGCAGCCCCAAACCTTTAAGAAACGACAACTTAGGTTTCTCTAAACCATAATTCATACGGTGTCATCTCAACGGAATTACGTGGTGCCCTATTTAAAGTGAATGTGGTTGTCTCTAATGCCTAACCCATGAACAATAGTGGTAATTCGATAAGAGACATCATGGTACGCACCATATCCAATAGGGTGCAACTATGATGTTCGGACACACCATCACACTATGGTGTTCCAGGCGGTATTAATTGTGAAACAATTTCCACAATGTCTTAATTGTGTGTCAAAACTCGTAACTCAGATACTCATCTCTATGATCATATCATAGACATTTTATCCTCTTGTCACAATGATCTTCTACTTCACTCTGAAATTACTTGAACCATTCAATAATTCAGACTTGTGTTTCATCAAGTAAATATTCTCAACATCTACTCGAATCATCTGTGAAGTAAGAACATAACGATATTCATTGCATGCCTCAGCACTCATTGGACTGCATACATCAAAACGTGTTACTTCCAACAAGTTGCTATCTTGTTCCATCTTACTGAAAATGAGGCTTTTCAGTCATCTTGCCCATGTGGTATGATTTGTATATCTCAAGTGATTCAAAATCAAGTGAGTCTAAACGATCCATCTGCATGGAGTTTCTTCATGCGTATACACCAATAGACATGGTTCGCATGTCTCAAACTTTTCAAAATGAGTGAGTCCAAAGATCCATCAACATGGAGCTTCTTCATGCGTTTTATACCAATATGACTTACATGGCAGTGCCACAAGTAAGTGGTACTATCATTACTATCTTATAATTTTTGGCATGAAAATGTGTATCACTACGATCGAGATTCAATAAACCATTCCTTTAGGTGCAAGACCATTGAAGGTATTATTCAAATAAATAGAGTAACCATTATTCTCCTTAAATGAATAACCGTATAGCGATAGACATAATCCAATCATGTCTATGCTCAATGCAAACACACAATGACAATTATTCAGGTTTAATAATAATCTTGATGGTAGAGGGAGCGTGCGATGTTTGATCACATCAAACTTGGAAACACTTCCAACACATATCGTCAGCTCACCTTTAGCTAGTCTCCGTTTATTCCGTAGCTCTTTTATTTCGAGTTACTAACACTTAGCAACTGAACCGGTATCTTAATACCCTGGTGCTACTAGGAGTACTAGTAAAGTACACATTAACATAATGTATATCCAATATACTTCTATCGACTTTGCTAGCCTTCTCATCTACCAAGTATCTAGGGTAATTCTGCTCCAGTGGTCGTTCCCCTTATCACAGAAGCACTTAGTCTCGGGTTTGGGTTCAACCTCGGGTTTCTTCACTGGTGCAGCAGCTGATTTGGCGTTTCATGAAGTATCCCTTCTTGCCCTTGCCCTTCTTGAAACTAGTGGTTTCACCAACCATCAACAATTGATGCTCCTTCTTGATTTCTACTTTCGCGGTGTCAAACATCACGAATATCTCAAGGATCATCATATCTATCCCTGATTTGTTATAGTTCATCACGAAGCTCTAGCAGCTTGGTGGCAATGACTTTGGGGAAACATCACTATTTCATCTGGAAGATCAACTCCCACTCGATTCAAGTGATTGTTGCACTCAGACAATCTGAGCACAAGCTCAACGATTGAGCTTTTCTCCCTTAGTTTGCAGGCTAAGAAAATCGTCGGAGGTCTCATACCTCTTGACGTGGGCACGAGCCTGAAATCCCAATTTCAGCCCTTGAAACATCTCATATGTTCCGCGATGTTTCAAAACGTCTTCGGTGCCTCAATTCTAAACCGTTTAACTGAACTATCACGTAGTTATCAAAACGTGTATGTCCGATGTTCGCAACATCCACAGACGACGTTTGGGGCTCAGCACACTGAGCGGTGCATTAAGTATAAGCTTTCTACTGTCCGCATAATTGCTACTTTCAACTTTCAACTATATTTTCTCTAGGAACATATCTAAAACAGTAGAACTAAAGCGCGAGCTACGACATAATTTGCAAAATCCTTTTGACTATGTTCAGATAATTAAGTTCATCTTATGAACTCCCACTCAGATAGACATCCCTCTAGTCATCTAAGTGATTACATGATCCGAGTCAACTAGGTCGTGTCCGATCATCACGTGAGACGGACTAGTCATCATCGGTGAACATCTTCATGTTGATCGTATCTACTATACGACTCATGCTCGACCTTTCGGTCTCCGTGTTCCGAGGCCATGTCTGTACATGCTAGGCTCGTCAAGTTAACCCTAAGTGTATTGCATGTGTAAATCTGTCTTACACCCGTTGTATGTGAATGTAAGGATCTATCACACCCGATCATCACGTGGTGCTTCGAAACGACGAACTGTAGCAACGGTGCACAGTTAGGGGAGAACACTTCTTGAAATTGTTGTAAGGGATCATCTTATTTACTACCGTCGTTCTAAGTAAACAAGATGCATAAACATGATAAACATCACATGCAATCAAATAGTAGTGACATGATATGGCCAATATCATATAGCTCCATTGATCTCCATCTTCGGGGCTCCATGATCATCATCGTCACCGGCATGACACCATGATCTCCATCATCATGATCTCCATCATCGTGTCGTCATGAAGTTGTCACGCCAACGACTACTTCTACTTCTATGGCTAACGCGTTTAGCAATAAAGTAAAGTAATTACATGGCGTTGTTCAATGACACGCAGGTCATACAATAAATTTAAGACAACTCCTATGGCTCCTGCCGGTTGTCATACTCATCGACATGCAAGTCGTGAATCCTATTACAAGAACATGATCAATCTCATAGATCACATATCATTCATCACATTCTTCTTGGCCATATCACATCTCAAAGCATACCCTGCAAAAACAAGTTAGACGTCCTCTAATTGTTGTTTGCATGTTTTACGTGGCTGCTATGGGTTCAAGCAAGAACGTTTCTTACCTACGCAAAACCACAACGTGATATGTCAATTGCTATTTACCCTTCCTAAGGACCCTTTTCATCGAATCCGTTCCGACTAAAGTGGGAGAGACTGGCACCCGCTAGCCACCTTATGCACCAAGTGCATGTCAATCGGTGGAACCTGTGTCACATAAGAGTACGTGTAAGGTCGGTCCGGGCCGCTTCATCCCACAATACCGTCGAAACAAGATTGGACTAGTAACGGTAAGCATATTGAACAAAATCAACGCCCACAACTACTTTGTGTTCTACTCGTGCAAAGAATCTACGCAATAAACCTAGCTCATGATGCCACTGTTAGGGAACGTAGCACAAATTCAAAATTTTCCTACGTGTCACCAAGATCTATCTATGGAGAAACCAGCAACGAGGGGAAGGAGAGTGCATCTACATACCCTTGTAGATCACTAATCAGAAGCGTTCAAGTGAACGGGGTTGATGGAGTCGTACTCGTCGTGATCCAAATCACCGATGACCAAGTGCCGAACGGACGGCACCTCCGCGTTCAACACACGTACAGCCCGGTGACGTCTCCCATGCCTTGATCCAGCAAGGAGAGAGAGAGAGAGGTTGAGGAAGACTCCATCCAGCAGCAGCACAACGGCGTGATGGTGGTGGAGGAGCGTGGCTAGAAGAGGAGGAAGAAGAGACGCAGGGCTGCACCAATGAGAGATCGAATCGCATGTTATGGGCAGCCCTATGCCTCACTATTTATAGGGGAGATGGAGGAGGGTGCGCCCCCCTCTAGGGTTCCCACCCCTAGGGGGGCGGCAGCCCTAGATGGCAAAGGGGGTGGCGGCCAAGAGGGGAGAGGAGAGGGAGGCGCACCAATATGGGCCCTAAGGCCCATATCCCCTTAGGGTTTGCCCCCTTTCCACCTCTTAGGCGCCATGGGCCCTTGTGGGAGGCGCACCAGCCCACTGAGGGGCTGGTCCCTCACCACTCTTGGCCCATGCAAGCCTCCGGGGTTGGTGGCCCCACTTGGTGGACCCCCGGGACCCTCCCGGTGGTCCCGGTACGTTACCGATAAACCCCGAAACTCTTCCGGTGACCAAAACAGGACTTCCCATATATAAATCTTTACCTCCGGACCATTCCGGAACTCCTCGTGGCGTCCGGGATCTCATCCGGGACTCCGAACAACATTCGGTAACCACATACAAACTTCCTTTATAACCCTAGCGTCATCGAACCTTAAGTGTGTAGACCCTACGGGTTCGGGAGACATGCAGACATGACCGAGATGACTCTCCGGTCAATAACCAACAGCGGGATCTGGATACCCATGTTGGCTCCCACATGTTCCACGATGATCTCACCGGATGAACCACGATGTCAAGGACTTAATCAATCCCGTATACAATTCCCTTTGTCTAGCGGTACGATACTTGCCCGAGATTCGATCGTCGGTATCCCAATACCTTGTTCAATCTCGTTACCGGAAAGTCTCTTTACTCGTTCCGTAACACATCATCCCGTGATCAACTCCTTGATCACATTGTGCACATTATGATGATGTCCTACTGAGTGGGCCCAGAGATACCTCTCCGCTTACACGGAGTGACAAATCCCAGTCTCGATTCGTGCCAACCCAACAGACACTTTCGGAGATACCTGTAATGTACCTTTATAGCCACCCAGTTACGTTGTGACGTTTGGCACACCCAAAGCACTCCTACGGTGTCCGGGAGTTGCACAATCTCATGGTCTAAGAAAATTATACTTGACATTAGAAAAGCTTTAGCATACGGACTACACGATCTTGTGCTATGCTTAGGATTGGGTCTTGTCCATCACATCATTCTCCTAATGATGTGATCCCGTTATCAATGACATCCAATGTCCATGGTCAGGAAACCGTAACCATCTATTGATCAACGAGCCAGTCAACTAGAGGCTTACTAGGGACATGGTGTTGTCTATGTATCCACACATGTATCCGAGTTTCCTATCAATACAATTATAGCATGGCTAATAAACGATTATCATGAACAAGGAAATATAATAATAATCAATTTATTATTGCCTCTAGGGCATATTTCCAACAGCGCGAGCAGCCGGCGCTTGCCATATGTTGTATTTTGGATACAAGATGATATTTCAAACATAAAAAAAAGACATGGCATAATTTAAATCACCCAAACAAGTTCATGACATAAAAGGGCATGCCCATAAGTTCAAATTCATGCCCACAACATTATCCAATCAAGTTCAAAATCCGAACCAATCATGACACAAAAGTTCACACCAACGAATGGCCCATCAACAATCAAGCATCATCCTCGTCTTCATCTTCCTCTTCCTTTCTTGATCTTCCCTTTCTTGCTCTTCTTCTCCTCTCCTTTAAACAAGTTTTGTGCAATATTGAGCTACATAAAAACAAAACAAGTTAGCACTACAAACACCAAGAACGAGCATGATGAACATGGATGAAATGACACTTACCCTATCTATATCATCAGTGCCACTTGGGTTCACCTTGTCAACAGCCTTTTGTGCGGCCGCCCACTTTTGACAATCTCGGTTGATTTTCGACCACCGGGAGCGAAGAGACCGTTCCGAGCGGTCAATTGCACTCTTGTTGTGAGATCAAAGTGCTCCTTCATCCAGTTCCAATATGCATCTCTACTTTGATCACCTCCAACGGATGGATCCCTCGACACTTGCAACCAAGTATTGCATAGCAAGACATCTTCATCATTGGTGTAGTTGCCTCCTCTTCTTTTCGGTGCGTCGACGATGCCCTCACCATCCTCGTCCACCTCGAACTCATGGTCATCGAAATGCATGTCATTTGTTTGAGAACAATGAGAATTGTTGGAGCCAATACCCATAGTTGACACATATGCCTCATCGTTGAAACTACAAAGTATATACAACGAAGCAAATAAGCTATCTATATGTATGCATTAAAATAACAACAACAAAAAGTTGGTGAAATTTTATACCTTTGGGGAATTTCATCGAACACCTTGTGCGTGTAGGCCGCCGTTTCAACAAGTGAGCTCGCAGGCGCTTCAGCAGCCACTGTGTCCGTCGCACGCCCTGTAAACTTCTTCCTCGACGGCTTAGTGGAGCCGGAGCCGTCCGCTGCCTTGTTCTTCTTCGCGGATACCTTGCCCTTCTTCGCCCGCGCCGCATTTGGGAGCTTCGAGAGGGGGGCACGTGTCTTCAGGGCGTGCGTCGGCACGACGCCACCCGCCGCCGAGGTCATCTGTGGCAGCATGAAAAGGCCGCCCGCAATACCGGTGCTTGGAGGAGCACCGGCAGAGGCGAAGCCAAAGCTCCCCGCGCTAGGGTTTGCGGCCGCGGCGGAGAGGTCGCGGGTGTAGGAAGGGGTGAGGGGGGGGGGTGCCGGCGTGGGCGTCCATCGGGTCAATTCGCCGGCGGCGGCACGGGCGGGGCGATGGTGGCGCGGCGAAGAGAGTGCAACACAAGCGCTCGAGTGTGCGGCTCGTTAAAGCGGGCGCACCAAATAAACAATGCGCGATGGTGATTTGGACCGCGCGCTATTTTGTTAGTAATGCATAGCATCATATGTTAGTAACATATGATGCTATGCATTAGGGAGGTAGTATCATATACTAGTATCATATGCATGATACTAGTATATGATACTCCCCATTACAACCAGATGCTCTAACTCAATTAGCTTTTGCAAAATATTCAGTGCACTTCTGTCTAGCTTCGTTTTGTTCTTGGTACTTGTGAAATTTAAGTCATGTGAACTAACTATAGAGTTTCTTCACATTAAAGACCAAATTTCACTGCTTATTCATAACAACCAGATTGGAGGTATTTACGCAAAATCATCACATTTGAGGATAAGGTAACAATTTCGAGCATTTACAGTGGCACTTAGCTAATTTGACCCCTCAATCATCCACCGATGCGCCCGGTCACTGCTGGGTGCGTCTGTTTTGACCCCGCATTTTTCCTGCAAAATTACCACACCCTTGAATCTTCACTTTTGTTTCTACATGCGAACATCGAACACTCTGTGTGCGACACTGTCGGAGCAACCGAGCAAGTGGAGAGCACGCACGGCAACAACATCACGTCAAGAACACACTGCAGCTCACGCGGCCAGCCACCCAGCGCGGCCCGCCAACACGCGGCGGCGGCCAGCCATCAAGCGCACGCAGCGGCTCGCCACCCCGTCGGAAGCACACAGAGCATCGGCGGCCAGCGGCTGGCTAGCTAGCATGCAAGCATGTGTGCGGCCAGCTGCAGCTAGCAGCTTGCTAGCCAGCACGAGTCTACGGCGGCCGGCACGCACGGCACGGCTGCGAGCACGATGGCCAGTGCGCGGCGACCAGCGCAAGCACAACGGCCACGACACGCACGAGCTCCGAGGCGGCGCAGGCGTGGCAGCCATGTCGTGCTCCAGCGCGGTGCGGCGGGCACAAGACCCGGCTGCACGCGGCGGTAGCGCACGACGGCTGAATTGCGGCACCAGCGCGGCACAGCACGCCCGCCCCGCATGCAGGACGGCCAGCACGTGGCGGCTGCATAGCGGCCCAGCCTGCGCGAACCCCGGCGCGGCACAGCGGCCCTGGCTAGCGTCGCGAGCTATGGGCAGCGCGGCGCGGGCGAGCTCCGGCCCTAGCATGCCTAGCTCCGGCGGCTTTCCTCCCCGACGCGGGCTTGATGGCGCCGTTGCGGCCACGGTTTTCTCGCCAAGTCGCTGCAGGTGGAACCGTGTGGGCATGCAGCGGGGCTACCCGAGCGTGACCGGACCCCCTAATACTGCCTTCAGATTTGAGATGGGTTTGAGATACGCCGATGAGTCTAGACGTTTAGGGATAAAATAGGGGTACAACCGGGTCACTCTTTTTTGATCGAACGATGATCAGGTGGACGTTTTGGACATTTAGGAAAAAAGTAAAGGGTCCGATTATAGATGCTCTTAGTATCATTTGAGGCAAGGCACGGGGAGCCACCAACTTTGCGCCTAGCGAATAACAGATTGCACCGATGATCTGATATACGCGCTAAAACAACAAAACTGACAGGTTAGGCCCACCTGATGGTTTGCGGTGGTGGATCCAATGTGTGTGTGTGTGTGGGGGGGGGGGGGGGGGGGCACCCCTCCAAACATGCGAAACCCCTCTGTTCTTAAATATAAAATCCTTCTAAAGATTTCAGTATAGACTATATAGGAAGCAATGAGCGAATCTACACTCTAGAATATGTCCATATACATCCATATGTAGTCTGTAAAATCTTTAAAAAGACAAATATTTAGAAACGGAGGAAGTAGTACTTGGCATTTCTGTTGTGAGTGATAAGGTTGACACCCCCATGGTCAAGCTCTAGGTCTGTCATCAGTAGTTTGGGCGCCGGATGTAGATGCTATAAGAGAAGAGTGGAAGAGTGCAAAAGTACTCATGTGATACCGGGGAACGGATCCTTTAACATCACGAAGGGATGTCACGATGCTACATTGCAATCCCAGTGCAAAACGAAAAAGGGATGTTACGGGCACTGTAGCAAAGACACTGTGCGCAGTTACTGCTCATAAAAAATAAAATCTAAAATTAATTTTATTGCACCATAATTTTGTTTGTATGTCATTTTTGTAAATGTATACAGTAGATTTGTAATTTGTAAATTAATTCAAGTCATTTTAGGCTTAATCATATGGATGTGAAAAAGGGATGTCAGGGTACTGTAGCTTTTCTAACATCCCTTCATGATGTTAGAGGATCTCGTTCCGTGATACCGAGCTCCAGTGATCCCGGATGAGCAGTAAAATTTAAAAAATGGTAAAAATCCAAAAAAACTGAATTCTTCTAGCGAGAAATATTGATGTTTTTTCTACATGCATGCAGAAAATTGATGCTCCAAAGTGCTTCCAAAAACACTTTCTTTGGAACATCAATTTCATTTTTCCCCAACCTCTACAAATGTAATCTCGTCATGAAAATTTGCATGCATGTAGACAAAACATCAATGTTTCTTGCCAAAAAGTCAGACTAATTTTTAAAAAATTACTATTCTTCTGAATTTTACTATTCATCCACGATCACATACTCCACGTATGAAAGAGTGAGTCAATATAACATGGCGGGGCGAAACAGTTGACGGCGGACATTGGTTTTCAGGAAAATGGGTGCTCGTATAGGTCGCATGCACCCATCGCTTTTCTCTGGCCCAGCCTCGTCCCCAGGACACGTACCACTACACTCAAGTGCTTGAAAAAAATAACCTTCAATCACTTTTTGAGCCACATGATTGAGATCCAATGGCTTAGGATCATCTTCCACCTCCTACCGTGTTCATCTTCAACCTCACGCCATCCACCCCATGTACCTCGGTTGGACTGTCTGCACCCGCCCCCCCCCCCCCCCCCCCCCGTGACCGTCGGCGCTCTCTTGACCTCACCGGCGCACGTCCATCCCCTGGCGTCAACCGTCATGTTGCCCGCCTCCACCCCTCTCAACCTGGTCGGTGAATAGATTTTTCGGCGACTGCGATCATGCACACCTCAACTCTCACCCATCAAGTTTCAGACTCGCTCTTGCCGGCTCCCGCTCGTCCATGGCTCGGCCTTGCCGTGGCTGGTGCTCCTCACGACATCCATCCTCGGCCTCGTCTCAAAAAGATAATTGATGGTTGTAAAAATTCCAGGTGTATGAGAATTAGCAAACTCGTTTTTAATTTTAATTTTGAGAACTGCATCGTTGTAGATCAGATTTTTTTGAGGTGACGTTGTAGTCAGATGGAGATGCTAGTGGGCAACCTTTTCATGGGCCTGGATCTTGTGCCCACCCAACTTACGCGAAACCTGTCATGGCTTCGTCTCGCCCGCCGCAAGACAAAAGCACGTCTCGCCGGACCCTTTAAATGAGCCGGCCCAGTAGGAGGTTATGTATGCGTTTTTTTCCTTTCTATCTTTTAGCTTTTATTTATACTTGATCAAATTCAAAAAATGTTCACCGCACATTAAACATATTTATACAATGTCAAAAAATGTTCTTTCAACTTTTAGAAATGTGGATAGCATTCAAAATAAATATTTGTAACATTTAAAAATTATTCATGCATTCCAAAAAAAATGTTTGTGACATTTATAAAAAGTGTTTATACAATGTAAAAAGCATCTGTGTAAGTTTAAAAACATTTCATACCATTCAAAGAAATGGTCATCACATTTCGAAAATAATGTTCACATATTTCACCAAATATGTTCCTATTTTTTTTAAAAAAATATACAATGTAAAAGAATGTTCATGTAATTTTAAAAAGTGCTCCATACCATTTGAAATTTTCATAAGTATTTGATTTGGACATCAAAAAAAATTAAATTGTGCTTTTTCATATTATTGTTGACGGTTGAATGATGGTGCAAATGTTTTGACTACGAAAAAGATTTAGACTGTGGAAGAGTTTTGAACTTTGCAATGTGCAAAAAATTTAAAAGCGAATATTCTGGACAAGGAAATGTTTCCATATGTTGGAGAGGATAATTTTCACAGTGACAAATTACGAATAGTGAAAATTTTGAATCTTCGAATGGTGTAGATATTCGTGAAGTGAAAATATGCATAGTTTATTGGACAAGGTTAAACTGAGCATGAACTCATGTGAGTTCGGGTGAACAGTAAAATAATAACAAAATAACAAATCTGATTTTTTTTTTGGTACCAAACATTGACAAAAATTTGGAGCACTGATTTTATTTTTCTAGCCATGTATTCCATGAATGTCATTGCATAATGAAACTTTGAAAGCAATCAAAACATTTGTCATTGTTTGATGCAAAAAAATTCTCATTTTTCTTATTTTTAGTTTACTGTTCACTCGAGCTCATGTGTGCTTGAGCTTAGAAAAGCAATTTCGTATTTTATTTTCTTTCTCTGAGAACAATTACTATTGCTCCAACACAATACTTAAGGTTTAAAGGTGAAATTTTCATATTAAGTTCACCATTTGTCTTCTCTTTAGGGCTCTCAATAATATATCATTGAATGATCATCCACCATCCATCGCATGTGAATAAAATGTTGTATTTTTTAAGGAATGCGTTTACTTTTTTGTAACATGGTGTTATCTATACTTACTATTAAAGGGAATATATATTCTTGGTTTGGTTTAGTCCTTTTCATTGATTTTCATTTGGGATGAGCGCACACTAAAATTTCGTACGGTTCGCTGGTACTTGTACGTTGATGGGCCTTCTATGCGCTTTCATAGAGACCGCGGAAAATAGTTAGGTCAAAATAAATCAACATTGTGGAAATTGAATGCGGCTTAAATAGGATATTTAAATGGACATGACTAATTAAAGAAAGGATTGTGGGTAAACCGATGAAATAATTAAAAGAACAATTGTGGGCCTAATAAATAGAATATTCAAATATATGGGGCTAATTGAAGGAAGGATTTGAGGTAAAAAGGTAGGATAATTAAAAGAAGGATCATATGCTTCATTCGGGTGGGGCTACTAAATTAGAAAAGGAAGGATTTGATTCCCGACAAAAATGGATGAGGACGTCATGGCAATTAAAGGAAGGATTATACTTAAACGGAATTAGTGGGAGATTATATATGCCCGCAAAGAAAATATGGATGCGGATAAATTGCTTCCAATTTTTTATGTTCATTTTGTAAAAGGATGCTGCATTGCATGTTCTATAGTGAATCCGATGCTACGAGACATTATGCGTGCATTAAACATCAATTTTCCCGTTGCAATACACGGGCATATGTGCTAGTACAAACCTAAAAGGTTAATACAAACCTAAAAGGTTAATCTGAGTGGCTAGGATGGCATGCATGAATACCTTTTGTAGGATCAGCAACTGTGTAACACAACATATCTCCGCGTAAAAACAACATATCATTCAACTTGTGCACTGCGAGGAAGTCAAGTTTTCTAAAAGTTTAACTGTGACATACATAATTGTATAAATTCCATGGGTGATACATTTGAATTAGTACATGTTAAAAACATTTAAAACAACCTTACTAGGGACACATTTTGTTTCTAATTCAAATCGGTGTTGGTACAATACGAAGAGGCACGACCTTCGTAAGTGATAGGCTAAACTTTTCTTCCATATCAATCCCATCCCTTTCAAGCTCAACAGGGAGACTCCACTTAAATTGATTTAACAACGAAGCGAGGACCAAATGCACCATCCTAATAGCCAATGGCATTCCAAGGCAGATCCGACGTCCGGCACCAAATGGAAGGAGCTCAAAATCGGCACCCTTAAAGTCAACTGTTGAACCCAAGAACCTCTCTGGCATAAACTTCTCAGGTTCAGTCCATACATCTTTATCTCGACCTATCGCCCATATGTTTATAAACACACGTGAATCTTTAGGTATTGTGTAACCTGCTATTTTCAGTGTTCTCTCTGGTTTCCGTGGCAACAGGAACGGGCCAGGAGGATGAAGTCTAAAAGTCTCTTTTATGACAGCTTGGAGATAGGGCAACCGAACAATATCATCTTCGTCAATGTTTCTTTTGGATCCAATAACTTCTGCAAGCTCGTTGGAAGCTCTAGATATTGATGATGGATTTTGGAGAAGCTCTGTCATTGCCCATTCTACTGTGCTAGAGCTTGTGTCACTACCAGCAGAGAATAGATCCTAACATGCAAATATAATGTCACGTCAATAGTCTAGTCAATATAGCTATTTAGATACACTAAACAAGCACCACAGAGAGTACAAATGATTGTTTTCTATAGAAGAACTTAAATTCTCTTTGAACTACACATACATGTACTGTTTGGATGAACTATAGAAGAAACACCTCATTGATTTGCGTTATAAGGTTTTATACTCATTTCATTATAGTATAGTAGAAGCTATTGTTCCTAACCCAATTTTCCATTCTTCAGGCATTGGATGAAGTGCAGTCATGCGAGGGCTATGGTGGAATTGTTGGAAATGGGGTAAAATACAATAAGCCTGGTTTGAAACAAAGGAAAAACATAGGAATTCTTGTTTTAGATGATTCAGTTCTTATATAGAGGAGAAATCCAGTGGTACACTTTGTAACACATGAGTAGCCTGCCATGCATGATTCTTGTAAAAAATTATGTGTGACTATTCTGTCTGAATTTTAGAGGCATAAACATGGCTACATGAGTATCCAAATGGTACTTTTGATGTTATCACTGTTAGTGTTCGTATAGCATCAATAGAGTGGATAGTAGTAACTACAAAATTTCACCAAAATGTTGTCTATACATAGGGAAATAAAGAAAAATCTGGTACTCCCTCTGAATCAAATTACTTGTCGTCCAAACAGATGTATCTAGCACTGAAATACATCTAAATACATTTATTTGAGTGATAAGTAATATGGCTCCTATCATCTATATACTATCAAACTCTTATGTTTATTTCTTGATAGAAAAATTAAATATGAAATTTGTGGATATTAGATATCTCGATGCCAACATTTTAAAATATAAATCTCAATCTCAATCTCGATGCAATCATACGTCGAATTATTAATGTGTTCAAATCATGGTGGTAGGATATAATAACTTCTATAGTTACCTTTGTTTAGATGAGTCAAACTGAATCTTAAAAAATAGTTCAGAAAATAAACGTATATGGGCATGCTGATACACTTGAAGATTTTTACGGCGACGTGAAGGATCCACAAACAATCAATGTGGTCTAGAAGAAATCAGTCCTGCCTCGCTGGCTCGCTGCGGCTCCTCCAGCTTCGTATCCACTACTCGTTGCTGGCCCCGCCTCGTTGCTCGCAGCATCTGCTCAGTTTCTTTTCAGCGAGGCTGTCACCTAGTATTATCCTCCCGCACGCACCATGCGCCCGACCCCGCCGCCTACGCCCAGCGCCACTGGGGTCCCGCCTCCCCGAAGCTCCGCCACCACTGGGATCCGCTTTCTCCGCGCACCCCCCCGCACGCACCTCCCGCACACTGCAGAATCCCCTCCACCGCCATGGCATTCCCCCCCGAGATCCTGCTCAACCACCGGCCATGGCGCTCCCCTTGCCGAGATCCTGCCACACCACCGGCCATGGCGGCTCGGCCGCTGGTGTCCCTGGGTCTTTGCTTTTTTTGGATTCTTCTTTTATTTCTCAAGGGTAGCAAATCTGGAGTGTGGGTTGAATAACAAAATTCACATGGGCCATTTTGTAAAAGTGGCGACAACGTACGACCAGAAACCCTTCATGCTTTATTATTAGGTAGAGATAGAGATATTAGCAATAATATGACCTGTAAATTGTGGGCTACCTTCTGGGATATTTATCACAAACTGTCTACTGGTTGCAAATATTAGTAATATTCCTGCCTTTTTGAAGGTTGTCATTGACGAGGACGTTTTTGGTGCACCGGAGCTTGACTTGCTTAAGACATGGACCACCTGGTATGGTCGATCCAACAAGTGTTTGAATCATACAATAGTTGGCTACTGAGACACCCATTACATCATACATAAAGTCCAACAAAAAATCTAGGCAGACGAAAATACGAAAAATTGAGAGTGACATGACGCCGCCAGAGACCTGCTGGCATGACATATTGCTACACAAATTCTTATCCAGAAAAATTGAGAGTTTGTGGACTGCATAGTGCGTTTGATCTGCGCCGAAGGCACGCCATCTGGAGCATACGCCGTTGTGACCTCTACATCTATTAAATTGATGGTGGCTTGTGCTTTTTATTTTTCCACTGTAATATGTATCTCATTTATATATCATAAGAATCCTATTACAAGCTATGTACATACCGATCTGACAAAACAAAACAAAAAACAATAGAGCGCTAGCCTTTACACAAATGAACAACGTTGACTTGTGCATTTGTACACGATACTCCAAGCTTTGGAGCTTACCTGTACGGATCTAAAAATGTATCTAATTCATTGTTATTTTTCTCTCATGTCCAAATTGCAATTACTTGGCCCATTGTGCTCTCGATTCGAAGAAGCACTTTAACATCGCATACTCTGCCTATCGCAAGCCAAAAGCAGTGCATGCTAGTTGACCATCAATTTATTATTATTATTATTATTATTATTATTATTATTATTATTATTATTATTATTATTTGTTAGTCCTCTAACCTATTAATAATATGCAGAGCCATACAAAGCTCCCTACAAGTAACAAAAATCACAACTAAGGTCCATTGACCACTTAGTGATGATTACAAACACTAGAACAAACCTAAGACATGCCACCATCACCATCCTTCCTCGCCGGAGCCGAGCAAACCCTTTTGTAGAAGACGGTCAGGAAGTCGTAGTGCTAACACTAGTAGAAAAGGGGGCATTGGTCCAGGCCGGGTCAGCCCATTAGTCCCGGTTCAATCCAGAACCGGGAACAATGGAGGCATTGGACCCGGTTCGTGAGCCCCGGGGGCCGGCCAGGCCACGTGGGCCATTGGTCCCGGTTGGTGGGATGAACCGGGACCAATGGGCCTCGCTCCTGGCCCACCACCATTGGTCCCGGTTGGTTCCACGAACCGGGACCCAAGGCTGCCCTTTAGTCTCGGTTCAAGCCTCCAACCGGGACCAATGAGGTGCCTATATATACCCCCTCGCGTAAGAGCAGAGCACACTGCTCTGTTTTTCCTGGCAGCCGAGGGGGAGAGGGCTTGGTGGTGCTCTAGCTCATCTCCTATGCACACAAGGTGTTCGATGGAATGCCCGAGCCACACTACTTAAGCTTTCTCCTCTCCAAGCTCAACCTCCAAGCTCCATTTTCCTTAATATTTGTCTAGGTTTAGCAGTCCGTCACGCCCCGTACCCGTCTTCACCGCCGTCGATCACCCGCACCGATCTCATCGCCGGCACCACCGTGGTGAGCCTCTTGTTCTTATCTTCTTTCTGAAAGGAAAAATATTCTTACTTGTATGTTTAGATAGATACTAGTATTATTTTCTTACTTTTATTATTGCATCTTATATAGTGCGATGGTTTTGGTATCCGCCCCCGTCGGCCCTCGTCCTGTCTATGATTTAGATGTGGTATATATTATCTTTTCATAACTATCGATTCATTTATTGTTTATGAAAATTATGCCGACCAACGTGACATAGATTTTATTTATGTAGGAGGTTGTTGAACCGGAAATTCCAACCGACCCTATTGTTGAGAGGTTAAATTTAGTTGAAGAAGAAAACAATTTCTTGAAGGAAAAAATAAGAAAAATTGAGGAGGAGAAGATGATATTGGAGTTGCATGTTGCGGATGTCGTCGATGATCACAAAATCAAGATGGATGCAATGCGCTTGAAGATTAGAAAGATTAGAAAATATGCCATTCATACCGAGGCTTGGTATCATTATACCATTGGATCAATTGTTACCTTGGTTGCGATTATGATCGCATTTGTTTTCGCATTGAAATGTTTTACATAGTTTCAATGTATGGTTTAATTAATTTAGATGCTCTGCAGAGCTTTATTTTGTTCTGTAATGATTTTCGCTTGAAGATGAGAACTATGTATGTACTTTGGTTTTAATGTGATGATGAACTTCTATTAATTTGGTCACTTAGTTATCTATTCATGATGTTCTGTAATGATTTTTGACACACTTAATTATATATAATGCACGCAGATGAACCGGCAATGGATGTACGGTAACAGATACACCTCCGAGTACATTAAGGGCGTGCATGATTTTCTCGAAGTGGCTGAGGCAAACAAGCAGAATGGTTTTATGTGTTGTCCATGCCCTATATGTGGGAATACGAAGTCTTACTCTGACCGGAAAATCTTTCACACCCACCTGCTTTACAAGGGTTTCATGCCACACTATAATGTTTGGACGAGGCACAGAGAAATATGGGTTATGATGGAAGACGACGAAGAAGAAGAGTACGATGACAACTATGTGCCCCCTGAATACGGTGATGCTACTGAACATCAAGAGGAACCAGACGATGTGCAGGATGATGCCGCAACGGGCGAAGCTGCTGAAGATCAAGAGGAACCAAACGATGTGCCCGATGATGATGATCTCCGTCGGGTCATTGTCGATGCAAGGACGCAATGCGAAAGTCAAAAGGAGAAGCTGAAGTTCGATCGCATGTTAGAGGATCACAAAAAAGGGTTGTACCCCAATTGCGAAGATGGCAACACAAAGCTCGGTACCGTACTGGAATTGCTGCAGTGGAAGGCAGAGAATGCTGTGCCAGACAAAGGATTTGAGAAGCTACTGAAAATATTGAAGAAGAAGCTTCCAAAGGATAACGAATTGCCCGACAGTACATACGCAGCAAAGAAGGTCGTATGCTCTAGGATTGGAGGTGCAGAAGATACATGCATGCCCTAATGACTGCATCCTCTACCGCAGTGCGTACAAGGATCTTAACGCATGCCCGGTATGCGGTGCATTACGGTATAAGATCAGACAAGATGACCCTGGTGATGTTGACGGCGACCCCCCCAGGAAGAGGGTTCCTGCGAAGGTGATGTGGTATGCTCCTATAATACCACGGTTGAAACGTCTATTCAGAAACGGAGAGCATGCCAAGTTGATGCGATGGCACAGTGAGGACCGTAAGAAAGACGAGAAGTTGAGAGCACCTGCTGACAGGTCGCAGTGGAGAAAAATCGAGAGAAAGTACTGGGCTGAGTTTTCACGTGACCCAAGGAACGTATGGTTTGCTTTAAGCGTGGATGGCCTTAATCCTTTGGGGAGCAGAGCAGCAATCACAGCACCTGGCCCGTGACTCTATGTATGCATAACCTTCCTCCTTGGATGTGCATGAAGCAGAAGTTCATTATGATGTCAGTTCTTATCCAAGGCCCTAAGCAACCTGGCAACGACATTGATGTGTACCTAAGGCCATTAGTTGAAGAACTTTTACAGCTGTGGAATGGAAACGGTGTATGTACGTGGGATGAGCACAAACAGGAGGAATTTGACCTAAAGGCGTTGCTATTCGTGACCATCAACGATTGGCCCGCTCTCAGTAACCTTTCAGGACAGACAAACAAGGGATACCACGCATGCACACACTGTTTACTTGACACCAAAAGTATATACCTGGGAAGCTGCAGGAAGAATGTGTACCTGGGCCATCGTCGATTTCTTTCGACCAACCATCAATGCCGAAAGAAAGGCAAGCATTTCAAAGGCGAGGAAGATCACCGGAAGAAGCCTGCCATGCGTACCGGTGATCACGTACTTGCTATGGTCAATGATTTACACGTAATCTTTGGAAAGGGTCCCGGCGCACTAACTGTTCCGAATGACGCTGGGGGACACGCACCCATGTGGAAGAAGAAATCTATATTTTGGGACCTACCCTACTGGAAAGACCTAGAGGTCCGCTCTTCAATTAACGTGATGCACGTGACGAAGAACCTTTGCGTGAACCTGCTAGGCTTCTTGGGCGTGTATGGAAAGACAAAAGATACAACTGAGGAACGGGAGGACCTGCAACGTTTGCACGAAAAAGACGGCATGCCTCCAAGCAGTATGAAGGTCCTGCCAGCTATGCTCTTACCAAAGAAGAGAAGGAAATCTTCCTTGAATGCCTGCTTAGTATGAAGGTCCCGACTGGCTTCTCGTCGAATATAAAGGGAATAATAAATATGCCAGAGAAAAAGTCCAGAACTAAAGTCTCATGACTGCCACGTGATTATGATGCAACTGTTTCCGGTTGCATTGAGGGGGCTTCTACCGGAAAACGTCCGATTAGCCATTGTGAAGCTATGTGCTCCTCAATGCAATCTCTCAGAAGGTGATCGATCCAGAAATCATACCAAGGCTAAGGAGTGATGTGGTGCAATGTCTTGTCAATTTCGAGCTGGTGTTCCCACCATCCTTCTTCAATATCATGACGCATGTCCTAGTTCATCTAGTCGACGAGATTGTCATTCTGGGCCCCGTATTTCTACACAATATGTACCCCTTTGAGAGGTTCATGGGAGTCCTAAAGAAATATGTCCGTAACTGCGCTAGGCCAGAAGGAAGCATCTCCATGGGCCATCAAACAGAGGATGTCATCGGGTTTTGTGTTGACTTCATTCCTGGCCTTAAGAAGATAGGTCTCCCTAAATCGCGGTATGAGGGGAGACTGACTGGAAAAGGCACGCTTGGAAGGGACTCAATAATATGAAGGGACGGATATTCTTGGTCTCAAGCATGCTACACAGTTCTACAGAACTCTACCTTGGTGACCCCGTATGTCGATGAACACAAGAACAGTCTGCGCTCCAAACACCAGGAGCAGTGCGACGACTGGATTACATGTGAACATATCAGGACTTTCAGCAGTTGGTTGGAAACACGTCTCAGAGGTGACAACACTATTTGTGATGAGCTGTACTTGTTGTCCAGGGGACCATCTTCGACTGTTACGATTTGGAAAGGATACGTGATAAATGGGAATACATTTTACACGATTGACCAATATAAAAAGAGCACCAACCAAAACAGCGGTGTCCACTTTGATGCAACAACCGAGAGGGGAAAGGACACGTATTATGGTTACATAGTGGACATATGAGAACTTGACTACGGACATGATTTTAAGGTTCCTTTGTTTAAGTGCAAATGGGTCAATCTGTTAGGAGGCGGGGTACATGTAGACCCACAGTACGGAATGACAAAGTGGATCTGAAAAATCTTGGGTACACTGACGAATCGTTCGTCCTAGCCAATGATGTGACACAAGTTATCTATGTGAAGGACATGTCTACCAGACCGAGAAAAAGAAAAGATAAGGAAGAGAATACATCATACGATGAGCCAAAGCGCCACATAGTTCTTTCAGGAAAAAGGGACATCGTGGGAGTGGAGGGCAAGACAGACATGTCTGAAGATTATGAAAAGTTTCATGAAATTCCTCCCTTCAAAGTCAAGACTGACCCCAGCATCTTGATAAACGATGAAGATTATCCATGGTTACGGCGCAATAAGCAAATGACACAAGTGAAGTAAAAGTGAAGACTTTCTCCTGCAACTATTATGATGATACCATGCCAACTTTTTAACAGAAGAGTATGATACCATTGTCCGTTTTGTACATGCACATACTATGTGCGTGAAATTATGATACCATGCCATCTTTCAACTTTTTCAGAGTTCATTTGAAATGCTTTAATGTCTTATGGTTCGGCCCTCATAATACCATTAATCCCAGTTCGTTCCTTGTCAACTATGTTCTCACCAAGAACACTCTTAAGAGGGCAGCCACGTGGGCCATTGGTCCCGGTTCGTCTGGACCTTTTTTCTCTATAGGCGCATCTATGTTCATTTTTTTAGTAAAGTTAATCACAAACTTGTGATTCACACAAATTTCAAAGAATTCAAATTTTAACTATTCAAATTTGAAAACTAATGGCACTAACAGAAAGTTTATAATTTTTGTGACTTAAAAGAAAAATAATTAAACATAAACTTTAATAAAATAAATAAAAATAACAACAATAAGTATTTTGTTGTAAGTATAAACAAAATAAAATAAATAAAGCAACAAAGAAAACAAAATAACAAAATAATTTTTCTAAAACTAATGGCACTAACAGAAAGTTTATAATTTTTCTGACCTAAAAGCAAAAAGAATTAAAAAATAAAGCAAAAAACAAAAGAAAATAAATAATGCAAAAAACAAAACAAAAAAACTTGGAAAAAATAAAAAAAATTGCCACCTATTGGGCCATCACGGCCTGAATACGACTAGAAACCCAACCTGGGCCAGGATTCAGGCCCGCAGTTGGCCCAATAGGCCCACAGCAGCATAGTGTGAGATTAGGCCCGTAAGCATGCATTTGAGAGGAGATCAAGAGGGGAGCTGCAGCAGGGCTTATAAACCACTCCGAGCCCCTCTCAACTAGCGAGGTGGGACTAAATTTTGGCCGCGATGCGGGCAGCGCAGGGGCCTTTGGTCCCGGTTGGTGCCACGAACCGGGACTAAAGGGTGGGCATGGGTACCGGTTCGTGGCACGAACCGGTACCAATGCCCACCCTTTAGTCCCGATTCGTGGCACCATCCGGGACCAAAGGGTGCGGACCAAAGGCCGCCGCTTCCCGCCCTTTGGGCTGCTAAAAAGAGGCCTTTGGTCCCGGTTGGTGGCACCAACCGGGACTAAAGGGTGTATTAGTCCCGGTTGGTGCCACAAACCGGGACCAATGCTCTTCATATATATACATCACTTAGCAGTTTTCGACTAAATCCCCCACTTCTCCCCCGATGCCCCCTGCTCCTCCTCGTCGCTGTCACCGCCCGACGCCCCTGCTCCACCTTGCCGTCGCCGCCGCCACCGACGCCGCCAGGCTGCTCGCCTTCACCGTCGCCGCCGCCACCGACGCCGTCAGGCTGCTCGCCTTCGCCGTCGCCGCCGTCCTCTGTGAGCACATGCTCCCGTGCCCCTCCCGTCCGCGCCCCTGCGCGGCCGCCGCGCCGCCGCCCCTGCCTTGCATTTTTTTGTGTATATGTGTATATATGCATTTTTTTGTGTATATGTATATATATGTGTTTGTATGTGTATATATGTGTATTTTTTTGTATATGTGTATATATGTGCATATATGCATTTTTTCATATATATCTAATGTATATATGTATGTGGTAGCTATATGATGAATGGATGTGGCTATCTATGTATGAATATAATGTTCATAGCATTTTTTTGTTTATATATGTTTTTTAATATATGTATTAATGTTTTATTTAGGTTGTTAGTAGATATCGATTTTAGGTTAGTGCATTTTAGGTTAGTGTAGAGGAAAAAGTAAAATAAGGAAAAGGAAGAAAAGAAGAAGAAGGAAGAAGGAAGAAGAAGAAGAAAAAGAAGGAGAGGAAAAAGGAAAATAAGAAGAGGAAGAAAGGAGAAGAAGAGGAGAGGAAGAAGAGGAGAAATAAATAAGAAGAGGAAAAAAGAAGAAAAAGAAGAGGAGAAGAAGAAAAAATAGAATATTTTCTATTTTTTCTTCTTCTCCTCTATTCCTTTCTTCTTCTCCTCTTTCTTCTTCTTCTTTTTTTTCTTCGATCTTCTCCTCTGTCGTCGTCGATATACCCCCCCCCTCGGCCCTCTCACTCGACCAAAACTCTCGAGGACACCCAAACCCTAGAGAAAAAACGATGTTGGTCTCCTACCCCCTCCCGATGCGCCCCTACCCGACAAACTCTCTTGAGACCACCCAAATTTACCAAGTTAAAAGAGCGTTGTTGTCGAGGCCACCCCAAACCCTTGAAGCATTGTGTCGAGGCCACCCCAAACCCTTGAAGCGTTGTCTAGGGCTCTAGGCCACCCCAAACCCTAGAGAAGTAGCGTCGAGGCCACTAACATGATTCCTTATTGTGATTAGCTAGCTAGTTCTACGTTTGCCACTAATATATATCCATCTGTACCATGTTTGAATAATAATTGACATGTTGTAAATATTTGCAGAAACTATGGAGCACTACCGAGACGAAGCAACAGAAGCGATGTTGGGGGAGATAATCGCAGAAGGCACTGATGTCGTTGCGTCATTTTTCAACGACGTCGTTGGTCAGGAAGGACTGGGTGAAGAAGAGGGCTATGTTCATGATGGCTCCGGCCCATTAATGCCGGTACAAGAAGAGGGCTATGTTCATGATGGCTCCGGTGATGACCCAATGGAGGTACAAGAAGGAGACCGTGCTGACTGCTCCGGTGACCGAACCGAGTCCGACCAGGTATATATATATTAGTTAAGCCCGTGCTGACTAGTTAATTGATGCATTCATTGTTTTGGTATATGTACACATATTAATTAACTATCGTCTTTCTTCCTTTTTCTAGCCCTCCGGATCGAGCACAACTTCGGTAAGGAGACGAGGCCCGAAGAAAAAGTTGAGCTCGGATGAAAGGTTTGAGATCACAACAATCGCGCGCGACGGCGAACCGATTGAACCCATCCGGACAAAGAACGCATTTGTTGCTCAGTGCGGGGTTCTTGTTAGGGACAAGATCCCGATCAGCATCCACCAATGGTATAAGCCTAAGGAGGAAGACCCTCAGGTGTCTTATGTCAATGATATGCAGAAAGATGATCTTTGGACTGAGCTGAAGGCAAATTTCACCCTACCGCCAGAGGAGGATCCGGAGAAGCCAGTTAAAGAGCAATTAATCAAGTCTTGTGCTCTTAAGAAGATGGCAGGCCTATTCAGGAGGTGGAGGAAAGAGCTGAAAAAGTTTGTCGACAAAGAAGAGACACCAGAATTCATCGGCAAATATGAGAAGATCAGAGATCACTGGCCCGCATTTGTGGCCTACACGACATCGAAAAGAGTAAGAAGATGTCGGCGACAAACAAGCAAAATGCTGCGAAGAAGAAGTTTCACCATCGCACGGGGTCAGGTGGCTACCTGCAAGCCCGACCTAAGTGGTCCAAGGCTGAGAATGATCTGCTTGATAAAGGGATCGAACCGGAGACAATGAGATGGCCAGACCGTTGCCGGACTTGGTTCTTTGGGGCTGGCGGAAGCTTGGACCCTGTATCAGGGAAGTGTCATTGGACGGACGAGCAACTGAAAACACCAGTCACAAGGCTTCGGCAGTATATCGATGCAGCGCGGCAAGGGACGTTCGTTTCAGACAGGGAGAAGGACGAGCTCACAATGGCCCTCGGGAATCCTGAGCATCCTGGACAGACACGAGGCACGCCAGGCTCCATTCCGTGGAAGGTTGGTTTTCCGGACGCAGGGGGTTACAAAACTCACGAGAGGAGGAAGAAACTGGAGCAGAGCCAACTGCAGGCGCTGCACGAAAGGGTAATGGGGCTAGAGGAACGAGAAGCAGATCGCAACAAACGACCTACCGAAGCTTCCCCCGAAGCTACCCCGCCATCTTAGGGGAGAAGCAGCGTGGCTTCCACCGAGCTACTTCAGCCGGAGCATGTCTTGACGGCTCCTGCCAGCTATCCCGTGGATGCTATCACGGGGGCTCAAAACTGCCACCTTATGACGCGATGGATGAATTTGAAGGTCAAGGCGGCTGTTGGCTCTGTTTATCCTACTGAACAAGGCGCAACTTTTCACTGCCGGCCGATTCTAGAAGGATATGCCAGGGTGATGGTGGATGAAATAACGAAGAGATTTGAGGTCCTCCAGCTCAACTACCCTACCGGTGAAGGGGAGACTAGGCTGGGTTCTGCTTTGAAGACTCCATGCCTATGGCGGAAGGAGCTCATCAACCTTCCGAACTGGACGCCTCCGCCTCCTCCTCCTCCGGCGGGTCAGGGCACTCCGCCTCCTCCACCGCCTCCTTCTCCAGCGAGTGTCGATCAGGGCACTGGGCCTCCTTCTCCAGCGTGTGGCGGCACTCCGCCTCCTTCTCCGCCTGCGCCGGCGCGCCCGAGCAGCCAGCAGCCTCCTCCTTCTCCGGCGCGTGGTGGCACTCCGCCTCGTTCTCCGCCTGCGCCGGCGTGCCTGAGCAACCAGCAGCCTCCTCCTTCTCCGGCGCGTGGTGGCACTCCGCCTCCTTCTCCGCCTGCACCGACGCGCCCGAGCAGTCAGCAGCCTCCTCCTTCTCCGCCTCGCCAGCAAGGGCGGAAGAGACCCGCCGCCGCCCCGGCTGTCCCGGCGCGTCGTAGTCCTTCTCCTCCGCCTCGTAAGCAAGCACGAAAGAAGACATGCGCCACAGCCGCTCCGTCTGCTCCGGCGTCTAGCAGTACAGCTAGCAGAGGCGGGAGGCAATACAGATACGGTCCACCTCTCAAGCCTCTAGAGAAGTTACCGTACGAGAGGACCGAGGAGGAAAACGCGACGATCGTGCGGGCCCACGTGAAGGACTTCTTTGAAGGGGTGAAAGCAAAGAGACATCCACCTTCGGAGGAGAAGGTAGATCCGGTAAAAGCAAAGCGCACTATCGATGCCCTGAGGAAACCACCAAAGCCTCCGCCAAGAACCAACTATGAGTGCATTACTGCAAAGACATATCTCGAAGCCCAGCGGTCGGGAAGTACCGTCAGTGCTAAAAGGTTAAAAGAACGAGCAGCTGGGAAAAAATTGCCCAGCTCGGCGAACAAGCACAACAATCGTGCCCCCCGCTCAATGTGTCTAGCGGCGACATCGTCGCTAATGCTCCGGGGACGGTGGCCGGTTATGGCAATATTGGAGATTACCTGCCTGAGGATCAATTTCCAGATTTCTTGGAGGTGGACGAACACAGATACGAGTACGGGAAGCCTCTCGTCAAAGATGAAAAATCTCTAACAACTATGATGCGAAGATTCCATGATTGATACATGAAAACCTGCAGATAGTTTGAGGGGATGAATGCTTTGTATCTGAATATTAAAGAGGAGCACGACCTCGTTGGAACTGATCTGTTGACTGTTCCATTTGAGGAATTCTTCGCGTTCTTCAATTAAAAGGCCCTCGATAAACTAACGGTCTTTTGCTACTGTCTGTAAGTACTATTTCTGTCATTAAGTCTCTATATATAGCTCGGCTCTTTCATTGCATGTATTTATAATTAATTATCCTCACTATATTATGCAGATTGAAGATCGTCGAGTGCAAAAAACAAGAAATGTATGATATTGGGTTCATTAACACAAATATCATAGATGAATTTCTGGTTGAAAAGGACGCCGAAGAGGCCGAGGGGTACTTGCTACAATCGTTGATCAAAAATCAAAACAAAGATTTAATACTCTTTCCTTACAACTTCAAGTGAGTGTTACTGTCATGTGCATATTCGGTTTCCCTTATTACTCGAGCGAGGTTATAGTAATGTAATTGATGAGTTATGTATACGTGCGCAGATTCCACTATGTTCTTCTGGAGATTAAGCTTGAGCGGGGAGTAGTAAACGTCTTAGACTCGAGACGAAAAGATCCCCAAACCTATGCGGACATGACTAAAATGCTCAACAAGTAAGTTCAATCAATCATTTATCGCACCATATCGGCAACTTTTTGTTCATTTCCTGATATCTCAAGTAATAATTATTATTTTCTTTGTCTTGTAGGGTTTGGAAACAGTTCAAGACAGAAGTTCCGGGACTGCCGAAGGAGCTGCGATATACATACCCGAAAGTAAGTACTACTAGCTAGCTAGTTACGTGCATCTCCCGTTGATTCTACAGCTGTACTTTCATCAATGCCATTTATAATGCTTCATTATCAGTTTGATTGACCTCTATTTCTCGTAAAGTGCTTGTGGCAGGAACAAGGGAATGATTTCTGTGGATACTACGTGTGCGAGTTCATCTACAACGCGACTTTGAAAAATAAGCTGGGCTACTCTAAAAGACAATATGAAGTGCGTAAGCAATAATATTCACAATTACATTTTATTACACCATCATTTCTGTTGAGTTTCACTCATATATGTATTAACCCCCTTCTTCAAATTAGACGTGGCAGATGCGGGATGAACTCCTAGAACAAGATCGCATGAAAGCAATTCAAGAGGAATTGGCGGATTCTTTCTTGACCACGTCATCAATAAAGCCGGAGAATATCATGTGGAAATTGATTTCAATGCTAGGGGATTGTAAGAGATTTTACATATTGTATATGTATGTAGCCAGTAGCGTCGGATAGATAATACGAAAACTTGTTGTTCGACCAATCTCTCGGAGAAGGAGAGGTCGATCGATCACTTCTCTCGGTATGCATGACGAACTTCTGTACTTAATGGTTCCCTTCATTTTCTTACTAGCTAGCGTGTCGAGGGCCTCTCTATGTATAGTACGTAGCGTCGACCAAGCACGGACATAAGAGAGGACACTTCTCTCTATTAATTAGCTAGTTAGCACAATATATTAAACACCTAAATTAACCCCCCAAAACCCCCAACCCCCCCCCCCTTTAAAAAAACCACGGTCACTGAAATGCTGACGCGTGGATGCCTTTTGGTCCCGGTTGGTGCCACCAACCGGAACCAAAGGCCCTCCTGCCTGGGCTCGGCGCACCGGCCACGTGGAGGCACATCTGTCCCGGTTCGTGTTAGAACCGGGACTAAAAGGTGGAGGCATTAGTAACGACCCTTTAGTCCCGGTTCAAGAACCGGGACTAATGCCCCTTTTTCTACTAGTGTAAGGCCACAAAGGGCTAGCGCACGAGAGCAACAACTGTCAGTCTGTCACTATGACAAGAACGTACTCCCCCATTCCTAATTAAATATTTGTCTTTTTAGCGATTTAAAATGGACTACTGCATACAGATGTATACAAACATATTTTAGAGTATAAATTCACTCATTTTGCTCCGTATGTAGTCATTTGTTGAAATCTCTAGAAAGACAAATATTCAGGAACGGAGGGAGTAGGAAAGAAGGGCCATGCCTACAACCACACTAATGAACACGCCAGCCTAATCCATTGTGATGTATATCTGAATTACGTTTGTTTCTTTATTTCCTTGGTCAAAGATTTGAAATTGTTCTATCCACATTAGATCTCCAGTGTGCTTGTTTGTTCTCTACACACCAAAATGCAGAAATTTGGTCCATATGGTAAAGATCCAAATTGGCTCATCAATGCTTTTGGTTCGTGTCATGATTTTTCAATTATTTGATTTGGATACCACAATTTTGAACTTGTGCTTTTTCATATTATTGGTGACGGTATAACAAAGGTACAAATTGTTTCAGCTATGAAAAAGATTTGGAACATGAAAGATTTATGAACTTTCGAATGTGAAAAAGATTTAAATGCGAAATATTTTGGACAAATATTTCTGAACGTTGAAGAAGATAATTCTCATGGCGACGAATTATGAACAATGAAATTTAAGAATCTTTGGATGGCGTATATATTCTGTTGTGAAAATATAGATGTCTTATTTTCTTCCTCTGAGAACAATTACTATTGTTCCAACACAATACTTAAGGTGTAAAGGGGAAATGGCCATATAAGTTAACCATTTGTCTTCTCTTTAACGCTCTCAATAGTACTCATTGGATGATCATCCACCATCCACCGCATGCGAATGAAATGTTGTATTTTTCCAGTAATGCATTTACTTTTTTGCAACATGGTGTTATACAAACCTGAAAATCTGGGTGGCTAGGATGGCATATGTATGAATACCTTTGTAGGATCAACAGTAACACAACATATCTCCCCGCAAAAACAACATATCATTCAACTTGTGCACTGCGAGGAAGTCAAGTTTTCTAAAAGAATTATTTTAACTATGACATAAATAACGGTATAAATTCCATGGGTAATACATTTTGATTATTACATATTAAAACATATTAAGCAGTCTTACTTTGGGACACATTTTGTTTCTAATTCAAATCGGTGTTGGTACAATACGAAGAGGCACGACCTTCGTTAGTGATAGGCCAAACTTTTCTTCCATATCAATCCCATCCCTTTCAAGTTCAACAGGGAAGCTCCACTTAAATTGATTTAACAACGAAGCAAGGACCAAATGCACCATCCTAATAGCCAATGGCATTCCAGGGCAGATCCGACGTCCGGCACCAAATGGAAGGAGCTCAAAATCAGCACCCCTAAAGTCAACTGTTGAACCCAAGAACCTCTCTGGCATAAACTTTTCAGGTTCAGTCCATACATCTTTATCTCGACCTATCGCCCATACGTTTATGAACACACGTGAATCTTTAGGTATTGTGTAACCGGCTATTTTTAATGTTCTCTCGGGTTTGCGTGGCAACAAGAACGGGCCCGGGGGATGAAGTCGAAAAGTCTCTTTTATGACAGCTTGGAGATAGGGCAACCGAACAATATCGTCTTCTTCAATGTTTCTTTTGGAGCCAATAACTTCTGCAAGCTCGTTGCAAGCGCTAGACATTGATGCTGGGTTTTGGAGAAGCTCCGTCATTGCCCATTCCACTGTGCTAGAGCTTGTGTCACTACCAGCAGAGAACAAATCCTAACATGCAAATATAATATCACGTCAATGCTTTAGTAATTATAGCTATTTAGATACACTAACCAAGCACGTTGTTTTTGATAGAAAAACTTACATTTTCTTTGAATTGCACATATATGTACTGTTTGGATGAACTATATAAGAGGCAATTCATTGATTTGCGACATAAGATTTGATATTAATTTCATTGCAGTTTAGTGGAAGCTATTGTTCCTAACCCAGTTTTTAATTCTTCACGCGTTGGATGAACTGCAGTCGTGCGAGGTCCATGGTGGAATTGTTGGAAATGCAGTGAAATACAGTCAGCCTGGTAGAAACAAAGGAAAAACATAGGAATTCTTGTTTTAGATGATTCAGTTCTTATAGTGGAAAATTCCGGTGACACTCTTTCTAACACATGAGTAATCTGTCATGCATGATTTCTGTAAAAGTTATGCGCGACTATTCTGTAGGAATTTTAGAGACATAAACATGAGTATCCAAATGGTACTTTTAATGTTTTCACTGTTAGTGGTTCCGATAGCATCACTACAGTGGATAGTAGTACTACAAAATTTCATAAAAAATTTGTCCGGACATAGGGAAATAAGGAATAAAAATCTGGTACTACTAGTATCAATAGAGGCAAAATGGCAGCCCTACAATCTATATATATATATCAAAATCTTATGTTTATTTCTTGATCCAAAAAAAAATGAATATGAAATTTGTGGCATGTTAGATATGTCGATGCTAACATTTCTAGAAATATAAATTTCAATCAACATGGCTGGCCATGTGCTTTGATCCCCGGCAGGCTCAGATGGCAAGGCTGATCATATACATGTGCGCGCGGAATTTTTAAGTATATCTTTTATGTCCTCGGAGTCAGAAATTAAATTATGCTTACCGTGAAAAGTGATCGTAGCGTCTGGCGGTCCAGCAGGTCCTTGCCGTCCTCACGCGCCGCCACGTCGAGCAGCGCGTCGAGGAAGTCGTTCTTCCTCGGCTGGCCGGCGTCGCGGCCGCGCAGCCTCCCGTCCACCTCGGCGTCGAACACCGCGTGCAGCCGCGCGAACAGCCGCGCCAGCCGCCGGCGCGTGCCCTGCAAGTCGGCCGGCGCGAGCAGCGGGAAGAAGTCCGACACATTGGGGCTCCCCAGGGCCTGCATGATGGCCGTAACCACCTGCTGGAACTCCTCCGAGCGGCCGCGGTCGTCGAGGCTCGTCAGGTCGGCGGAGAAGATGGTGCGGGAGAGGAGGTTCAGGCTCGTCGTGAAGGCCACGCGGCCGACGTTCACGGGCGCGCCCTCGCGCGCCAGCCGCGCGACATGGTCCACGAGATCCCGCACCTTTTCGCTCCGCAGGTGGCGCAGCGCGTCGAGCCGGTGCGGGGCGAACAGCTCCGTGGCCATCATCTTGCGCAGCGCGCGCCACCGCGGCGCAGGGGGCAGCCAGGCCACGGAGCCCGCCGCGTGCTCGCCGGTGGCGTCGGGCACGGACCGGGCGGCGAACGCGGAGTCGTGGCGCTGCAGGAACACCCGGGCCATGGCGGGGGAGGAAACGACCACCGTGGTGACCGCGCCGAGGCGCAGGGACATGAGCGGGCCGTGGGCCTTGGCCAGACGGGCAAGGGAGCGGTGCGGCTTGTCGCCGAGGAGGTGGAGGCTGCCGATGAGCGGCAGCGGGCGGGGGCCCGGAGGGAGGCTGGAGCGCGCCCGTGCTAGGAGGTTGAGGAGATAGACGGAGAGGAAAGAGGCGACGAGCCATGCTAGCCACGGCACAAGGACAGCCACCGGCGCCATTGCTAAGATGCTTCCTCTCTTTTAAAATCGGCGCACGGAACTGAAACTGCTAGTCACTCGCACAACGCTATTTATATATAGTGTATATATAGAGATCTTTGTACTGTTCGGGGAACCGGGAATAAAAACCATATCTAAAGCTGTGTGACCAAATCCATATCAGTCGTGTCACGAATATCACGCGTGACATATTGACATGCATGCCACGATTGCCTTGTGCAAAGGTACGTAGGCTCCTTTCCCATGGCAGCGAACCCGGCTTGCTCTGCTCTGTTCCGTCGGTGCCTTACTGGGTGGTAGTATTTGTTTGATCAATCCGTAGGTGCGCGACTGCGGTAGTGCGGTGCGTGGCCAAATCATAATTTGCATTATCGTCGGCCGGTTCGACCACTCGGTGCGGTGCAGTACTACGCCAGAGAATCCGTGGATCGACCTTGGAGATGCCCTTACACTAGCTCCAGGTGCAGGTGGTGCAAGCCGATTAGCCGACACCCCTACGTTGAACACGTGACGGTAGACGGTAGGCATGCGAAAGGCTTTTCCATCTTTTTTCCTTGTTCTTCTATAACTTTTATGTGTTTTTTTCTTATGTGTCTTTTAATGTCTTTACGATTTTGCGTTGTTGCAAAGATCGGGTGTAATTGATATTTCCGCGATATTAATATATTGCATTTGTAAAAAAAAAACACATAAGAGCAACTACAACCCAGATACAACAAATCCAACCCCTCAAAATCTAAAGAGGAGCCCGTCCGGCTCCGCCGTGGCCATGTCCGACGGTCGGCTGCACCCGTTCAAATGTTGGTCCGGTCGCCAGTGAGGTAAAGTAGGACATGAAACACGACCGGGTGACGGGAGTCGAGGCCCCATCGTCTTGCCAACGAGAGGCAACGGCCAAGGGCCCAGGCTAGGCAGGGGCCCATGATCTGGTATGCAAGTATATCATTAGTATAGCCCAGCAAAAAATATTTGGCAGATAATTTTTTTAAGAAAGGAAGCGAAGCTAGGGCCAATTCTTTTGTTGATCTCTAGCGCTAGTTAAAGCGTCGCCACGCACAGCCGCTTCGTCTCTTGCTCATCAGATCACTGACCCCTAAAAACTCAATCAGATCGCTAATCGCTTCATCAATTTGTCTCTTTCGTTTCTTTGTCAAGATATCAATCGTCGCTCTGGCTGCTCGGAATTCTTCTTCCCATCGCTGCTGCGCGCGGCACCCTGGTGCCGGCGACCCAGCGGCAGGGGTCCAAGTCAAACTCCAGTCCACAATCGCGGCACCATCGCAGCTAATTTTTTCATCATCTAGGACATGTCAAACTCCAGTCCCCAATCACAGCAGGGCCATCACTGTCGCTACCACAACAACGGTGGCTATGGAGGAGAAGCTAGTGGGATCGTCTTCAGGCTCTGGTAGTGACTGTGCCGGCTCCTTTCAATTGAATCATGTGGATTTGTATGGATTTTGAGATGTATTCCCTTCCTTGCTTCACATGAATAAAAATGTAGTCCGTTCCTTGTAGAAACTTCCAACTTAGATCAGGATCAAAATGGACAGAAATTGATGTTTTTGTATTTATAGACACTAGTAGAAAAAGAGGCAATGGTCCAGGCCGGGTCAGCCCATTAGTCCCGGTTCAGTCCAGAATCGGGACCAATGGCGGCATTGGACCCGGTTCGTGAGCCCCGGGGGCCGGCCGGGCCACGTGGGCCATTGGTCCCGGTTCGTCTAGACCTTTTGGTCCCAGTTGGTGGGACGAACCGGGACCAATGGGCCTCGCTCCTGGCCCACCACCATTGGTCCCGGTTGGTGGGACGAACCGGGACCAAAGGCAGCCCATTAGTCCCGGTTGGTCCTCGTTGCGGTTAGAGTTTAGTCCCACCTCGCCAACCGAAGGGCGCTCACACCCGTTTATAAGCCCCTCCCCCTCTGCCTTGTTGAGCTCCTCTCAAAGTGAAAATAGATGCCCTTATACAGGAAATTTGACGTAAATTAATATTGAATTTCTCTGAAGTTAGTAGAAATTTATTATGAATTTAGGTCTAATTTTCTCTATAAGCGCATCTATGCTCATTTTTTTAGTAAAGTTAATCACAAATATTTTTTCTTCTATTTATTTCTGAGTAGTTTTTTATATAGTTTTTTTTTCTTTTGTGCTATATTTATTTTTTTCTATTTTTTCTGACTTGTAATAAGTCATTAAAAATAAAAAAGAGGCGCAATGCTTGTTAATTAGCTTCAAGCCTTTCGGAATAGTGTAAACTGCACTGCACATAGCTCCGTGCAGTCTACCCTATTCCTCAAGGCTTAAAGCTAAGCAACGTGCAGGTTAGCATTGAGCCTCTTCTACATCGTCTCTGCACTCGGGGCTTATAAACCGCTGCGAGTGCCTCTCACTTGGCGAGGTGGGACTAAAAAACAGCTGCAGAAAGAATCAACTAAAAAACTCTTTTACCGGTTCATGCCACGAACCGGTACTAAAAGGTGCTCGTGGGGCACCAGCCTTAAAACCTGTACCAAAGAAAATAAATAAGTAATTGGACGGATGCATTGGTACCGGTTGGTGGAAACTAATTATTCAAATTTGGAAACTAATGGAGTAACAGAAAGATTATAATTAATCTGAGCTAAAAGAAAAAAATAAAAAAAAGCAAAAATCAAAAGAAAATAAATAATTCGAAGCAAAAATAAAATAAATAAAATAAAATAAGTGCGACCTAAAGGGCTACCACGACCTGAATACGACTAGAAACCCAACAATGGGCCAGGATTCAGGCCCGCAATAGGCCCAATAGGCCCACATGCACATATAGTGCGTTTAGGCCCGTAAGCCTGCATTTGAGAGGAGCTCAAGAGGGCAGCGGGACTCGGGCTTATAAACCACTCTCGAGCTCCCTCAGCTAGCGAGGTGGGAATAAACTTTCGTGCCGCGACGCGGGCAACACATGGCCTTTAGTCCCGGTTGGCGGCACCAACCTTGACTAAAGTGGTGCATTGGTACCGGTTCGTGGCACCAACCGGTACCAATGCCCCCCTTTAGTCCCGGTTGGTGCCACCAATCGGGACCAAAGCCCTCTGCTTCCCGCCCTCTGGGCTGCTGAAAAGAGGCCTTTGGTCCCGGTTGGTGGCTCTAACCGGGGCTAAAGGGGTGCATTAGCCCCGGTTTGTGCCACGAACCGAGACCAATGCCTTTGCTATATAAGTAGCACTTAGAAAAATTTCAGAACCGCCCATCCCCACTTTAATCTCTTCTCCTGCGCTCTCCCCCGACGGTGGCGAATCCATCCCCGGCCCGCGCCGCCCCGTCCCGCGCCGCCCCGACGCCGTCTCCGCGCCGCCCCGGCCCGCGCCGCCCCGACGCCGTCTCCGCGCCGCCCCGGCCCGTGCCACCCCGACACCGTCGCCGCCCCACCAGCCCCGACGCCGTTGATAACCCACAAGTATAGGGGATCTATCGTAGTCCTTTCGATAAGTAAGAGTGTTGAACTCAATGAGGAGCAGAAGGAAATGATAAGCGGTTTTCAGCAAGGTATTCTCTGCAAGTACTGAAATAAGTGGTAACAGATAGTTTTGTGATAAGATAAATTGTAACGAGCAACAAGTAACAAAAGTAAATGAAGTGCAGCAAGGTGGCCCAATCCTTTTTGTAGCAAAGGACAAGCCTGGACAAACTCTTATAATAGGAAAAGCGCTCCCGAGGACACATGGGAATATCGTGAAGCTAGTTTTCATCACGTTCATATGATTCACGTTCGGTACTTTGATAATTTGATATGTGGGTGGACCGGTGCTTGGGTACTGCCCTTACTTGGACAAGCATCCCACTTATGATTAACCTCTATTGCAAGCATCCGCAACTACAACAAAAGTATTAAGGTAAACCTAACCATAGCATGAAACATATGGATCCAAATCAGCCCCTTACGAAGCAACGCATAAACTAGGGTTTAAGCTTCTGTCACTCTAGCAACCCATCATCTACTTATTACTTCCCAATGCCTTCCTCTAGGCCCAAATAATGGTGAAGTGTTATGTAGTCGACGTTCACATAACACCACTAGAGGTTAGACAACATACATCTTATCAAAATATCGAACGAATACCAAATTCACATGACTACTAATAGCAAGACTTCTCCCTTGTCCTCAGGAACAAACGTAACTACTCACAAAGCATATTCATGTTCATAATCAGAGGGGTAATATTGTGCATAAAGGATCTGAACATATGATCTTCCACCAAATAAACCAACTAGCATCAACTACAAGGAGTAATCAACACTACTAGCAACCTACTAGCACCAATCCCGAACTTGGAGACAAGAATTGGATACAAGAGATGAACTAGGGTTTGGAGATGAGATGGTGCTGATGAAGATGTTGATGGAGATTGCCCTCTCCCGATGAGATGAGCGTTGGTGATGACGATGATGATGATTTCCCCCTCCCGGAGGGAAGTGTCCCCGGCAGAACAGCTCTGCTAGAGCCCTAGATTGGTTCCGCCAAGGTTTCGTCTCGTGGCGGCGGAGTCTCGTCCCGAAAGGTTCTCTTTGATTTTTTTTCTCATCGAAAGACTTCATATAGGAGAAGATGGGCGTCGGAGAGCCACCAGGGGGCCCACGAGGTAGGGGGGCACGCCGGGGGGGGGGGGGCTCCCACCCTCGTGAGAAGGGTGTGGGCCCCCTGGCCTTCATCTTTGGTGACGTTATTTATTTATTTATTTCAAGGTATTCCGTGGAGTTTCAGGACTTTCGGAGTTGCGTATAATAGGCCTCCAATATTTGCTCCTTTTCCAGCCCAGAATTCCAGCTGCCGGCATTCTCCCTCTTCATGTAAACCTTGTAAAATAAGAGAGAATAGCCATAAGTATCGTGACATAACGTGAAATAATAGCCCATAATGCAATAAATATTATCATAAAGCATGATGCAAAATGGACGTATCAGCTCCCCCAAGCTTAGACCTCGCGTGTCCTCAAGCGAAAAGCCGATAACAATAAATATGTCCTCATGTTTAGAGGTAGAGGCGTCGATAAAAACAAAATACGGACATGAAGGCATCATGATTATTTCATAATAGCAACATAAATAGATTTTGTCATATGGTTACTCATGTTCAAGTAATGACCCATTCACAAAGCCAAAGCATGAATCAGAAACATTATTGGGCACTAACAATTATAATCTCAGTCATTGAAGCAATTGCAATTTATCATAACATCGGAAAGAGTCTATGTCAGAGCTTAAAAGCAAGTCCACATACTCAACTATCATTTAGTCCTTCATAATTGCTAGCACTCACGCGATACTTGTGGTTACGGAGTTTCAATCGGACACAAAGAAAGATAGGGGCTTATAGTTTTGCCCCATAACCTTTTACCTCAAGGGTAATGTCAACAATAATAATTCATGCTCTCCCACATCCAATTAGATATGTATATCATACTCTTTCCAACATGCTGAGCTTGCCAAAGGATAAAAAGAAAAAGGAAAGGTGAGGATCACCGTGACTCTTGTAAGGTAGAGGATAATAATAAAAGATAGGCCCTTCGCTGAGGGAAGCAGAGGTTGTCATGCGCGTTTAGGGTTGACGCACAAAATCTTAATGCACAAGAACGTCACTTTATATTGCCCCTTGCATGTGAACCTTTATTATGCAGTCCGTCGCTTTTATTGCGTCCACAACAAGTTCATACAAAGCTTATTTCTCTACATTAATAAGTCATGCATATTTAGAGAGCAATTTTTATTGCTTGCACCAATGACAACTTACTTGAAGGATCTTACTCAATCCATAGGTAGATATGGTGGACTCTCATGGCAAAACTGGTTTAAGGGTGTTTGGAAGCACAAGTAGTATTTCTACTTGGTGCTAAGAATTTTGCTAGCATGAGGGGGAAAGGCAAGCTCAACACGGTGGAGGATCCATGACAACATACTTTATCTCGAATGTAAGAAAACATAACTCATTATTTTGTCTTCCTTGTCCAACCTCAACTCTTTAGCATGTCATATTTTAATGAGTGCTCCCAACCATAAAAGATGTCAATGATAATATATCTATATGTGAAACCTCTCTTTCCTTATTACTTCCTATTAATTGCAACGATGACCAAAGCTATATTTGCCAACTCCCAACAACTTTTAATCATCAAACTCTTTCTATGTGAAGTCATTACTTTCACTAAGATCAATATGAGCTCCTTGATTCTTTTTATTCTTTTCTTCTACTTACCCAAGATCATGGCAAAACAATCAAGCCCTTGACTCAAGCTCACGGACTAGATTACAAAGAAGGATCATAAAGCAAAACTCAAAACTAAATCATGCCACGACTTTATTCTACTAAATCAAGATACTACTAATAGGACCGAACTAAGAAAAACTATAAAGATAGGAGTTGTGATGGTGATACGATACCAGGGCACCTCCCCCAAGCTTGGTAGTTGCCAAGGGGAGTGCCCATACCCGTGTGATTATATCCTCGGAGGTGATGGAGGTGGTGATGATGACGGTGGATAATCACACATCGAGCGTAAAAGTTCCTCCAACTTGCGGATAATGCCCTTGAGCCCAGCAATATGATCCTTCAACAAAATATTCTCCTGTGTAAGATACTTGTTCTGTATGCGGGCTAACTCAATCATCTTGAAAGCTTTAATCTCTGTTGGAGTGAAAAGGTTAGGTAAGGGTCGAGGGATGTATTCTTCGTTCACCACCGGAGCTTGAACCTCCATGGCCTTCTTGATCCTTTCATCCTTGCTGATTTCTTCTGGTTCCTCTCTTTTCAACTCTATCTTCAATAGCCAAGCATCATTGCCTTTGTTGTTGGAAGAGGAAGAAGTCATGGTGCTCTAAATCTGCAACAGAAATAGCTCGAAACAAAAATAGAGGATATTTGCGTGATACGGTGGTCAAAACCTTCGGGAGTATATATAATGAATTTTTACCGACCAAAATACGTATCGTGCAAGGAAACGGAGTCCAGAGGGCACACGAGGTGCTCACGAGGTAGGGGGGCGCGCCCTCCAGCCTCGTGGAGGCCTCGTGTCCTCCCTGGACTGCTACTTATTTTTCTATTTTTCTAAATATTCCAAAACGGAGAAATATTGCCTTAAAAATTGTTTTGGAGTCGGTTTACTTACCGTATCACATACCTATTCCTTTTCGGAGTCTGGAACTTTCTGGAAAGTGTTCTTTATATACTCCTCCGGGGTCACAGTTTCAATAATATTAGTTTCAACATTTATAGGGTTACCTGAGATATAATGTTTGATCCTTTGACCGTTTACCACTTTCGGATTTGTGCCTGCGAAGTTGTTGATTTTTATGGCACCGGAACGATAGACCTCCTCAATAACGTAGGGACCTTCCCATTTAGAGAGAAGTTTTCCTGCAAAAAATCTTAAACAAGAGTTGTATAGCAATACATAATCACCTACATTAAACCCACACTTTTGTATCCTTTTGTCATGCCATCTTTTAACTTTTTCTTTAAACAACTTGGCATTTTCATAAGCTTGGTCTCTCCATTCATCAAGTGAGCTAATATCAAATAACCTCTTCTCACCGGCAAGTTTGAAATCATAGTTGAGCTCTTTAATAGCCCAATATGCCTTATGTTCTAGTTCGAGAGGTTAGTGACAAGCTTTTCCATAGACCATTTTGTACGGAAACATACCCATAGGATTTTTATAAGCAGTTCTATAGGCCCATAATGCATCATCAAGTTTCTTGGACGAATTCTTTCTAGACCTATTGACAGTCTTTTGCAAAATTAATTTGAGCTCTTTGTTGCTCAACTCTACTTGACCACTAGACTGCGGGTGATGTGGAGATGTAATCCTATGATTAACGTTGTATTTAGCAAGCATCTTACGGAAAGCACCATGAATAAAGTGTGAACCACCATCAGTCATTAAGTATCCAGGGACTCCAAACCTCGGAAAAATAACTTCCTTAAGCATTTTAATAGAAGTGTTATGATCAGCACTACTAGTTGGAATAGCTTCTACCCACTTAGTAACATAATCAACAACAACTAAAATATGAGTGTAACCATTAGAGGCAGGAAAAGGTCCCATATAATCAAAGCCCCAAACATCAAATGGCTCGATAACAAGTAAATAATTCATAGGCATTTCTTGACGTCTACTGATATTACCAATTCTTTGGCATTCATCGCAAGACAAAACAAACTTACGTGCATCTTTGAAGAGAGTAGGCCAATAAAAACCGGATTGCAATACCTTATGTGCAGTTCTATCTCCAGCATGGTGTCCTCCATAAGCTTCGGAGTGACACTTGCGTAGGATCTGTTCCTGTTCATGCTCAGGTACACAATGTCTAATAACACCATCTACTCCTTCTTTATAAAGATGTGGATCATCCCAAAAGTAATGTCGCAGGTCATAGAATTTTTTTCTTTTGCTGGTATGTGAAGCTAGGTGGTATAAATTTAGCCACAATATAATTAGCATAATCAGCGTACCAAGGAGTGCCACGAGAAGCGCTTATGACATTTAATTGTTCATCAGGAAAGCTATCATCAATAGGTAGTGGGTCGTCAAGAACATTCTCTAACCTAGACAAGTTGTCTGCAACAGGGTTCTCAGCTCCCTTTCTATCAACAATATGTAAATCAAATTTTTGAAGCAGGAGAACCCATCTAATAAGTCTAGGTTTTACATCCTTCTTTTCCATAAGATATTTAATAGCAACATGATCAGTGTGAATAGTTACTTTGGAATCAACAATATAAGGTCTAAACTTATCACAAGCAAATACAACTGCTAAAAGTTCCTTTTCGGTAGTAGCATAATTTCTTTGAGCATTGTCTAGAGTCTTACTAGCATAATGGATAACATTCAATTTCTTATCAACTCTTTGCCCTAGAACAGCACCTACAGCATAATCACTAGCATCACACATAATTTCAAAGGGTAAATTCCAATCAGGTGGCTGAACAACAGGTGCAGAGACTAATGCTTTCTTAAGTATTTCAAATGCTTCTACACAATCATCATCAAAGACTAATGGTACATCTTTTTGTAATAAATTAGTCAGAGGCCGAAAGATTTTTGAGAAGTCCTTGATGAACCTCCTATAAAATCCGGCGTGACCAAGGAAACTTCTTATACCTTTGATGTCCTTGGGACATGGCATCTTTTCAATAGCATCAACCTTGGCTTTATCAACTTCAATACCTCTTTCAGAAACTTTGTGCCCCAAGATAATACCTTCATTAACCATAAAGTGGCACTTTTCCCAATTCAAGACAAGATTAGTTTCTTCACATCTCTGCAAAACTCGATCAAGATTGCTTAAGCAATCATCAAAAGAGGAACCATAGACGGAAAAGTCATCCATGAAAACCTCACAAATTTTCTCACAAAAGTCAGAGAATATAGCCATCATGCATCTTTGAAAGGTAGCAGGTGCATTACATAAACCAAAAGGCATACGTCTATAAGCAAAAGTACCAAAAGGGAAAGTAAAAGTAGTCTTTGAATGATCTTTAGCCGACACAGGTATTTGAGAAAAACCAGAGTAACCATATAGAAAGCAATAATATGTATGTTTGCATAGTCTTTCTAGCATTTGATCAATAAAAGGTAAGGGGTAATGATCTTTCTTAGTAGCCTTATTTAATTTGCGGAAATCAATTACCATCCTATAACCTGTGATAATTCTTTGCGGAATCAATTCATCTTTATCATTAGGGACAACAGTAATACCTCCCTTCTTAGGGACACAATGGACAGGACTTACCCAGTGACTATTAGCAACGAGATAAATTATACCTGCCTCCAGAAGCTTGAGTATTTCTTTTCTTACCACTTCTTTCATTTTAGGATTCAAACATTGTTGGGGATCACAAACTGGTTTGGCATCAGCTTCCAAATTTATTTTATGTTGACATAGAGTGGGACTGATACCCTTAAGATCATCCGGAGTATATCCAATAGCGGCACGATGCTTCTTCAGAGTTTTCAATAATCTTTCTTCTTCATGCTCTGAAAGGTTAGCGCTAATAATAACAGGATATATTTTCTTTTCATCAAGATAAGCATATTTAAGATTATCAAGCAACGGTTTAAGCTCAAACACGGGATCACCCTTGGGTGGAGGGGGATCCCCTAGGATTTCAACAGGCAAATTGTGTTGCAGAATAGGTTCCTGTTTAAAGAATACTTCATCTATTTCCCTTCTTTCATTCATGAACATATCATTTTCATGGTCTAGCAAATAGTGTTCTAAAGGATCACTAGGAGGTACAGCAATAGAAGCAAGACCAGTAATTTCATCCTTACTAGGCAATTCTTCCTCACGATGTTGTTTACTAAATTTAGAGAAATTAAACTCATGAACCATATCATCCAAGCCAACAGTAACAACATTCTTTTTGCAATCTATCGTAGCATTAACAGTACGCAAGAAGGGTCTACCAAATATAATGGGACAAAAGCTATCTTGTGGAGAACCAAGAACAAGAAAATCAGCGGGATATTTGGTTTTCCCACACAAGACTTCAACATCTCTAACAATTCCCATTGGAGATATAGTATCCCTATTTGCGAGTTTAATTGTAACATCAATTTCTTCTAACTCAGCAGGTGCAATCTCATGCATAATTTCTTTGTATAAGTCAATGGGTATAACACTAGCACTAGCACCCATATCACATAAGCCATGATAACAATGATCTCCTATTTTAACAGAAATAACAGGGACGCCTACCACAGGTCTATGTTTATGTCTATCACAGGGTTTAGCAATTGTAGCAGTTTCACCAGTGAATTGAATAACATGCCCATCAATATTATCCGACAAGAGATCTTTAACAATAGCAATATTGGGTTCTACTTTGACTTGCTCAGGAGGTGTATAAGTCTTAGTATTGCTTTTATGAACAACAGTTGAAGCTTTAGCATGATCCTTCATTCTAACAGGGAAAGGGTGTTTCTCAACATAAGAAGTAAGAACAATAGGATCATTATACATGACAATCTTTTCTTAAACTTTAATAGTTCCAGCTACTTTTACTTCTATGGGAGGATGATATTTAAACCACTTCCCCTTGGGGAGGTCAACATAAGTAGCAAAAGATTCACAGAAAGAAGCTACTATCTCAGAGTCAAGTCCATATTTAGTGCTAAACATACGGAAAATATTGGTATCCATAAAAGATTTAACACAATCAAACTTAGGTGCCATACCTGACTCCTTACCTTCGTCGAGGTCCCAATCTTCATAGTTACGTTTAATTCTATCCAATAAATTCCATCCAAATTCAATAGGCTTCATCATAAAAGAGCCAACACAAGAAATATCGAGCATGGTGCGATTGTTATCAGAAAGCCGAGCATAAAAATTCTGGAGAATTGTTAATTTTGAGAGCTCATGATTGGGGCATGAATATAACATTGATTTAAGCCTCCCCCAAGCTTGAGCGATGCTTTCTCCTTCGCGAGGCCAAAAATTATATATATAATTGCAATCACGATGAACAAGATGCATAGGGTAATACTTTTGATGGAATTCCAATTTCAATCTTTTATAGTTCCATGATCTCGTATCATCACATAGCCTATACCATGTCAATGCGTCTCCCTCCAAAGATAAAGGGAAAGCCTTCCTCTTAACAACATCATCGGGTATACCTGCAAGCTTAAATAGTCCACAAATATCATCCACAAAGCATAGATGTTCGTTAGGATGCTTTGTTCCATCTCCTGCGAAAGTGTTAGCTAGCAGTTTTTCCATCATACCTGAAGGAATTCCAAAAGGAGTTTCATTTTCTATAGGTTCAGTAGGTTCAGTAGGTTGAGGAGCAACTCTTGGCTCAACCGGACGGGGAAGATACCCGAACAAGCCCCTCAAACAATTACTTTCCATAGTAACAAGTGACAGAAAATTTCAGCACACTAAATAAATTTTTCCTTACCAAATTCCACCTACCAAAGGCGCTTCACTCCCCGGCAACGGCACCAGAAAAGAGTCTTGATGACCCACAAGTATAGGGGATCTATCGTAGTCCTTTCGATAAGTAAGAGTGTCGAACCCAACGAGGAGCAGAAGGAAATGATAAGCGGTTTTCAGCAAGGTATTCTCTGCAAGTACTGAAATAAGTGGTAACAGATAGTTTTGTGATAGGATAAATTGTAACGAGCAACAAGTAACAAAAGTAAATGAAGTGCAGCAAGGTGGCCCAATCCTTTTTGTAGCAAAGGACAAGCCTGGACAAACTCTTATAATAGGAAAAGCGCTCCCGAGGACACATGGGAATATCGTCAAGCTAGTTTTCATCACGTTCATATGATTCATGTTCGGTACTTTGATAATTTGATATGTGGGTGGACCAGTGCTTGGGTACTGCCCTTACTTGGACAAGCATCCCACTTATGATTAACCTCTATTGCAAGCATCCGCAACTACAACAAAAGTATTAAGGTAAACCTAACCATAGCATGAAACATATGGATCCAAATCAGCCCCTTACGAAGCAACACATAAACTAGGGTTTAAGCTTCTGTCACTCTAGCAACCCATCATCTACTTATTACTTCCCAATGCCTTCCTCTAGGCCCAAATAATGGTGAAGTGTTATATAGTCGACGTTCACATAACACCACTAGAGGTTAGACAACATACATCTTATCAAAATATCGAACGAATACCAAATTCACATGACTACTAATAGCAAGACTTCTCCCTTGTCCTCAGGAACAAACGTAACTACTCACAAAGCATATTCATGTTCATAATCAGAGGGGTAATATTGTGCATAAAGGATCTGAACATATGATCTTCCACCAAATAAACCGCTGCCACCGTGGATGTGTTGCTTCGCTCAATGTGGCTCCAGTCTATTTCCATTTTTCGTAGGGTTTCCTCATAAATGAGGTTCAATCCGCTGCCACCGTCCATGAGTACCGTGGTAAGCCGAAAGTCGTCCACTATCGGACTGAGGACCAGTGCGACTGGTGCTCGGGCTGTCTAGAATTTAGGTTCGTCACTGGCATTAAAGGTAATAGCCGTGTCACTCCATGGGTTTATTGTCGCTACCTGGTGGACTTCGGTAAGGCTGCGAAGTGTTCGTTTCGGCACATTGTTTGATGCGAAAGTCTCAAAGACTGTTGATACCGTACTGGTATTCCTGGGGTGGTGCTCTGCGGATTCTGGAGTTAGAAGCTCCTCGCCACTTCTGGCCACCTGCCGGAGTATCCAACATGCTCTTAGGTTGTGAGTTGGTGTGACGCACTCTGAACTATGAATTTTACAAGGTCCATTGAGCCATCCCTCCAGTACGGTTCCATACCCTATAGAGGGTTTTTGTTTTTTGTTGTTTGGCCCAAGTGCCTGGCGATAATGCGCCCTTTTATTTCGGACTGGGATTGTATTCAGGGCCAGATTATCCCAGAATTTTGTTTCGGTTTTCCGAACGCTTTTTGTCGCATAGTATTTTCGTACTATGGATGCCAAGTCAGCGAAGCGCGTAATTTCACGACGACTTGTGGCGTTGAGGATCCCGATGTCCGTGCAACTGTTGAAGAAGAATGAAATTGCACCCTTCTCGCGACAGTCCTCTATCCTGTTCATAACCAGGAGGAATCTGGCCCAGTAATGGTGTACTGTTTCTGTGGGCTCTTGCCAAATTTGGGATAAATCCCGCATAGTTGGGTGGGCGGGTGGACTTAAATCCAGAACCTCGCCCAATCTGAGACTCAGCGGCCAAGAAAGTTCCGAACTTGGAAACTTGGGTTCTTGGATGCTGTCCAATGAATCAGGCCCGCTGCCTGACTTTAAGTTCAGGGCTTGAGTGACGTCCTCCCCTCCGCAGGTATCCGGCTTGGAAGGATCAGGAATCCAGACATATCTGGTCCTTAGGATGGGTGAAGATTCGCCGCATTGCTGCTCCACCACCTCGACGTGGTGGGTGACTTGGGGAGAGTCAATCTCTCTCGAATCAAGTTTAAGCCCAATCTGATCGTAATCTGTAGCGACTCCCAGGGCGGCGATGCGATCCAAGAGCTCGTTTAAGGAAGAGAGGTCCATCGGATCTAACTGCTCAGCGAGTTCCAAGTTGACGTGGAAATTGCTTTCGATGACCCAAGAAGTCATCGTCGGCGCGGTGGCCGAACAGGCGGTCATTAGAAAACCGCCTAGCCGGAGAGTTTGGCCGATAGCCAAAGCTCCTTTAGCAACAGCGCCGTCTTTAAAGAAGGGGTGCGGCATCCTTCCTGATGGCGACAACACAGAGGAACTCTCAATGAAAGCACCAATGTCGGTGTCAAAACCGGTGGATCTCGGGTAGGGGGTCCCGAACTGTGCGTCTAGGCGGATGGTAAGAGGAGACAAGGGACACGATGTTTTTACCCAGGTTCGGGCCCTCTTGATGGAGGTAAAACCCTAGTCCTGCTTGATTAATATTGATGATATGGGTAGTACAAGAGTTGATCTACCACGAGATCAGAGAGGCTAAACCCTAGAAGCTAGCCTATGGTATGATTGTTGTTCTTCCTACGGACTAAAACCCTCCGGTTTATATAGACACCGGAGAGGGCTAGGGTTACACAGAGTCGGTTACAATGGGATGAGATCTACATATCGTATCGCCAAGCTTGCCTTCCACGCCAAGGAAAGTCCTATCCGGCCACGGGACGAAGTCTTCAATCTTGTATCTTCATAGTCCGGGAGTCCGGCCAAAGGTCATAGTCTGGCCATCCGGACACCCCCTAATCCAGGACTCCCTCAGTTGTGTTCGATGACTATGAGGATGATGATCGTATGACTTGTTATTAATAACGAGTAGAAGTTGTATGATGATGCATGATTAGTAGGACTTGTTATTATATATGATGATGTATGATGCGAGCATGCATGAGTTATTATATATCAGCGGGTGAAATGAACATAGCAGTATAAGAGAGGACACTTCTCTCTATTAGCTAGCTAATAACAACCTAAAATTAACCCCCAAAACCCCTAAACCAACCACTTTTTTTAAGAAAAAATAAAAACCTTAGCTGCTGACACGTGGAAGCCTTTTGGTCCCGGTTCATGTCACCAACCAGGACCAAAGGCCCCCTTGGCTGGGCTGCTCGCAGTGGCCAATTGGAGGCCCATCTGTCCCGGTTCGTGTTAGAACCGGGACTAAAGGGTGGAGGCATTAGTAACGACCCTTTAGTCCCGGTTCAAGAACCGGGACTAAAGGCCCTTACGAACCGGGACAAATGCCCCCTTTTCTACTAGTGAGATTATACCAAGTAACACACTGAATCTTTGGGTCAACGGGTTTCTCATATTGCTTATGATATGTAACCCGTTATCCATGTTATTTCTAGGGCTTAAAAGATGGTTCCAATGCTTCATCAAAGAGCAAGAAATCTTATCAAGAATGACAAGTACAAGGAGCCACCAGATTGCTAATGGCTGATGTATGCTTCCTTGTTGTGATTGCTTTTGTCCTACTGTAAGAAGTATGTGCATCATTTAAATAACTATGTGCATCATTTAAATAACTACTAGCATATATTAATAAAAACAATGTGAGGTTTGTAAATGTCCCAAGAGCGGTTAGGTCTGGCAAATTCCCACACTGACAAAAATAATTGTTGAATAAGATTGATATTGATATCATTATCAGCAACTTTGCATCTAGTTAATCAAAAGAAAATTTGAAGGTAAAATATAAGGGCCCTAGGTTGTCATTTCGCCCAGGGCCCTCAAAATCTCAGGACCGGCCCTACAGGGCCGGCCCTAGTGGATGGCCAACGAGGCAACGGCCAAGGGCCCAGGCTTGGCAGGGGCCCATGATCTGGTATGCAAGTATATCATTAGTATAGCCCAGAAAAAAAATTTGGCAGAGAATTTTTTTAAGAAAGGAAGCGAATCTAGGGCCAATTCTTTTGTTGATCGCTAGCGCTAGTTAAAGCGTCGCCATGCACAGCCGCTTCATCTCTTGCTCATTAGATCACTGACCCCTAAATTCTCAATCAGATCTCTAATCGCTTCATCAATTTGTCTCTTTCTTTTCTTTGTCAAGATACCAATCGTCACTCTGGCTGCTCAGAATTCTTCTTCCCATCGCTGCTACGCGCGGCAGCCTGGTGCCGGCGACCCAGCAGCAGGGTCGAAGTCAAACTCCATTCCACAATCGCGGCGCCATCGCAGCTATTTTTTCCATCATCTAGGACATGTCAAACTATAGTCCCCAATCATAGCAAGGCCATCACTGTCGCTACCACAACAGCGGTGGCTGTGGAGGAGAAGCCAGTAGGATCGTCTTCAGGCTCTGGTAGTGACTGTTGGGGAACGTTGCAGAAAACAAAAATTTTCCTACTCGTTTCACCAAGATCATCTAGGAGTTCATCTAGCAACGAGTGATTAGATGCATCTACATACCTTTGTAGATCGCGAGCGGAAGCGTTCAAAAGAACGGTGATGATGTAGTCGTACTCGACGTGATCCAAATCACCGATGACCAGCGCCGAACGGACGGCACCTCCGCGTTCAACACACGTACGGAACAGCCACGTCTCCTCCTTCTTGATCCAGCAAGGGAGGGAGGAGAGGTTGAGGGATATGGCACCAGCAGCAGCACGACGGTGTGGTGTTGATGGAGCTGCAGTACTCCGGCAGAGCTTCGCTAAGCACTATGGAGGTGGAGGAGGTGTTGGGGAGGGAGAAGGAGGCAACCAAAGGCCAAGGCGTTCAGGTATGAAGTCCCTCCTCTCCCCCACTATATATAGGGGTGCCAAGGGGGGTGGCCGGCCCTAGGAGATCCAATCTCCTAGGGGGTGCGGCGGCCTAGGGGGGTTTCCCTCCCCCCCAAGGCACCTAGGAGGTGCCTTACCCTCCTAGGACTCTTGCCCCCTTAAACCCTAGGCGCATGGGCCTATGTGGGGCTGGTGCCCTTGGCCCATTAGGCCAAGGCGCACCCCCTTACAGCCCATGTGGCCCCCCGGGACAGGTGGACCCACCCGGTGGACCCCCGGGACCCTTCCGGTGGTCCCGGTACAATACCGATAACCCCGAAACTTGTCCCGATGCCCGAAACATGACTTCCCATATATAAATCTTTACCTCCGGACCATTTCGGAACTCCTCGTGACGTCCGGGATCTCATCCGGGACTCCGAACAACATTCGGGTTACTGCATATACATATCCCTACAACCCTAGCGTAACCGAACCTTAAGTGTGTAGACCCTACGGGTTCGGGAGACAAGCAGACATGACCGAGACGACTCTCCGGTCAATAACCAACAGCGGGATCTGGATACCCATGTTGGCTCCCACATGCTCCATGATGATCTCATCGGATGAACCACGATGTCGAGGATTCAATCAACCCCGTACGCTATTCCCTTTGTCTATCGATATGTTACTTGCCCGAGATTCGATCGTCGGTATCCCAATACCTCGTTCAATCTCGTTACCGGCAAGTCACTTTACTCGTACCGTAATGCATGATCCCGTGACCAGACACTTGGTCACTCTGAGCTCATTATGATGATGCATTACCGAGTGGGCCCAGTGATACCTCTGCATCATACGGAGTGACAAATCCCAGTCTTGATCCATGTCACCCAACAGACACTTTCGGAGATACCCGTAGTCTACCTTTATAGTCACCCAGTTACGTTGTGACGTTTGGCATACCCAAAGCACTCCTACGGTATCCGGGAGTTACACGATCTCATGGTCTAAGGAAAAGATACTTGACATTGGAAAACTCTAGCAAACGAACTATACGATCTTGTGCTATGTTTAAGATTGGGTCTTGTCCATCACATCATTCTCCCAATGATGTGTTCTCGTTATCAATGACATCCAGTGTCCATAGTCAGGAAACCATGACTATCTGTTGATCAACGAGCTAGTCAACTAGAGGCTCACTAGGGACATGTTGATGTCTGTTATTCACACATGTATTACAATTTCCGGATAACACAATTATAGCATGAATAAAGACAATTATCATGAACAAGGAAATATAATAATAATGCTTTTATTATTGCCTCTAGGACATATTTCCAACAGTCTCCCACTTGCACTAGAGTCAATAATCTAGTTACATTGTGATGAATCGAACACCCATGGAATTCTGGTGTTGATCATGTTTTGCTCTAGGGAGAGGTTTAGTCAACGGATCTGCTATATTCAGGTCCGTATGTACTTTACAAATCTCTATGTCTCCATCTTGAACATTTTCACGAATGGAGTTGAAGCGACGCTTGATGTGCCTTGTCTTCTTGTGAAACCTGGGCTCCTTGGCAAGTGCAATAGCTCCAGTGTTGTCACAGAAGAGCTTGATCGGCCCCGACGCATTGGGTATGACTCCTAGGTCGGTAATGAACTCCTTCACCCATATTGCTTCATGTGCTGCCTCCGAGGCTGCCATGTACTCCGCTTCACATGTAGATCCCGCCACGACGCTTTGCTTGCAACTGCACCAGCTTACTGCCCCACCATTCAAAATATACACGTATCCGGTTTGTGACTTAGAGTCATCCAGATCTGTGTCGAAGCTAGCGTCGACGTAACCCTTTACGACGAGCTCTTCGTCACCTCCATAAACGAGAAACATTTCCTTAGTCCTTTTCAGGTACTTCAGGATATTCTTGACCGCTGTCCAGTGTTCCTTGCCGGGATTACTTTGGTACCTTCCTACCAAACTGACGGCAAGGTTTACATCAGGTCTGGTACACAGCATGGCATACATAATAGAACCTATGGCTGAGGCATAGGGGATGACGCTCATCTCTTCTATATCTTCTGCCGTGGTCGGACATTGAGCTGAGCTCAATTTCACACCTTGTAACACAGGCAAGAACCCCTTCTTGGATTGATCCATATTGAACTTCTTCAATATCTTATCAAGGTATGTGCTTTGTGAAAGACCTATGAGGCGTCTCGATCTATCTCTATAGATTTTGATGCCTAATATATAAGCAGCTTCTCCAATGTCCTTCATTGAAAAACTTTTATTCAAGTAGGCCTTGATGCTGTCCAAGAGTTCTATATCATTTCCCATCAACAGTATGTCATCTACATACAATATGAGAAATGCTACAGAGCTCCCACTCACTTTCTTGTAAACGCAGGCTTCTCCATAAGTCTGTGTAAACCCAAACGCTTTGATCATCTCATCAAAGCGAATGTTCCAACTCCGAGATGCTTGCACCAGCCCATAAATCGAGCGTTGGAGCTTGCACACTTTGTCAGCATTCTTAGGATCGACAAAACCTTCCGGCTGCATCATATACAATTCTTCCTTAAGGAAACCATTAAGGAATGCCGTTTTGACGTCCATTTGCCATATTTCATAATCATAGAATGCGGCAATTGCTAACATGATTCGGACGGACTTCAGCTTCGCTACCGGTGAGAAAGTCTCATCGTAGTCAACCCCTTGAACTTGTCGATAACCCTTAGCGACAAGCCGAGCTTTATAGATGGTCACATTACCATCCGCGTCTGTCTTCTTCTTAAAGATCCATTTATTTTCTATGGCTTGCCGTTCAACGGGCAAGTCAGTCAAAGTCCATACTTCGTTTTCATACATGGATCCTATCTCGGATTTCATGGCTTCTAGCCATTTGTCGGAATCCAGTCCCGCCATCGCTTCTTCATAGTTCGAAGGTTCACCGTTGTCTAACAACATGATTTCCAAGACAGAGTTGCCGTACCACTCTGGTGCGGAACGTGTCCTTGTGGACCTTCGAATTTCAGTAGGAGTTTGATCAGAAGTATCTTGATCATTATCATTAACTTCCTCTCTAGTCGGTGCTGGCACCTCAGGAACATTTTCTTGAGTTGCGCCATTTTCCGGTTCAAGAGGTAATACTTCATCAAGCTCTACTTTCCTCCCACTTACTTCTTTCGAGAGAAACTCTTTCTCCAGAAAGGACCCATTCTTGGAAACAAAGATCTTGCCTTCGGATCTGAGGTAGAAGGTGTACCCAATAGTTTCTTTTGGGTATCCTATGAAGACGCATTTTTCCGATTTGGGTTCGAGCTTTTCAGGTTGAAGTTTCTTGACATAAGCATCGCATCCCCAAACTTTTAGAAACGACAGCTTAGGTTTCTTCCCAAACCATAATTCATACGGTGTCGTCTCAACGGATTTCGATGGAGCCCTATTTAAAGTGAATGCGGCAGTCTCTAAAGCATAGCCCCAAAAAGAAAGCGGTAAATCGGTAAGAGACATCATAGATCGCACCATATCTAACAGAGTGCGATTACGACGTTCGGACACACCATTACGCTGAGGTGTTCCAGGCGGCGTGAGTTGTGAAACTATTCCACATTTTCTTAAGTGTGCCCCAAACTCGTGACTCAAGTATTCTCCTCCACGATCTGATCGTAGAAACTTGATTTTCCTGTCACGTTGATTTTCAACCTCACTCTGAAATTCCTTGAACTTTTCAAAGGTTTCAGACTTGTGTTTCATTAAGTAGATATACCCATACCTACTTAAATCATCAGTGAGGGTGAGAACATAACGATAGCCACCGCGAGCCTCAACACTCATTGGACCGCACACATCAGTATGTATGATTTCCAATAAGTCGGTTGCTCGCTCCATTGTTCCTGAGAACGGAGTCTTGGTCATTTTACCCATAAGGCATGGTTCGCACGTGTCAAATGATTCATAATCAAGAGACTCTAAAAGTCCATCAGCATGGAGCTTCTTCATGCGTTTGGCACCTATGTGACCAAGGCGGCAGTGCCACAAGTATGTGGGACTATCATTATCAACTTTACTTCTTTTGGTACTCACATTATGAACATGTGTAGCATCACGTTCGAGATTCATAAAGAATAAACCATTCACCATAGGAGCATGACCATAAAACATATCTCTCATAAAAATGGAACAACCATTATTCTCAGATTTAAAAGAGTAGCCATCTCGAATTAAACGAGATCCCGATAAAATGTTCATGCTCAAAGTTGGCACTAAATAACAATTATTAAGGTTTAAAACTAATCCCGAAGGGAGATGCAGAGGTAGCGTGCCGACGGAGATCACATTGACCTTGGAACCATTCCCGACGCGCATCGTCACCTCGTCCTTTGCCAGTTTCCGCTTATTCTGCAGCCCCTGCTTTGAGTTACAAATGTGAGCAACTGCACCGGTATCAAATACCCAGGAGCCACTGCGGGCACTAGTAAGGTACACATCAATTACATGTATATCACATATACCTTTTGTTTTGCCGGCCTTCTTATCCGCTAAGTACTTAGGGCAGTTCCGCTTCCAGTGACCGCTTCCCTTGCAATAAAAGCACTCAGTCTCGGGCTTGGGTCCATTCTTTGGCTTCTTCCCGGCAGCTTGCTTGCCGGGTGCGGAAACCTCCTTGCCGTCCTTCTTGAAGCTCTTTTTACCCTTGCCTTTCTTGAACTTAGTGGTTTTATTGATCATCAACACTTGATGTTCCTTCCTGACTTCTACCTCCGCTGATTTCAGCATAGCAAATACTTCAGGAATGGTCTTTTCCATCCCCTGCATATTGAAGTTCATCACAAAGCTCTTGTAGCTTGGTGGAAGCGACTGGAGGATTCTTTCAATGACCGCATCATCTGGGAGATTAACTCCCAGCTGAGTCAAGCGGTTATGCAACCCAGACATAGTGAGTATGTGCTCACTGACAGAACTGTTTTCCTCCATCTTACAGCTGAAGAATTTGTCGGAGACTTCATATCTCTCGACCCGGGCATGAGCTTGGAAAACCATTTTCAGCTCTTCGAACATCTCATATGCTCCATGTCTCTCAAAACGCTTTTGGAGCCCCGGCTCTAGGCTATAAAGCATGCCGCACTGAACGAGGGAGTAGTCATCGAAACGTGCCTGCCAAGCGTTCATAACGTCTTGTTCCGCAGGGAGAACGGGTGCGTCACCAAGCGGTGCTTGTAGGACATAATCTTTCTTGGCAGCTATGAGGATGATCCTCAGGTTCCGGACCCAGTCCGTATAGTTGCTGCCATCGTCTTTCAGCTTAGTTTTCTCTAGGAACGCATTGAAGTTGAGGACTACGTTGGCCATTTGATCTACAAGACATATTGCAAAGATTTTAGACTAAGTTCATGATAATTAAGTTCAACTAATCAAATTATTAGTGAACTCCCACTTAGATTAGACATCCCTCTAGTCATCTAAGTATTACATGATCCGAGTTAAACTAGACCGTGTCCGATCATCACGTGAGACGGACTAGTCAACATCGGCGAACATCTTCATGTTGATCGTATCTTCTATACGACTCATGCTCGACCTTTCGGTCTTCTGTGTTCCGAGGCCATGTCTGTACATGCTAGGCTCGTCAAGTCAACCTAAGTGTTTGCATGTGTAAATCTGTCTTACACCCGTTGTATGTGAACGTCTGAATAAAACACCCGATCATCACGTGGTGTTTTGAAATAGCGAACTGTCGCAACTGTGCACAGTTAGGGGGAACACTTCTTGAATTTATTGTGAGGGATCATCTTATTTACTACCGTCGTTCTAAGTAAACAAGATGCAAAACATGATAAACATCACATGCAATCAAATAATAAACGTGACATGATATGGCCAATATCACACAGCTCCTTTGATCTCCATCTTGGGGCTCCATGATCATCTTGTCACCGGCTTGACACCATGATCTCCATCATCGTGTCTCCATGAAGTTGCTCGCCAATTATTACTTCTACTACTATGGCTAACGCGTTTAGCAATAAAGTAAAGTAATTACATGGCGTTTCTTGATGACACGCAGGTCATATAAAAGAATAAAGACAACTCCTATGGCTCCTGCCGGTTGTCATACTCATCGACATGCAAGTCGTGAATCCTATTACAATAGCATGAACATCTCATACATCACATATAGATCATTCATCATTCATCACAACTTTGGCCATATCATATCACAAACCACTTGCTGCAAAAACAAGTTAGACGTCCTCTAATTGTTGTTGCAAGTTTTACGTGGCTGAATTAGGGTTCTAGCAAGAACGTTTTCTTACCTACGTTAAAGCCACAACGTGATTTGTCAACTTCTATTTACCCTTCATAAGGACCCTGTTCATCGATTCCGCTCCAACTAAAGTAGGAGAGACAGACACCCGCCAGCCACCTTATGCAACTAGTGCATGTTAGTTGGTGGAACCGGTCTCACGTAAGCGTACGTGTAAGGTTGGTCCGGGCTGCTTCATCCCACAATACCTCTGAAGCAAGAAAGGACTAGTAACGGCAAGAAAGTTGACAAATCTACGCCCACAACAAATTGTGTTCTACTCGCGCAAGAAGAACTACGCATAGACCTAGCTCATGATGCCACTGTTGGGGAACGTTGCAGAAAACAAAAATTTTCCTACTCGTTTCACCAAGATCATCTAGGAGTTCATCTAGCAACGAGTGATTAGATGCATCTACATACCTTTGTAGATCGCGAGCGGAAGCGTTCAAAAGAACGGTGATGATGTAGTCGTACTCGACGTGATCCAAATCACCGATGACCAGCGCCGAACGGACGGCACCTCCGCGTTCAACACACGTACGGAACAGCCACGTCTCCTCCTTCTTGATCCAGCAAGGGAGGGAGGAGAGGTTGAGGGAGATGGCACCAGCAGCAGCACGACGGCGTGGTGTTGATGGAGCTGCAGTACTCCGGCAGAGCTTCGCTAAGCACTATGGAGGTGGAGGAGGTGTTGGGGAGGGAGAAGGAGGCAACCAAAGGCCAAGGCGTTCAGGTATGAAGTCCCTCCTCTCCCCCACTATATATAGGGGTGCCAAGGGGGTGGCCGGCCCTAGGAGATCCAATCTCCTAGGGGGTGCGGCGGCCTAGGGGGGTTTCCCTCCCCCCCCAAGGCACCTAGGAGGTGCCTTACCCTCCTAGGACTCTTGCCCCCTTAAACCCTAGGCGCATGGGCCTATGTGGGGCTGGTTCCCTTGGCCCATTAGGCCAAGGCGCACCCCCTTACAGCCCATGTGGCCCCCCGGGACAGGTGGACCCACCCGATGGACCCCCGGGACCCTTCCGGTGGTCCCGGTACAATACCGATAACCCCGAAACTTGTCCCGATGCCCGAAACAGGACTTCCCATATATAAATCTTTACCTCCGGACCATTCCGGAACTCCTCGTGACGTCCGGGATCTCATCCGGGACTCCGAACAACATTCGGGTTACTGCATATACATATCCCTACAACCCTAGCGTAACCGAACCTTAAGTGTGTAGACCCTACGGGTTCGGGAGACAAGCAGACATGACCGAGACGACTCTCCGGTCAATAACCAACAGCGGGATCTGGATACCCATGTTGGCTCCCACATGCTCCACGATGATCTCATCGGATGAACCACGATGTCGAGGATTCAATCAACCCCGTATGCTATTCCCTTTGTCTATCGATATGTTACTTGCCCGAGATTCGATCGTCGGTATCCCAATACCTCGTTCAATCTCGTTACCGGCAAGTCACTTTACTCGTACCGTAATGCATGATCCCGTGACCAGACACTTGGTCACTCTGAGCTCATTATGATGATGCATTACCGAGTGGGCCCAGTGATACCTCTCCGTCATACGGAGTGACAAATCCCAGTCTTGATCCATGTCACCCAACAGACACTTTCGGAGATACCCGTAGTCTACCTTTATAGTCACCCAGTTACGTTGTGACGTTTGGCATACCCAAAGCACTCCTACGGTATCCGGGAGTTACACGATCTCATGGTCTAAGGAAAAGATACTTGACATTGGAAAACTCTAGCAAACGAACTATACGATCTTGTGCTATGTTTAAGATTGGGTCTTGTCCATCACATCATTCTCCCAATGATGTGATCTCGTTATCAATGACATCCAGTGTCCATAGTCAGGAAACCATGACTATCTGTTGATCAACGAGCTAGTCAACTAGAGGCTCACTAGGGACATGTTGATGTCTGTTATTCACACATGTATTACAATTTCCGGATAACACAATTATAGCATGAATAAAGACAATTATCATGAACAAGGAAATATAATAATAATGCTTTTATTATTGCCTCTAGGGCATATTTCCAACAGTGACTGTGCCGGCTCCTTTCAATTGAATCATGTGGATTTGTATGGATTTTGAGATGTATTCCCTTCCTTGTTTCACATGAATAAAAATGTAGTATGTTCCTTGTACAAACTTCCAACTCAGATCAGGATCAAATTGGACAAAAAATGATGTTTTTGTATCTATAGATTATACCAAGTAACACACCGAATCTTTGGGTCAACGGGTTTCTCATATTGCTTATGATATTTAACCCGTTATCCATGTTATTTCTAGGGCTTAAAAGATGGTTGCAATGCTTCATCAAAGAGCAAGAAATCTTATCAAGAATGACAAGTACAAGGAGCCACCGGATTGCTAATGGTTGAGGTATGCTTCCTTGTTGTGATTGCTTTTGTCCTACTGTAAGAAGTATGTGCATCATTTAAATAACCACTAGCATATATTAATAAAAACAACGTGAGGTTTGTAAATGTCCCAAGAGCGGTTAGGTCTGGCAAATTCCCACACTAACAAAAATAATTGTTGAATAAGATTGATATTGATATCATTAACAGCGACTTTGCATCTAGTTAATAAAAAGAAAATTTGAAGGTAAAATATAAGGGCCCTAGGTTCTCATTTCGCCCAGGGCCCTCAAAATCTCAGGACCGGCCTTGCAGGGTCGGCCCTAGCGTATGGCCAACGAGGCAACGGCCAAGGGCCCAGGTTTGGCAGGGGCCCATGATCTGGTATGCAAGTATATCATTAGTATAGCCCATCAAAAATATTTGGCACAGAATTTTTTTAAGAAAGGAAGCGAACCTAGGGCCAATTATTTTGTTGATCGCTAGCGCTAGTTAAAGTGTCACCACACACATCCGCTTCGTCTCTTTCTCATCAATCAGATCACTGACCCCTAAAAACTCAATCAGATAGCTAATCGCTTCATCAATTGGTCTATTTTGTTTCTTTGTCAAGATATCAATCGTTGCTCTGGCTGCTCGGAATTCTTCTTCCCATCGCTGCTGCGCGCGGCAGCTTGGTGCCGGCGACTCAGCGGTTGGGGTCCAAGTCAAACTCCAGTCCACAATCGCGGCGCCATCGCAGCTATTTTTTCCATCATCTAGGACATGTCAAACTCCAGTCCCCAATCACAGCAAGGCCATCACTGTCGCTACCACAACAACGGTGGATGTGGAGGGGAAGCCAGTAGGATCGTCTTCAGGCTCTAGTAGTGACTGTGCCGGCTCCTTTCAATTGAACCATGTGGATTTGTATGGATTTTGAGATGTATTCGCTTCCTTGCTTCACATGAAGAAAAATGTAGTCTGTTCCTTGTAGAAACTACCAACTTAGACCAGGATCAAATTGGACAAAAAATGATGTTTTTGTATCTATAGATTATACCAAGTAACACACCGAATCTTTGGGTCAACGGGTTTCTCATATTGCTTATGATATTTAACCCGTTATCCATGTTATTTCTAGGGCTTAAAAGATGGTTGCAATGCTTCATCAAAGAGCAAGAAATCTTATCAAGAATGACAAGTACAAGGAGCCACCGGATTGCTAATGGTTGAGGTATGCTTCCTTGTTGTGATTGCTTTTGTCCTACTGTAAGAAGTATGTGCATCATTTAAATAACCACTAGCATATATTAATAAAAACAACGTGAGGTTTGTAAATGTCCCAAGAGCGGTTAGGTCTGGCAAATTCCCACACTAACAAAAATAATTGTTGAATAAGATTGATATTGATATCATTAACAACGACTTTGCATCTAGTTAATAAAAAGAAAATTTGAAGGTAAAATATAAGGGCCCTAGGTTCTCATTTCGCCCAGGGCCCTCAAAATCTCAGGACCGGCCTTGCAGGGCCGGCCCTAGCGTATGGCCAACGAGGCAACGGCCAAGGGCCCAGGCTTGGCAGGGGCCCATGATCTGGTATGCAAGTATATCATTAGTATAGCCCATCAAAAATATTTGGCACAAAATTTTTTTAAGAAAGGAAGCGAAGCTAGGGCCAATTCTTTTGTTGATCGCTAGCGCTAGTTAAAGTGTCACCACACACATCCGCTTCATCTCTTTCTCATCAATCAGATCACTGACCCCTAAAAACTCAATCAGATCGCTAATCGCTTCATCAATTGGTCTATTTTGTTTCTTTGTCAAGATATCAATCATCGCTCTGGCTGCTCGGAATTCTTCTTCCCATCGCTGCTGCGCGCGGCAGCTTGGTGCCGGTGACCCAACGGTAGGGGTCCAAGTCAAACTCCAGTCCACAATCGCGGCGCCATCGCAGCTATTTTTTTCCCATCATCTAGGACATGTCAAACTCCAGTCCTCAATCACAGCAAGGCCATCACTGTCGCTACCACAACAGCGGTGGATGTGGAGGAGAAGCCAGTAAGATCGTCTTCAGGCTCTTGTAGTGACTGTGCCGGCTCCTTTCAATTGAATCATGTGGATTTGTATGGATTTTGAGATGTATTCCCTTCCTTGCATCACATGAGGAAAAATGTAGTCTGTTCCTTGTAGAAACTACCAACTTAGACCAGGATCAAATTGGACAAAAAATGATGTTTTCGTATCTATAGATTATACCAAGTAACACACCGAATCTTTGGGTCAACGGGTTTCTCATATTGCTTATGATATATAACCCGTTATCCATGTTATTTCTAGGGCTTAAAAGATGGTTGCAATGCTTCATCAAAGAGCGAGAAATCTTATCAAGAATGACAAGTACAAGGAGGCACCGGATTGCTAATGGCTGAGGTATGCTTCCTTGTTGTGATTGCTTTTGTCCTACTGTAAGAAGTATGTGCATCATTTAAATAACTACTAGCATATATTAATAAAAACAATGTGAGGTTTGTAAATGTCCCAAGAGCGGTTAGGTCTGGCAAATTCCCACACTAACAAAAATAATTGTTGAATAAGATTGATATTGATATCATTATCAGCGACTTTGCATCCAGTTAATCAAAAGAAAATCTGAAGGTAAAATATAAGGGCCCTAGGTTGTCATTTCGCCCAGGGCCCTCAAAATCTCAGGACCGGCCCTAGTGTATGGCCAACGAGGCAACGGCCAAGGGCCCAGGCTTGGCAGGGGCCCATGATCTGGTATGCAAGTATATCATTAGTATAGCCTAGCAAAAATATTTTGGAGAGATTTTTTTAAGAAAGGAAGCGAAGCTAGGGCTAATTATTTTGTTGATCGCTAGCGCTAGTTAAAGCGTCGCCACGCACAGCCGCTTCGTCTCTTGCTCATCAGATCACAGACCCCTAAAAGCTCAATCAGATCGCTAATCGCTTCATCTATTTGTCTCTTTCGTTTCTTTGTCAAGATACCAATCGTCGCTCTGGCTGCTCGGAATTCTTCTTCCCATCGCTGCTGCGCGCGGCAGCCTGGTGTCGGCGACCCAGCGGTAGGGGTACAAGTCAAACTCCAGTCCACAATCGCGGTGCCATCGCAGTTATTTTTTCCATCATCTAGGACATGTCAAACTCCAGTCCCCAATCACAGCAAGGCCATCACTATCGCTATCACAACAACGGTGGCTGTGGAGGAGAAGCCAGTAGGATCGTATTCAGGCTCTGGTAGTGACTATGCCGGCTCCATTCAATTGGATCATGTGGATTTGTATGGATTTTGAGATGTATTCCTTTCCTTGCTTCACATGAATAAAAATGTAGTCCGTTCCTGGTAGAAACTTCCAACTTAGATCAGGATCAAATTGGACAGAAAATGATGTTTTTGTATATATATATTATACCAAGTAACACAACGAATCTTTGGGTCAACGACTTTCTCATATTGCTTACGATATTTAACCCGCTATCCATGTTATTTTTAGGGCTTAAAAGATGGTTCCAATGCTTCATCAAAGAGCAAGAAATCTTATCAAGAATGACATGTACAAGGAGCAACCGAATTGCTAATGGCTGAGGTATGCTTCCTTGTTGTGATTGCTTTTGTCCTACTGTAAGAAGTATGTGCATCATTTAAATAACTACTAGCATATATTAATAAAAACAATGTGAGGTTTGTAAATGTCCCACGAGTGGTTAGGTCTGGCAAATTCCCACACTGACAAAAATAATTGTTGAATAAGATTGATATTGATATCATTATCAGCGACTTTGCATCTAGTTAATCAAAAGAAAATTTGAAGGTAAAATATAAGGGCCCTAGGTTGTCATTTCGCCTAGGGCCATAAAAATCTCAGGACCGACCCTGATTTGAATTCACAGCAAATGATCCTAGGTGGGCACTATTTGAAGGAAATATTCCCTAGAGGCAATAATAAAGTTATTATTTATTTCCTCATATCATGATAAATGTTTATTATTCATGCTAGAATTGTATTAACCGGAAACATGATACATGTGTGAATACATAGACAAACATATAGTCACTAGTATGCCTCTACTTGACTAGCTCATTAATCAAAGATGGTTATGTTTCCTAACCATAGACATGTGTAGTCATTTGATTAATGGGATCACATCATTAGGAGAATGATGTGATTGACATGACCCATTCCGTTAGCCTAGCACTTGATCGTTTAGTATATTGCTATTGCTTGCTTCATGACTTATACATGTTCCTGTAACTATGAGATTATGCAACTCCCGTTTACCGGAGGAACACTTTGGGTACTACCAAACGTCACTACGTAACGAGTAAAGAGACTTGCCAGTAACAAGATTGAACTAAGTATTGGATTCCGACGATCAAATCTCGGGCAAGTAACATACCGATGACAAAGGGAACAACGTATGTTGTTATGCGGTTTGACCGATAAAGATCTTCGTAGAATATGTAGGAACCAATATGGGCATCCAGGTTCCGCTATTGGTTATTGACCGAGAATAGTTCTAGGTCATGTCTACATATTTCTCGAACCTGTAGGGTCCGCACGCTTAACGTTACAATGACAGTTTTATTATGAGTTTATAAGTTTTGATGTACCGAAGTTTGTTCGGAGTCCCAGATGTGATCACAGACATGACGAGGAGTCTCGAAATGGTCGAGACATAAAGATTTATATATTGAACGACTATATTCGGACACCGGATGTGTTCCGGACGTTGTCGGAGAAAATCGGAGTGCCGGAGGGTTACCGGAAAACCCCGGGGAGAGATAATGGGCCACATGGGCCTTGGTGGAAAGAGAGAGGGGCGGCCAGGGTGGGCCGCGCACCCCCTCTCCCTCTGGTCCGAATTGGACTAGGAGGGGGTGGGCGGTGCCCCCCTCTTTCCTTTCCCCCTCTCCCCCTTCCTTCCCGTCCTAGTAGGAGTAGGAAAGGGGGAGTCCTACTCCTACTAGGAGGAGGACTCCTCATCCTTGGCGCGCCCACAAGGTCCGGCCGGCCTCCCCCCTCCCTCCTTTATATACGGGGGCAGGGGGGCACCCCTTGACACACAAGTTGATCTACGGATCGTTCCTTAGCCGTGTGCGGTGCCCCCCTCCACCATATTCCACCTCGGTCATATCGTCGCGGAGTTTAGGCGAAGCCCTGCGCCGGTAGAACATCATCATCGTCACCACGCCGTCGTGCTGACGGAACTCATCCCCGAAGCTTTGCTGGATCGGAGCCCGGGGATCGTCATCGAGCTGAACGTGTGCTGAACTCGGAGGTGTCGTACGTTCGGTGCTTGGATCGGTCGGATCGTGAAGACGTACGACTACATCAACCGCGTTGTCATAACGCTTCCGCTTACGGTCTACGAGGGTACGTGGACAACACTCTCCCCTCTTGTTGCTATGTCATCACCATGATCTTGCGTGTACGTAGGAATTTTTTTAAAATTACTACGTTCCCCTACAGTGGTATCAGAGCCAGGTTTTATGCGTAGATGTCATATGCACGAGTAGAACACAAGTGAGTTGTGGGCGATACAAGTCATACTGCTTACCAGCATGTCATACTTTGGTTCGGCGGTATTGTGAGATGAAGCGGCCCGGACCGACATTACGCGTACGCTTACGCGAGACTGGTTTCACCGTTACGAGCACTCGTGCTTAAAGGTGGCTGGCGGGTGTCTGTCTCTCTCACTTTAGCTGAATCAAGTGTGGCTACGCCCGGTCCTTGCGAAGGTTAAAACAACACTAACTTGACGAACTATCGTTGTGGTTTTGATGCGTAGGTAAGAACGGTTCTTGCTAAGCCCGTAGCAGCCACGTAAAACTTGCAACAACAAAGTAGAGGACGTCTAACTTGTTTTTGCAGGGCATGTTGTGATGTGATATGGTCAAGACGTGATGCTATATTTTATTGTATGAGATGATCATGTTTTGTAACCAAAGTTATCGGCAACTGGCAGGAGCCATATGGTTGTCGCTTTATTGTATGAAATGCAAATGCCCTGTAATTGCTTTACTTTATCACTAAGCGGTAGCGATAGTCGTAGAAGCAATAGATGGCGTAAACGACAACGATGCTACGATGAAGATCAAGGTGTCGCGCCGGTGACGATGGTGATCACGATGGTGCTTCGGAGATGGAGATCACAAGCACAAGATGATGATGACCATATCATATCACTTATATTGATTGCATGTGATGTTAATCCTTTATGTATCTTATCTTGCTTTGATTGAAGGTAGCATTTTCAGATGATCTCTCACTAAAACTATCAAGAAGTGTTCTCCCTGAGTATGCACCATTGCCAAAGTTCATCGTGCCCAGACACCACGTGATGATCGGGTGTGATAAGCTCTACGTCCATCTACAACGGGTGCAAGCCAGTTTTGCACACGCAGAATACTCAGGTTAAACTTGACGAGCCTAGCATATGCAGATATGGCCTCCGAACACGGAGACCGAAAGGTCGAGCGTGAATCATGTAGTAGATATGATCAACATAGTGATGTTCACCATTGAAAACTACTCCATCTCACATGATGATCGGTTATGGTTTAGTTGATTTGGATCACGTGATCACTTAGATCACTAGAGAGACGTCTGTCTAAGTGGGAGTTCTTAAGTAATATGATTAATTGAACTTAAATTTATCATGAACTTAGTACCTGATAGTATTTTTGCTTATCTATGTTTGTTGTAGATAGATGGCTCGTGCTGTTGTTCCGTTGAATTTTAATGCGTTCCTTGAGAAAGCAAAGTTGAAAGATGATGGTAGCAATTACACGGACTGTGTCCATAACTTGAGGATTATCCTCATTGCTGCACAGAAGAATTACGTCCTGGAAGCACTGCTGGGTGCCAGGCCTGCTGCTGATGCAACTGACGACATTAAGAACGTCTGGCAGAGCAAAGCTGATGACTACTCGATAGTTCAGTGTGCCATGCTTTACGGCTTAGAACCGGGTCTTCAACGACGTTTTGAACGTCATGGAGCATATGAGATGTTCCAGGAGTTGAATTTAATATTTCAAGCAAATGCCCGGATTGAGAGATATGAAGTCTCCAATAAGTTCTATAGCTGCAAGATGGAGGAGAATAGTTCTGTCAGTGAACACATACTCAAAATGTCTGGGTATAATAATCACTTGATTCAACTGGGAGTTAATCTTCCTGATGATAGTGTCATTGACAGAATTCTCCAATCACTGCCACCAAGCTACAAGAGCTTCGTGATGAACTATAATATGCAAGGGATGAACAAGACAATTCCCGAGCTCTTCGCAATGCTAAAAGCTGCGGAAGTAGAAATCAAGAAGGAGCATCAAGTGTTGATGGTTAACAAGACCACTAGTTTCAAGAAAAAGGGCAAAGGGAAGAAGAAGGGGAACTTCAAGAAGAACAGCAAGCAAGTTGCTGCTCAAGAGAAGAAACCCAAGTCTGGACCTAAGCCTGAAGCTGAGTGCTTCTACTGCAAGCAGACTGGACACTGGAAGCAGAACTGCCCCAAGTATTTGGCGGATAAGAAGGATGGCAAGGTGAACAAAGGTATATGTGATATACATGTTATTGATGTGTACCTTACTAGAGCTCGCAGTAGCACCTGGGTATTTGATACTGGTTCTGTTGCTAACATTTGCAACTCGAAACAGGGACTACGGAATAAGCGAGCACTGGCCAAGGATGAGGTGACGATGCGCATGGGAAACGGTTCCAAAGTCGTTGTGATCGCGGTCGGCACGCTACCTCTACATCTACCTTCGGGATTAGTTTTAGACCTGAATAATTGTTATTTGGTGCCAGTGTTGAGCATGAACATTATATCTGGATCTTGTTTGATGCGAGACGGTTATTCATTTAAATCAGAGAATAATGGTTGTTCTATTTATATGAGTAATATCTTTTATGGTCATGCACCCTTGAAGAGTGGTCTATTTTTGTTGAATCTCGATAGTAGTGATACACATATTCATAATGTCGAAGCCAAAAGATGCAGAGTTAATAATTATAGTGCAACTTATTTGTGGCACTGCCGTTTAGGTCATATCGGTGTAAAGTGCATGAAGAAACTCCATACTGATGGAATTTTGGAATCACTTGATTATGAATCACTTGGTACTTGCGAACCATGCCTCATGGGCAAGATGACTAAAACACCGTTCTCCGGTACTATGGAGAGAGCAACAGATTTGTTGGAAATCATACATACAGATGTATGTGGTCCGATGAATGTTGAAGCTCGTGGCGGATATCGTTATTTTCTCACCTCCACAGATGATTTAAGCAGATATGGGTATATCTACTTAATGAAACACAAGTCTGAAACATTTGAAAAGTTCAAAGAATTTCAGAGTGAAGTGGAAAATCATCGTAACAAGAAAATAAAATTCCTACGATCTGATCGTGGAGGAGAATATTTGAGTTACGAGTTTGGTTTACATTTGAAACAATGCGGAATAGTTTCGCAGCTCACGCCACCTGGAACACCACAACGAACTGGTGTGTCCGAACGTTGTAATCGTACTTTACTAGATATGCTGCGATCTATGATGTCTCTTACTGATTTACCATTATCGTTCTGGGGTTATGCTTTAGAGTTGGCCGCATTCACGTTAAATAGGGCACCATCAAAATCCATTGAGACGACGCCTTATGAACTGTGGTTTGGCAAGAAACCAAAGTTGTCGTTTCTTAAAGTTTGGGGCTGCGATGCTTATGTGAAGAAACTTCAACCAGATAAGCTCGAACCTAAATCGGAGAAATGTGTCTTCATAGGATACCCAAAAGAAACAGTTGGGTATACCTTCTATCACAGATCCGAAGGCAAGACATTCGTTGCTAAGAATGGATCCTTTCTAGAGAAGGAGTTTCTCTCGAAAGAAGTGAGTGGGAGGAAAGTAGAACTTGATGAGGTAACTGTACCTGCTCCCTTATTGGAAAGTAGTTCATCACATGAACCGGTTCCTGTGACACCTACACCAATTAGTGAGGAAGCTAATGATATTGATCATAAAACTTCAGATCAAGTTTCTACTGAACTTCGAAGGTCTACCAGAGTAAGATCCGCACCAGAGTGGTACGGCACTAGAGTGGTACGGTAATCCTATTCTGGAAGTCATGTTACTTGACCATGACGAACCTACGAACTATGAGGAAGCGATGATGAGCCCAGATTCCGCAAAATGGCTAGAGGCCATGAAATCTGAGATGGGATCCATGTATGAGAACAAAGTATGGACTTTGGTTGACTTGCCCGATGATCGGCAGGCCATTGAGAACAAATGGATCTTTAAGAAGAAGACAGACGCTGATGGTAATGTAACTGTCTATAAAGCTCGACTTGTCGCAAAAGGTTTTCGACAAGTTCAAGGGGTTGACTACGATGAGACTTTCTCACCCGTAGCGATGCTTAAGTCTGTCCGAATCATGTTAGCCATTGCTGCATTTCATGATTATGAAATATGGCAAATGGATGTCAAAACTGCATTCTTGAATGGATTTCTGGAAGAAGAGTTGTATATGATGCAGCCAGAAGGTTTTGTTGATCCGAAAGGTGCTAACAAAGTATGCAAGCTCCAGCGATCCATTTATGGACTGGTGCAAGCATCTCGGAGTTGGAATAAATGCTTTGATAGTGTGATCAAAGCATATGGTTTTATACAGACTTTTGGAGAAGCCTGTATTTACAAGAAAGTGAGTTGGAGCTCTGTAGCATTTCCGATATTATATGTAGATGACATATTATTAATTGGAAATGATATAGAATTTCTGGATAGCATAAAGGGATACTTGAATAAAAGTTTTTCAATGAAAGATCTAGGTGAAGCTGCTTACATATTGGGCATCAAGATCTATAGAGATAGATCAAGACGCTTAATAGGACTTTCACAAAGCACATACCTTGATAATTTTTTAAAAGGTTCAAAATGGATCAGGCAAAGAAAGGGTTCTTGCCCGTGCTTCAAGGTGTGAAGTTGAGTCAAACTCAATGCCCGACCACAGCAGAAGATAGAGAGAAAATGAAAGATGTTCCCTATGCTTCAGCCATAGGCTCTATCATGTATGCAATGCTGTGTACCAGACCTGACGTATGCTTAGCAATAAGTTTGGCAGGGAGGTACGAAAGTAATCCAGGAGTGGATCACTGGACAGCGGTCAAGAACATCCTGAAATACCTGAAAAGGACTAAGGATATGTTTCTCGTATATGGAGGTGACAAAGAGCTAGTCGTAAATGGTTACGTCGATGCAAGCTTTGACACTGATCCGGACAATTCTAAATCGCAAACCGGATACGTGTTTTTATTAAACAGTGGAGCTGTAAGTTGGTGCAGTTCTAAACAAAGCGTCGTGGCGGGATCTACATGTGAAGCTGAGTACATAGCTGCTTCGGAAGCAGCAAATGAAGGAGTCTGGATGAAGGAGTTCATTACCGATCTAGGTGTCATACCTAGTGCATCGGGACCAATGAAGATATTCTATGACAATACTGGTGCAATTACTTTGGCAAAGGAATCCAGATTTCACAAGAGGACCAAGCACATCAAGAGACGCTTCAATTCCATCCGAGACCAAGTCCAAGTGGGAGACATAGAAATTTGCAAGATACATACGGATCTGAATGTTGCAGACCCATTGACTAAGCCTCTCTCACGAGCAAAACATGATCAGCACCAAGACTCCATGGGTGTTAGAATCATTACTATGTAATCTAGATTATTGACTCTAGTGCAAGTGGGAGACTGAAGGAAATATGCCCTAGAGGCAATAATAAAGTTATTATTTATTTCCTCATATCATGATAAATGTTTATTATTCATGCTAGAATTGTATTAACCGGAAACATGATACATGTGTGAATACATAGACAAACATATAGTCACTAGTATGCCTCTACTTGACTAGCTCATTAATCAAAGATGGTTATGTTTCCTAACCATAGACATGTGTTGTCATTTGATTAATGGGATCACATCATTAGGAGAATCATGTGATTGACATGACCCATTCCGTTAGCCTAGCACTTGATCGTTTAGTATATTGCTATTGCTTGCTTCATGACTTATACATGTTCCTGTAACTATGAGATTATGCAACTCCCGTTTATCGGAGGAACACTTTGGGTACTACCAAACGTCACTACATAACGAGTAAAGAGACTTGCCAGTAACAAGATTGAACTAGGTATTGGATTCCGACGATCAAATCTCGGGCAAGTAACATACCGATGACAAAGGGAACAACGTATGTTGTTATGCGGTTTGACCGATAAAGATCTTCGTAGAATATGTAGGAACCAATATGGGCATCCAGGTTCCGCTATTGGTTATTGACCGAGAATAGTTCTAGGTCATGTCTACATAGTTCTCGAACCCGTAGGGTCCGCACGCTTAATGTTACGATGACAGTTTTATTATGAGTTTATAAGTTTTGATGTACTGAAGTTTGTTCGGAGTCCCGGATATGATCACAGACATGACGAGGAGTCTCGAAATGGTCGAGACATAAAGATTGATATATTGGACGACTATATTCGGACACCGGAAGTGTTCCGGACGTTGTCGGAGAAAACCGGAGTGCCGGAGGGTTACCGGAAAACCCCGGGGAGAGATAATGGGCCACATGGGCCTTGGTGGAAAGAGAGAGGGGCGGCCAGGGTGGGCCGCGTGCCCCCTCTCCCTCTGGTCCGAATTGGACTAGGAGGGGGGGGCGGCGCCCCCCTCTTTCCTTCCCCCTCTCCCCCTTCCTTCCCCTCCTAGTAGGAGTAGGAAAGGGGGAGTCCTACTCCTACTAGGAGGAGGACTCCTCCTCCTTGGCGCGCCCACAAGGGCTGGCCGGCCTCCCCCCTCCCTCCTTTATATACGGGGGGCACGGGGCACCCCATGACACACAAGTTGATCTACGGATCGTTCCTTAGCCATGTGCGGTGCCTCCCTCCACCATATTCCACCTCGGTCATATCGTCGCGGAGTTTAGGCGAAGCCCTACGCCGGTAGAACATCATCATCGTCACCACGCCGTCGTGCTGACGGAACTCATCCCCGAAGCTTTGCTGGATCGGAGCCCGGGGATCGTCATCGAGCTGAACGTGTGCTGAACTCGGAGGTGCCGTACGTTCGGTGCTTGGATCGGTCGGATCGTGAAGACGTACGACTACATCAACCGCGTTGTCATAACGCTTCCGCTTAAGGTCTACGAGGGTACGTGGACAACACTCTCCCCTCTCGTTGCTATGTCATCACCATGATCTTGCGTGTACGTAGGATTTTTTTTGAAATTACTACGTTCCCCAACACTATTCTCATCCCGGCATACAGATGCAATAACACCCCTATTACCATTCCTAGCAACTGCCTTATCCACATTAAATTTATGTACTTTGGAATCTGTATAAGATTTTAATGTGAAATATTTTGGATGTAAGTATTATCGAACGTTGGAGAGGATACTTCTCATGGTGTCGAATTATGCACAATGAAATTTTAGAGTCTTTGAATGGTGTAGGTATTCCTATATGAAATATACATACCTTATTTCCTTTTTGTGAGAACAATCACTATTGTTCCAACATACTCCCTCCATTCCAAAATGTAGTGCTTCCTCTATTTCTGTGCTTCAACTTTGACCATCAATTTAATCAACGAGACCGAACTGCGGCGGGAGCAAAATTTATACCAGTGAATTTTCTTTCCCACCACATTCGGTCTCATTGGTTAAATTTATGGTCAAAATTAGACCTCGGTAAGCACGGGCGCACTATATTTTGGAATGGAGGGAGTGATACTTAAGGTGTAAAGGTGACACTGCCCTATTAATCTAATCATTTTTCTTCTCTTTAAGGCTCTGAATACTATCTCATGGGAATCCGATACTACTAGTATCGCATGTGAATGAAGTGTTGTATTTTTTCATTGACACATTGAACTTTTTGCAACATGGAGTTACACAAACCTCAAAAGTTAATTTGGATGTATAGGATGGCTTGTATGAATATCTTTGTATGATCAGCATCTTAGTAACACAACATATCTCCCCGCAAAAAGGAAAAAAGATATCATTCATCTTACGTAGTGCGAGAAAGTCAAGTTTTCTAGAATAATTATTTAATTATCACATAAATAATGGCAAAAATTCCATGGATGATACGTTGCAATTATTACATATTGAAAACATCTAAAGCAACCTTACTAGGGACACATCTTTTATGAATTCAAACCGGTGTTGGTACAATACAAAGAGGCACGACCTTCCACTAGTGCAGAACCGGGCTATAGCACCGGCTCATAAGGGCCATTAGTGCCGGTTCTATAACCGGTACTAAAGGGGGGACCTTTGGTCCCCCCCCTTTAGTACCGGTTCGGCACGAACCGCCACTGAAGTGCCACCACGTGGCACAAGCCAGGACCGGGTGCGGGGAGACCTATAGTACCGGTTGGTAACACCAACCGGTACTAAATGTTCGGGGGGTTTTGGTTTTATTTTTTATTTTCCTTTAGTTTTGTGTTTTCAATTTAATTTAGAGATTGTTTTTACATTACAATGAGTTGTTAAATCATTAGGTGAAAGTACCCGCAGATTAGTTTCAACTGGATGCATGCATGGATCCTAGCTAAGTGATCAAAGTATATATGCCATATCCATATATATTACTTGATCACTTATATTAGGTGAGCAAGTAATTAATATGGATATGGCATATATATACTTGATCACTTAGCTAGCTAGGATCCATCTAGTTGAAACTAATGTGTGGTTTCTTTCATAAATGATATAATAACTCATCATCATCATATTAATATAAAAACTATTGCATCATATATATCATCACCAACAAGTTAACAATATACAAGTAAACTAATGTACTAAGTTATTTAAATATTGGATAGCAGGTGTAATAGATGAGTTTTCGTCCGAAACCCTGATACTTCCTAAGAGATTGTCCAGTTTGTACACGAAGTGCATCCAGTTTTTGCCCTAACCCTCTCTACTTTTTTGCACATGCTATGCGGGTGAAATGATGATACCTTGCCAAGTTTCAACCTTTTCAGAGTTCATTTTGTAGTGCCTTTCAGTTTCATAGTGATTTAGCTCTGAAAACAAATCAGTAAATGCATCAAAAATAGCAAATTATGTTAGAAAGGTTTGAAAGTTGATGATGTGGATTTGAATTATTCATCCGAGCGCAAAAAAAGTCTGGAGTTGTACTAAGTTATTAAAATATTGAATAGCCGGTGTAACAGATGAGTTTTCGTCTGAAACCCTGATACTTCCTAAGAGATTGTCCAGTTTGTACACGAAGTGCATCCAGTTTTTGCCGCAACCCTCTCAACTTTTTTGCACATGCTATGCAGTGAAATGATGATACCTTGCCAAGTTTCAACCTTTTTAGAGTTCATTTTATAGTGTTTTTCACTTTCACAGTGATTTAGCTCTGAAAACAAATCAGTAAATGCATCGAAAATAGCAAATTATGTCAGAAAGGTTTGAAAGTTGATGACGTGGATTTGAATTGTTCATCTAAATGCAAAACAAGTCCGGAGTTGTACTAAGTTATTAAAATATTGAATAGCCGGTGTAACAGATGGGTTTTCATCCGAAACCCTGATACTTCCTAAGAGATTGTCCAGTTTGTACACGAAGTGCATCCAGTTTTTGCCCTACCCTCTCTACTTTTTTGCACATGCTATGCGGGTGAAATGATGATACCTTGCCAAGTTTCAACCTTTTCAGAGTTCATTTTGTAGTGCTTTTCACTTTCATGGTGATTTAGCTCTGAAAACAAATCAGTAAATGCATCAAAAATAGCAAATTATGTCAGAAAGGTTTGAAAGTTGATGATGTGGATTTGAATTGTTCATCTGAACGCAAAAAAAAAATCTGGAGTTGTACTAAGTTATTAAAATATTGAATAGGCAGTGTAACAGATGAGTTTTCGTCCGAAACCCTGATATTTCCTAAGAGATTGTCCAGTTTGTACATGAAGTACATCCAGTTTTTGCCGTAACCCTCTCTATTTTTTTGCACATGCTATGCGGGTGAAATGATGACACCTTTCCAAGTTTCAACCTTTTCAGAGTTCATTTTGTAGTGCTTTTTCACTTTCACGGTGATTTATCTCTGAAAATAAATCAGTAAATGCATCGAAAATAGCAAATTATGTCAGAAAGGTTTTAAAGTTGATGACGTGGATTTGAATTGTTCATCTGAATGCAAAAAAAGTCCGGAGTTGTACTAAGTTATTAAAATATTGAATAGCCGGTGTAACAAATGAGTTTTCGTCCGAAACCTTGATATTTCCTAAGAGATTGTCCAGTTCGAATCGGCTCTTGTGTAAACATGTAAAAATATACATAAAATATATTGTTCAGTACCGCCTTTCAGCCGAAACGCACTACTGCTACAGAGAAATACATCAAAAATACATTGATCATCAATGATCTTTTTGTGTACAATCTGAATTGTCAATATGAGTCCTCTCCGGTAGGAACCGGAGAAGACTCATATTGCAGCCACAAATTCTACACATAGAGTTCAATGAAGACCAAGTGGTTGTGATAGTTTGATAAGTAACATATTTAAGGTGGTAAAAACTCTGTTAGCGGAGCAAGGTGGGACTAAAAAACCGCTGTCAACTAGGAACCTCTAGTAACGGTTTGTGGCATGAACCGGTACTAAAGGTGCCGGTGGGCCCCCAGCCTGACCACAGACTGCAACAACCACTTAATACCGGTTCGTGGCTTGAACCAGTACTAAAGGGTCGCCATGAACCGGTACTAATGATCTCTGCCCCTAGCCGTTTGGACCGGCACTAATGATCACATTAGTGCCGGTTTTGTTACAAACCGGGACTAATGTGCTTCACATTAGGCCCTTTTTCTACTAGTGTTCGTTAGTGATAGGACAAACTTTTCTTCCATATTAATTCCATCCCTTTCAAACTCAATAGGGAAACTCCATTTAAACTGATTTAACAATGAAGCGAGGATCAAATGCACCGTTCTAATAGCCAATGGCATTCCAGGGCAGATCCGACGTCCAACACCAAATGGAAGGAGCTCAAAATCAGCACCCCTAAAGTCAATTGTTGAACCCAAGAACCTCTCTGGCATATGCTTCTTAGGCTCAGACCATACATCTTTATCTCAACCTATCGCCCATACGTTTATGAAAACACGTGAATCTTTAGGTATTGTGTAACCTTCTATTTCCACTGTCCTCTCAGGTTTGTGTGGCAACAAGAGTGGCCCGGGAGGATGAAGTCGAAAAGTCTCTTTTATGACAGCTTGGAGATAGGGCAACCGAACAATATCATCTTCTTCAATGTTTCTTTTGAAGCCAATAACTTCTGCAAGTTCGTTGCAAGCGCTGGACATTGATGATGGGTTTTGGAGAAGCTCTTGCATTGCCCATTCCACTATGCTAGAGCTTGTGTCACTACCAGCAGAGAACAAATCCTAACATGAAAAATATAATGTCATGTTTATAGTCTAGTAAAAATAGCTATTTAGATACACTAAACAAGCACCACATAGAGTATAATTGATTATTTGTTGTAGAAGAACTTAAATTTTCTTTGAACTACGCACAGCGGTACTATTTGAACTTCAATTTTATTTGCTATGTCGTGGAATTTTGAAGTACGTTAATATCTTTTATGTCCTTGCTAACTGGAAAATTATGGTTACTGGGAGGAGTGATCGTAGCATCTGTCAGTCCAGCAGGTCCTTGCTGTCCTCGCGCGCCACCACATCGAGGAGCACGTCAAGGAAGTCGTTCTTCCTGGGCTGGCTGGCGTCGTGGCTGCGCAGCCTCTGGTCCACCTCGGCGTCGAACACCACATGCAGCCGTGCGAGCAGCCGCGCCAGCCACCGGCGGGTGCCCTGCAGGTCGGTCGGCGAGCAGCGGGAAGAAGTCTCACATGTTGGGGCTCCCCACGGCCTGCATGATGGCCGTCACCACCTGTTGGAACTCGAGCGGCCGCGGCCGTTGAGGCTCGTCAGGTCGGTGGAGAAGATGGTGCGGGAGAGGACGTTCAAGCTCGTCATGAATGCCACGTGGATGATGTTCACCGGCGAGCCCTCGCGCGCCAGCCGCGCGACGTGGTCCACGAGCTCCCGTACCTTGTCGCTCCGGAGGTGGCGCAATGTGTCGAGCCGGTGTGGGGCGAAGAGCTCCGTGGCCATCATCTTGCGCAGTGCATGCCACCGCGGCGCAGGGGGCAGCCAGGCCACAGAGCCCGGCGCGTGCTCACCGGTGGCGTCAGGCATGGACCGGGCGGCGAACGCGGAGTCGTGGCGCTGTAGGAACTCCCGGGCCATGGCGGGGGAGGAGACAGATGTCTATTACACAACCTTCTTCTTGTAGACGTTGTTGGGCCTGCAAGTGCACAGGTTTGTAGGACAGTAGCAAATTTCCCTCCAGTGGATGACCTAAGGTTTATCAATCCGTAGGAGGCATAGGATGAAGATGGTCTCTCTCAAGAACCCTGCAACCAAATAACAAAGAGTCTCTTGTGTCCCCAACACACCCAATACAATGGTAAATTGTATAGGTGCACTAGTTCGGCGAAGAGATGGTGATACAAGTGCAAAATAGATAGTAGATAAAGGTTTTTGTATTCTGAAATAATAAAAACAGCAAGGCAACGAGCGATAAAAGTGAGCGTAAATGGTATTGCAATGGTAGGAAACAAGGCCTAGGGTTCATACTTTCACTAGTGCAAGTTCTCTCAACAATAATAACATAGATAGATCATATAACAAGCCCTGAACATGCAACAAAGATTCACTCCAAAGCCACTAATAGCGGAGAACAAACTTAGAGATTATGGTAGGGTACGAAACCACCTCAAAGTTATTCTTTCGGATCGATCTATAAAAGAGTTAGTACTAGAATAACACCTTAAGACACAAATCAACCAAAACCCTAATGTCACCAGGATACTCCATTGTCACCTCAAGTATCCGTGGGCATGATTATACGATATGCGTCACACAATCTCAGATTCATCCAACCGACATAAAAGTACTTCAAAGAGTGCCCCAAAGCTACTACTAGAGAGTCAAGAACGTGTGCCAACCCTATGCATAGGTTCCGAATGTCACGAAACCCGCAAGTTGATCACCAAAACATAAATCAAGAGGCACATGATATCCCATTGTCACCACAGATAAGCACGACAAGACATATATCAAGTGTTCTCATAAAATACTCAATCCGATAAGATAAGTTCAAAGGGGAAACTCAATTCATCACAAGAGAGTAGAGGGGGAGAAACATCATAAGATCCAACTACAATAGCAAAGCTCGGGATACATCAAGATCGTGCCATAGAGGGAACACGAGAGAGAACATGAGAGAGAGAGAGAGAGATCAAACACATAGCTACTGGTACATACCCTCAGCCCCGAGGGTGAACTACTCCCTCCTCGTCATGGAGAGCGTCGGGATGATGAATATGGCCACCTGTGAAGGATCCCCCCTCCGACAGGGTGCCGGGAAGGGCTCCCGAGAGGTTTTTGGTGGCTACAGAGGCTTGTAGCGGCGGAACTCCCGATCTATCTTGATTTCTGATGGTTTTAGGGTACGTAGGGTTATATAGGTGAAAGAAGTCGGTCGAGGGGTGCTCGAGGGGCCCACGAGATAGGGGGCCGCCACCATGTAAGGGGGGCAGGCCCTCCTATCTTGTGGCCTCCTCGAGGCTCTTCTGACATGAACTCCAAGTCTCCCGGATCATAATCTTCCAAAAAATCACGTTGCCGAAGGTTTCATTCCGTTTGATATTCCTTTTCTTCGAAATACTGAAACAGGCAATAAAACAGCAATATGGGCTGGGCCTCCGGTTAGTAGGTTAGTCCCAAAAATGATATAAAAGTGTATAATAAAGCCCATAATCATTCAAAACAGGTAATATAATAGCATGGAACAATCAAAAATTATAGATACGTTGGAGACGTATCAAGCATCCCCAAGCTTAATTCCTGCTCGTCCTCGAGTAGGTAAATGATAAAAACAGAATTTTTGATGTGGAATGCTACCTAGGATGCTTCTCAAACTAATTTCTCTTTATTGTGGCATGAATGTTCAGATCCAAATGAATACTAAATAAAAGTTCATATTGACATAAGAAATAGTAATACTTCAAGCATACTAATCAAAGTAATCATGTCTTCTCAAAATAACATGGTTAAAGAAAGTTATCCCTACAAAATCACATAGTCTGACTGTTGCTCTATCTTCATCACACAAAGTATTTAATCATGCACAACCCCGATGACAAGCCAAGCAATTGTTTCATACTTTAATAATCTCAAACCCTTTCAACTTTCACGCAATACATGAGCGTGAGCCATGGACATAGCACTATATGTGGAATAGAATGGTGGTTTTGGAGAAGACAAAAAGGAGAAGATAGTCTCACATCAACTAGGCGTACCAACGGGCTATGGAGATGCCCATTAATAGATATCAATGTGAGTGAGTAGGGATTTCCATGCAACGGATGCACTAGAGCTATAAATATATGAAAGCTCAACAAAAGAAACTAAGTGGGTGTGCATCCAACTCGCTTGCTCATGAAGACCTAGGGCACTTTTGAGGAAGCCCATCATTGGAATATACAAGCCAAGTTCTATAATGAAAAATTCCCACTAGTATATGAAAGTGACAACAAATGAGACTCTCTATCATGAAGATCATGGTGCTACCTTGAAGCACAAGTGTGGAAAAAGAGATAGTAGCATTGTCCCTTCTCTCTTTTTCTCTCATTTCTTTTCTTTTTCTTTTTCTCTTCTTTTCTTTCTTTCTTTGGCCTTTTTTTTCTTTTTGGCCTTTCTCCTTTTTTTTCTTCTTTTTCTTTTTTTTCTTTTTGTAAAGTCCGAAGTCTCATCCCGACTTCTGGGGGAATCATAGCCTTCATCATCCTTTCCTCACTAGGACAATGCTCTAATAATGAAGATCATCACACTTTTATGGATTTACAACTCAAAGCTAGAACAAGATATGACTCTATATGAATGCCTCTGGCGGTGTACCGGGATATGCAATGAATCAAGAGCGACATGTATGAAAATTATGAAGATGGCCTTGCCACAAATACAATGTCAACTACATGATCATGCAAAAAGCAATATGACAAAAGTAATGCGTGTCATATGAACGAAATGGTGGAAAGTTGCATGGAAATATATCTCGGAATGGCTATGGAAATGCCATAATAGGTAGGTATGGTGGTTGTTTTGAGGAAGATAAATGGTGGGTGTATGGTACCGGCAAAAGTTGCGCGGTACAAAAGAGGCTAGCAATGGTGGAAGGGTGAAAGGGTGCGTATAATCCATGGACTCAACATTAATCAAAAGAACTCATATACTTGTTGCAAAAATTTAGAAGTCACCAAAAACCAAAGTACTATGCTCATGCTCCTAGGGGGATAGATTGGTAGGAAAAGACCATCGCTCGTCCCCGACCGCTACTCATAAGGAAGACAATCAATAAATAAAATTATGATCCAACTTCATCACAAAAAGGTTCACCACACGTGCATGCTACAGGAATCACAAACTTCAACACAAGCATTCTTTAAATTCATAATCACCCAACTAGCATGACTTTAATATCACTACCTCCATATCTCAAAACAATTATTAAGCATCAAGTCGATCATAGCATCCAATTCACTTCCTATGATAGTTTTCATTCAAATTACCATGCTGTTTAAGACTCTCAAAATAATATAAGTGAAGCATGAGAGACTAGCAATTTCTACAAAATATAACCACCGTTGTGCTCTAAAAGATATAAGTGAAGCACTAGAGCAAATGACAAACTACTCCGAAAGATATAAGTGAAGATCAATGAGTAGCTAAATAATTATGCAACTATATGAAGACTCTCTCTCATTAAAGAATTTCAGATCTTGGTATCTTATTCAAACAGCAAGCAAAACAAAATAAATGACATTGCAAGGATAGCACAACTCATGTGAAGAAGCAAAAACTTAGGCTCAACCGATACTAACCTATAGTTGTTGAAGAAGAAAGGTGGGATGCCTACCGGGGCATCCCCAAGCTTAGATGCTTGAGACTTCTTGAAATTTTATCTTGGGGTGCCTTGGGCATCCCCAAGCTTGAGCTTTTGTGTCTCCTTAATTCCTCTCATATCATGGTTTCTTCTTTTTTATCAAAAAGCTTCATTGACAACAAACTCAACAAGAACTCGTGAGATCGGTTAGTATAAACCAATGCAAAACCTTATCATTTTCTACTATAACAAATCACTTAAATATTAAACATTGCATACTAAATGCCTCTGCATATTTAATACTCCTATCCTCAAATAGAATCATTAAACAAGCAAACATATGCAAACAATGCAACCATAACAGCAATCTGCCAAAACAGTACAGTCTGTAAAGAATGCAAGAGTATCAATACTTCCCTGACCCAAAAATTATGAACTAAAATTCCCACTGTAATAAAATTTTCAGATCTCAATATGCTAAAAGATTCAACGTTATACCATTCTCTGACTTTTCTAGGGAATTTTTGCAACAGCGGTAAACTTTCTGTTTTCAAACAGCAACATGTATACTAGCAAAACAAGCATGGCAAAGGCTATCCTTGACATTTTTTATTGAAATTAAAGGTGCAAAACATTATTCTAACTAAAAGCAAACAAAAACTAACAAAAGAAAATGACGCTCCAAGCAAAACACATATCATGTGCCGAATAAAAATATAGCTCCAAGTAAAGTTACCGATGAACGAAGACGAAAGAGGGGATGCCTTCCGGGGCATCCCCAAGCTTAGGCTCTTGGTTGTCCTTTAATATTACCTTGGGGTGCCTTGGTCATCCCCAATCTTAGGCTCTTTCCACTCCTTATTCCATAGTCCATCGAATCTTTACCCAAAACTTGAAAACTTCAACCACACAAAACTCAAAACAAAACTCGTAAGCTCCATTAGCATAAGAAAATAAAACCACCACTTAGGTACTGTAATGAACTCATTCTAAATTCATATTGGTGTAATATCTACTTTACTCTAACATCTCTATGGTTCATACCACTTAATACTACCCATAGATTCATCAAAATAAGCAAACAACACATAGAAAACAGAATCTGTCAAAAACAGAACAGTCTGTAGTAATATGTATAAACCATATACCTCTGGAACCCCAAAAATTATGAACTAAATTGCTGGACCTGAGTAATTTATCTATTAATCATCTGCAAAAAGAATCAACCTAAAAGCACTCTCCAGTAAACAATGGCAGCTAATCTCGTGAGCGCAAAAGTTTCTGTTTTTTACAGCAAGATCACATAAACTTCCCCCAAGTCTTCCCAAAGGTTCTACTTGGCACTTTATTGAAACAAAAGCTATAAAACATGATTACTACAGTAGCATAATCATGTTAACACACAAAAACAGTAAGGTTAAATATTGGGTTGTCTCCCAACAAGTGCTTTTCTTTAATGCCTTTCTAGCTAGGCATGATGATGGCAATGATGCTCACATAAAAGATAAGAATTGAAACATAACGGGAGCATCATGAAGCATATGACTAGCACATTTAAGCCTAACCCACTTCCTATGCATAGGGATTTTGTGAGCAAAAAACTTATGGGAACAATAATCAACTAGTGTAGGAAGGTAAAACAAGCATAGCTTCAGAATTTTCAACACATAGAGAGGAAACTTGATATTATTGCAATTCCTACAAGCATATATTCCTCCCTCATAATAATTTTCAGTAGCATCATGAATGAATTCAACAATATAACCAGCACCTAAAGCATTCTTTTCATGATCTACTAGCATAGAAAATTTACTATTCTCCACATAAGCAAAATTCTTCTCATGAATAGTGGGAACAAACTCAACAAAATGATTATCATGTGAGGCATAATCCAATTGAAAACTAAAATCATGATGACAAGTTTCATGGTTATCATTATTCCTAATAGCATACAAGTCATCACAATAATCATCATAGATATCAACTTTGTTCTCATAATCAATTGGAACCTCTTCCGAAATAGTGGAATCATCACTAAATAAAGTTGACACTCTTCAAAATCCACTTTCATCAATATAATCACCATAAATAGGAGGCATGCATTCATCATAATAAATTTTATCATCAAAACATGGGGGACAAAAAATATCATAATCATCAAACATAGCTTCCCCAAGCTTGTGACTTTGCATATCATTAGCATCATGGATATTCAAGGAATTCATACTAACAACATTGCAATCATGCTCATCACACAAAGATCTACTACCAAACATTCTATAGATTTCTTCTTCTAGCACTTGAGCAAAATTTTCCTTTTCATCAAACTCATGAAAGATATCAAAAAGACGAAGCGTATGAGACAAACTTAACTCCATTTTTTTGTAATTTTTCTTTTATAAACTAAACTAGTGATAAAACAAGAAACAAAAAGATTTGATTGTAAGATCTAAAGATATACCTTCAAGCGCTAACCTCCCCGGCAACGGCGCCAGAAAAGAGCTTGATGTCTACTACACAACCTTCTTCTTGTAGACGTTGTTGGGCCTGCAAGTGCACAGGTTTGTAGGACAGTAGCAAATTTCCCTCCAGTGGATGACCTAAGGTTTATCAATCCATAGGAGGCATAGGATGAAGATGGTCTCTCTCAAGCAACCCTGCAACCAAATAACAAAGAGTCTCTTGTGTCCCCAACACACCCAATACAATGGTAAATTGTATAGGTGCACTAATTCGGCGAAGAGATGGTGCTACAAGTGCAAAATAGATAGTAGATAAAGGTTTTTGTAATCTGAAATAATAAAAACAGCAAGGTAACGAGTGATAAAAGTGAGCGTAAACGGTATTGCAATGGTAGGAAACAAGGCCTAGGGTTCATACTTTCACTAGTGCAAGTTATCTCGACAATAATAACATAGATAGATCATATAACAAGCCCTGAACATGCAACAAAGAGTCACTCCAAAGCCACTAATAGCGGAGAACAAACGTAGAGATTATGGTAGGGTACGAAACCACCTCAAAGTTATTCTTTCGGATCGATCTATAAAAGAGTTCGTACTAGAATAACACCTTAAGACACAAATCAACCAAAACCCTAATGTCACCTAGATACTCCATTGTCACCTCAAGTATCCGTGGACATGATTATACGATATGCATCACACAATCTCAGATTCATCCAACCAACACAAAGTACTTCAAAGAGTGCCCCAAAGTTTCTACCGGAGAGTCAAGAACGTGTGCCAACCCCTATGCATAGGTTTATGGGCGGAACCCGCAAGTTGGTCACCAAAACATACATTAAGAGGCACATGATATCCCATTGTCACCACAGATAAGAATGGCAAGACATACATCAAGTGTTCTCATAAAAGACTCAATCCGATAAGATAACTTCAAAGGGGAAACTCAATTCATCACAAGAGAGTAGAGGGGGAGAAACATCATAAGATCCAACTACAATAGCAAAGCTCGAGATACATCAAGATCATTCCATATAGGGAACACGAGAGAGAACACGAGAGAGAGAGATCAAACACATAGCTACTGGTACATACCCTCAGCCCCGAGGGTGAACTACTCCCTCCTCGTCATGGAGAGCGCCGGGATGATGAAGATGGCCACCGGTGAAGGATCCCCCCTCCGGTAGGGTGCCGGGAAGGGCTCCCGAGAGGTTTTTGATGGCTACAGAGGCTTGCGGCAGCGTAACTCCCGATCTATCTTGATTTCTGATGGTTTTAGGGTACGTAGGGTTATATAGGCGAAAGAAGTCGGTCGGGGGGTGCTCGAGGGGCCCACGAGACAGGGGGCCGCCACCCTGTAAGGGGGGCGCGCCCTCCTATCCCGTGGCCTCCTCGAGGCTCTTCTGACGTGAACTCCAAGTTTCCTGGATCATAATCTTCCAAAAGATCACGTTGCCGAAGGTTTCATTCCGTTTGGACTCCGTTTGATATTCCTTTTCTCCGAAATACTGAAACAGGCAATAAAACAACAATATGGGCTGGGCCTCCGGTTAGTAGGTTAGTCCCAAAAATGATATAAAAGTGTATAATAAAGCCCATAATCATTCAATAACAGGTAATATAATAGCATGGAACAATCAAAAATTATAGATACGTTGGAGAGGTATCAGAGACCACCACCATGGTGACCGTGCCGAGGCGCAGGGACATGAGAGGGCCGTGGGTATTGGCCAGGCGGGCGAGGGAGCGGTGCGGCTTCTCGCCGAGGAGGTGGAGGCTGCCGATGAGCGACAGTGGGAGGGGGCCCGGCGGGAGGCCGGAGCGCGCGAGAGAGAAGAGGTTCAGAGCATCTCCAACAGCCACGCTTTGTGCCGCGTGCTAAAAGCTAGTTTGTCGTGCGCCGTTCGGCTGGTTTTGCGCGGCCGCCAGCGCTGGCTCCAACAGCCGCGTTAAAATGCAGCGCGCGTGCCACTCCAGTAGCGCACAAAAAATGCAGCGCGCGCGACTCGCTGGGGCATTGCATTTGAAACATTCAAAATGCAATGAACATGACATATAAAATTTCACACAAACAAGTTGATGAATAGAAGTTCATGCCCACAAGTTCATCCAACCAGGTTCAAAATGCAAACCAAGTTCAAGACACAAACGAAAGACACATCAATCCTCTTCCTCGTCTTCGTCCTCATCTTCGGAAGACGATTCTTCCGCCTCCGAAGATGAATCTTCCTCCCTCTCCTCATCGCGCACCGCATCACGTGAAGCTCTGACGGTGTTGGCAAGATCTTCAATGGCATCTTTATGGGCATGTGTGTGAGGAGGCACATCGAAAGACATTCCGCCCATGGCAGCTGGAGGTGCACCCATGTCTCCCATGAGAGAAGCAAAACTCATGCCTCCCATGGCGGCCATAGCGCCGGGGGTGCTCCAAAGCCACCCATGCCTCCCATGGCACCTATAACGCCCATGGTACCTCCGAAGCTACCCAATGCACCCATGGCGCCAAGGCCACCGCCATCCATGCCGCCAAGGCCACCACCACCTATTGTGCCAAGGCCACCGCCACCCATTGCGCCAATGCCACTGCCACCCATTGCGCCAATGCCACCGCCACCCATTGCGTGAATCATGGCTCATTTTTGGATCAACACTTCTTCACGGGAAAGATTGACAAACTCTTTTTGCGCTTCATTGAGGTTAGATGTGTCCTAGAAGAACAAGTGCTTCTCCCATTCCAATAACTTGGCTCGCTCCTCCCTGGCCAACTTCCTCTCATCCAATGCCACTTTCCTTTCCTCGGCGGCCACCCTCCTCTCCTCGGCCGCCAACCTCCTCTCCTCGACCACGGCATCTTGGTTCCTTGCCATTTTCCTCACCTCATTGGCTTCTTTTCTTGCCTTCACAATAGCTTCCATAGCATTTTTGAGCTCATCATCTCCTTTCCTCTTCTTCTTTTTGGTTTTGTCTTTCTTGCACCCATCCGGTCGTTTTGGCTTCGAGTATGAAATCGAGTTGGGTATGGGGCTTCTCCTGCCGTCATCACTTGATGCATCCTCCTCCTCCTCATCATCATCATTCAACTCAATTGTTTGCTTGCGTTTGTTGCTCAAATGCAAATCATCCAAATCTCCACGCTTCTTCCATTTCTCATCATCCTTCAACAATTTATAGCAATGAGGCAAGGTAAAGACCCTTCCTTTCTTGATCTTCCCCTTCTTGGTTTTCCTCTCCTCTTCTTTGAACAAGTTTTATGCAATGTTGTACTACATGAAAACAAAGCAAGTTAGCACTTCGAACACCAACAACAAGTATGATGAACATGTATGAAATGCCACTTACTCTATCATCCTCATTTGTGCCACTTGGGTTCAACTTGTCAACCGCCTTTTGTGCGGCCGCCCACTTTTGACAATCCGAGTTGATTGTCGACCATCGGGACCAAAATGATCTCTCGGAGCAATCAATTCCACTCATGTTGTGAACATCAAAGTGTTCTTTCATCCGCCCCAATAAGCATCTCTACTTTGATCACCTCCAACGGATGGATCCCTCGACACTTGCAACCAAGTATTGCATAGTAAGATGTCATCGGCGTTGGTGTAATTGCCCGCTCTTCCTTTCGGCGCGTCGACAATGCCCTCACCCTCCTCGTCCACCTCGAACTCATGGTCTCCGAAATGCATGTCATTGGTTTGAGACCAATGAGAATTGTTGGAGCCAACACCCATAGTTGACATGTATGCATCATCGTTGAGACTACAAATTTTTTTGAACAATGCAAATAAGCTATCTATATGAATGCATTGAAAAAATAACAAGAAAAGAAAAGTTGGAAATAATTTCTACCTTGGGGGCATTTCATCGAACATGTTGTGCGCGTCGGCCGCCGGCTCAATGAGTGAGCTCGCTGGCGCTTCGGTAGCCGCCGCGCCCATCGCACGCCCTGCAAGCTTCTTCCTCATCGCCTTCGAGGTGCCGGAGCTGTCCGCCGCCTTGTTCTTCTTCGCCGATGTGTTGCCCTTCTTTGGCCGCGCCGCATTGGAGTGCTTCGAGGAGGGGGCGGCGTCTCGGGCCGGCGCCGGCGCGACGCCACCCACTGCCGAGGTCATCCGCGGCGGCATGAAGAGGCCACGCGCGAGGCCGATGGTCGGAGGAGCTCCGGCGGAGGCGAGGCCAACTCCCCCCGCGCTAGGGTTTGCGGCGGCGACAGCGGTGGAGGGGTCGCGGCTATATGATGTGGTGAGCGGGGTGCCGGCGCGTGGATCCATGGGTGCAGTTCGCCGGGGCCGGCGCGCGCGGGGCGTAGGAGGCGGAGAGGAGAGAGTGCGGCGCGAGCGCTCGAGTGTGCCGCGCGTGAAAGCGGGCGCCCTAAATACACCGCGCGAGATAGTGAATCCGACCGCGCGCCCAACTCCTTATACGACGCGCGCGGTTATTGCGCGCCCGCTGGAGCCACCCACAGGGTTGCACGTGCTAAAATGATCAAATTTGCGGCGCGGTGTTTGTTTAGCGCGGCTGTAGGAGATGCTCTGAGGAGGTAAACGGAGAGGAAAGAGACGACGAGCCATGCTAGCCACGGCACAAGCACGGCCACGGGCGCCATTGCTTGCTTCCTTTAATTTGCGCAGTTCAGCACACGACAGGAGCCTGGAATGAAACAACTGATCACTCGAGAGCGGCGATGGCGTGGACGAGCACACCTGCTCCCGGTACTTGTACCAATCGGACAGCGACGCGTTTCAGGCTGTATTGAATGCGGTCGTATAAACACACAACATCCGCATGCAACAGTGGAATATGAAGACGGTTCCGTGTAAACAAACGGTGGTCCCAATGTTTAGGCTACGAGCGACCGATTCAAAATTTAGAATCGTCCACTTTAAAAAAAATTCAAGTTTCATTGTTAAAAACTTAGTACGAGGCTACGAGCGACCGATTAAAATCAAATTTTGTGTCTAGGACTGACATAAAAAATTGCTTAAAATTAGCCCCCTCCGTTTCAAGATATTGTGTGCCCTCGGTTTCCGCGCTTCAACTTTGACCATAAATTTAATCAACGAGTCCGACTGCGGCGGGAGAAAAGTTATATAATTGAAAACTTCTTTAGAATACGAATTCACTGGTATAATTTTGGTCCCGCCGCTATCGGTCTCGGTGGTTAGATTCACTGTCAAAGTTGAATCTCGGAAAACGTGGGCGCGCTATATTTTGGAACGGAGGGAGTATCTCTAAAACTTGTTAACATTTGACAATTTTACATGCAAAAACCATAAGTTTCATAGTTGAAACTTAAAACTTTTTTACTTTTTTTTCTAGAACAGAGGGATTTTTTTACCGTGCATTCGTGCGGGATTCAACAACTTTATGAATCACGAGACAAATCGAACGGTCGGCACAGCTTGGCAGCTGAGTGCATCGCCGTGCTTGCGAATTTCTAAATCTAAGGAGGCCGGCTACATATTGCATTTGTGCGTACAAACTAGTATGTTTATACTCCCTCCGTCCAAAAATACTTGTCACTAAAATGGATGTATCTAGATGTATTTTAGTTGTAGATACATCTATTTTGATGACAAGTATTTTCGGACGAGGGAGTATAAAATAGGTTCAAGTTTATCGGAATGCATGTATGTTGATAATATTATATCTTTGCCGAGTAAAAAAAAAGTACGTCGCGTGTGACACGCCGGGTGTTGTGGGGACACTTTTTGCTCTTCAATCAACAAAGCAAACCCTCCACCGCGCCCTCTGGTACGACTGATAAGAAAAAAACGCGTCAAAGAAAAAGAACAATAAGAAAAAAAGAATTTTGTCAAACAGGAGCACGATATGCACATCGCTAAGCATAAAAAAAAGTAGCATGGACGAGGTCGCCCTCTCGTACGTTCATGTTCGAACCAGAAAACGCCGTCACTTCGCTTGGACGTCGGTCACATAACAGCGTGTGTAGCTGTCATAACTCATATGTATACGCATTAAATATGCTCACGTCCACCTCCGCTAATACCGCCTACCCCGTGTATCCCAAAGCCAACGGACGCATCACGATTCAGTGAGCAGGCGAGCTCGTCCGCGCCATCGAATTTCCGCTGATCACTCACCCAACGCTATTTATAATGCAAGTAGAGATCTTTGGACATCACGCATGATGAAATATTGCACCTGCACACGATATTACGGAGGGTTTCGTCGAATTGTGCTGAAAGACGCCGCCGGCATAAAGTTGGCAGTTGGGGGCTGTTTGGTTTACTACCAACACTTGCCCAGCCAAAAAATTGGCACACCGACGGGATTTGGCTGTAGTTTGGATCGAGGCCAAAATTTTGGCTCGCCCGGCTCGCCCTGAACGCCCCCGTTCTATATTCGCCAATTTATTGGCGTGGCAAGGGCGCAGAAAACGAGCGCCAAAATTTTGGCAACGGGGCTCTTTCTGTGCGTGTGCATTGTTTCCTGTTTAAGCGCAGAAGATAAGTGGCACTGTGGCGGATTAATCGGCTAATTAAGCGTTAGCCAAATTTTCTGTGGCTGGCTTCTTTACGTACGTGGTATCGTTTCTTTTTCCTTTTTATTTCCTGTATTATGAGATCAATGCGGCAGATTAAAACATGGCAATAAAACGTTGATAGAAGCCAAACAGTCACGCACTGACGCGCGTCTGTTACGTGGTTTTTGGTTGGATCAATTAATCATGTGTGACTGGCCGTGTAAATCATGATTAGTACAGCCCAACAACAGCCATGCAGTACTACGGAGATCAAATTTGCATGGTGACATATGTGAGTACACGTATTAAAACAAGATTTTTCTTTTGACATATTGGAACTAGTAGGTTTTCTATGTTTCTTGTTTTTTGTTAGTTTGTATTAAACCGTATCATAATTAATCAAAGTTGACAAACATTTTACCAACTCAGTTGGCTACAAACCAAATGGGCCTAGCAGTTTTGCCCAAATTTTGGTTGGTACAATGGCTATGATCCAAACAACAATAACTTACCAAATTTTTGGTCATGCCCTTGCTTTGGTCATGCCAAAAAATTGGTTGGGCAAGTTGGGGCTCAAACCAAACACACCCTTGGTGCATTCGACGCCGTGCTGAGTACAAGTGCAACTGCATGCATGCATGCCGCCGCTTAATTAGTTTGACCATTCGGGCGTCCACACGTACTCCTACGTACCTAAAGCCTGCTCAGGTGCAAGCCGCCGCTCCTACGCCTGAATATGTGACGCTTGTCAGCTCCTCCTTGGAGGCCATGGTGGGCAGGTGATGCGGCCATGGCGACTTCGACGCCCCAAGAGGTTCGTCCCCTGCGGCGGCGACGTTGGATCCGAGCAGAAGCTGGAGAAAGACCCGATCGCGTTTTTATTTTCAATCTGGGGTCCTCTTTGTAAAAGTCAGGGGCTTAGTTGTCTTTGCTATGTTTCTTATGGGTCCCTAGGTAAAATGTACTACCGCACCGCTATAGTAATGCACTACTAGGCCTTTCTAGGCCTTTCCAGTTCAAAAAAAAAAGTCACGCAAAGTCTTTTCAGCCTTTTTCCTCGGTCTCTTTTCTGTTTGTATACACGTGAAAATTACACCAACCTCTTCCGTTCCTGGATTAGAGGCTTAGAGCCGATTGGAATGCTTCAGAATTTCAACCGGATTCTGCTTTTTTAAGGGAAACATCACTGCTTTATTACCCAACGATATTCAAAGGGATCACTTTTGTGTTTTGCGGGTTATTCAAGGCGGTCGTGAGGCCAACTCCACCGCGCGACCCCAAATTGTCCGGTTTCATCCGTTTGAGATAAAATACAACCCAGCAGATGTATCCAAACGGACAAAGTTGTCCGCTGGTGTCCGTTTTTTATTCTCTCGACCCCAAACCCTGACCAAACTTGCGCTACAAATGGGGTTGGACGAACACAAAACAGACGCTGTAGTTGGTTGCTCTCGACCGCTCTTGTCCGCTCTATGGCCCACAAATCAGTGACTGCACATCCCGCTCGCTCCACTGGCCGCTGCCGCACGCCGCAGTCCCTCCGCCTCCCCGCTCGCTCCACTGGCCGCTGCCGCACGCCGCAGTCTCACCGGTCGACTCGCTCGCCGGTCACCGCGCGCCCACGCCAGCCGTCGTGTCCGCCGTCACTCGACTCGCGCCAGCCGCCGCGCCCGTCGCCGCGCGAGCCGTGCCAGCCCCGCGCCCGTCGCCGCGTCCGTGGCCGCGCGACCCGCGCCAGCCCCGCGTACGTTCCATCCCTGCCGCATTCATCTCCTTTGAGTAGCAGCTCTTCTCCTCTCCATTGTTTCTCTGCTCGAAGAAAGATGAAGCTCTCCATGCAGTCGCTGGCCCGGAAGCTCTCCATCCCATCGCCCAAGCGGGGCAAGAAGCAGCACCAGGACGGCGGCGGCAGCGGCAAGCGGGGCATCTCCCTGAGCGAGGCGCCGTCGTTCGTGTCCGCGTCGTCCTCCTACACCTCGTCGTCCACCGAGGACGCGCTGCCGAGGGCGTCGAAGCCGCGGTCGGTGCTGCCCGCGGAGATCTTGCGGCGGGAGCTGGAGGCTGTGCTCCGGCGGCTGGGCCATGACGAGCCGTCGGACGACGAGCTCGACGCCGTGGCGGCCTTCGCGGCCGCCGGGGAGGCCGGCCCCGAGGACGAGCTGATGGAGGCGTTCAATGTGTTCGACGCCGACGGCGACGATTTCATCGGCTTCTAGGACTTCGCGCGCATGATGATGGTGTCCACCACGGTGGCGGCCACCACATCGGCCGGCGGGGCGGCACGGCGAGGCGGCATGGCGAGCTCGGGGCGAGGCGGCGGCGCGCTGCGACGAGCCGGGGCGGACCGTTTGGGTCCCAGAGGCTTGTGTGCGCTGGGCGCAGCTGCCCCATCCGTCTGTCCGCCCCCCAGACGTCCGCCCAATCGCTCACCAAACGGACACACGCGGACGTCCGGATGGGGTAGCGCGGTGGAGTTGGCCTCACATCATCATGAGGCTCCAGGAGCCAAACATGCCTGCCTAATAAGTCAAAGACAGAGAAAATCACAACCTTCAAAATCTATAGCTCGAGCATTCCTTTAGAGCATCCACAAATGCACTTGCAAATCCAGTTCCTTAAATGTCCGTGGACGGGTCCGGACGGCCCTTTGTATTTGCCACCGGGCAGCCACACATCAAACGCAAACCCACAAATCCATGCATGTGGATCATATAGCACAAATTTATCACGATTCTACAGTTCAATAAAGCAACAAAAAAAATCATAATTCAACAGTTCGGACAAGGCAAAATGAAATTGAAGCTTGTGGATTACACCCAAGAAGTCGTTGGAGACCTCAATTAATCACCACAAGAAATTGTCATGGTGAAATCACGGCAGATGCCATGGGATGGGTAAAAGTGGAGGGCTGCAAGTGGACGCTGGAGGCGAGGTTGGCGCGCGATAGTGTGAGACACAAGACGTACCCAGGTTCGGGGCCCTCCAGGGAGGTAACACCCCTAGTCATGCCGAAATGGGATGATATGCACAAGGGCTACAATGGTGCTCCTGGAGCTGTTTGGCGGAGGAGGAAGAAGGAGCTAGCTCTCCATTCTTGCCTCGCCGACGCCCTGCATGGAGTGCTCCTGGGGTCGTATAGGCCGGCCCCCATCGCTTGAAAGGTAAAGTTACATGGGCGCGGGGCCCTGGTGTTATCGTCTGAAGCCGACAGTGAGGCCCGTCGGGTGCAGGTCCTGCCGGCCGCGTGTTACTATTGCACGTCTAGCCCCGCGTCACGGAGTGGTTGATGTCGTGGGTGTTGGGGAACGTAGTAATTTCAAAATTTTCCTACGCACACACAAGATCATGGTGATGCATAGAAATGAGAGGAGGAGTGTATCTTCATACCCTTGAAGATCGCCAAGCGGAAGCGTTTATCAACGCGGTTGATGTAGTCGTACGTCTTCACGATCCGACCGATCCAAGTACCGAACGCACGGCACCTCCGAGTTCTGCACACGATCAGCTCGATGACGTCCTTGCCTTCTCGATCCAGGAAGACGGGCGAAGTAGTAGATGAGTTCCGGCAGCACGACGGCGTGGTGACGGTGTTGGTGAAGAACAATCTCCGCAGGGCTTCGCCTAAGCACTACGGAAACTATGACGGAGGATAAACTAGAGGGGACGGGGTTGCCGGCACACGGCTTGGTGTTTCTTGATCTGTCTTTGGTGCTAGCCCTGCCCCTCTATTTATATGTTGAGCCTTGGGGTCGAAACTTGGAGTAAAAGCCTCCACAATGTCGGTTTCACCCGAAAGGCAAGAGTCCTTCTCGGACTCCAGGGCCAGACGCCAGGGTTCCCGGCGTCTGGACCCAGACGCCAGGGACCCTGGCGTCTGGCCCCTGGACTCCGCAAAACTTCCTTTTGCGCTTTCCAAAAACCTTGTGGGCTTTCCCCTTTGGCCCAAATAACGTGTTCTCGTTCCCAAACATTTCAGGAAACATCCGGAACCCCTTCCGGTGAATTTCGGAACTCTTCCAGAGATCAAACACTATTATCCCATATATCAAACTTTATCTCCGGACCATTCCGGAGTTCCTCGTCATGTCCATGATCTTATCCGTGACTCCGAACAACATTCGGTTACCAACATACATAACTCATATAATACTATATCGTCAACGAAACGTTAAGCGTGCGGACCCTACAGGTTCGAGAACTATGTAGACATGACCTAGAACTTGTTTCCGGTCAATAACCAATAGCGGGACCTGGATGCCCATATTGGCTCCCACATATTCTACGAAGATCTTTATCGGTCAAACCGCATAACAACATACGTTGTTCCCTTTGTCATCGGTATGTTACTTGCCCGAGATTTGATCGTCGGTATCCAATACCTAGTTCAATCTCGTTACCGGCAAGTCTCTTTACTCGTTACGTAATACATCATTCCGTAACTAACTCATTAGCTACATTGCTTGCAAGGCTTATAGTGATGTGCATTACCGAGAGGGCCCAGAGATACCTCTCCGACAATCGGAGTGACAAAACCTAATCTCGAAATACGCCAACTCAACATGTACCTTCGGAGACACCTGTAGTACTCCTTTATAATCACCCAGTTACGTTGTTACGTTTGATAGTACCCAAAGTGTTCCTCCGGTAAACGGGAGTTGCATAATTCTCATAGTTACAGGAACATGTATAAGTCATGAAGAAAGCAATAGCAACATACTAAACGATCAAGTGCTAGGCTAACGGAATGGGTCATGTCAATCACATCATTCTCCTAATGATGTGATCCCATTAATCAAATGACAACACATGTCTATGGTTAGGAAACATAACCATCTTTGATTAATGAGCTAGTCAAGTAGAGGCATACTAGTGACTATATGTTTGTCTATGTATTCACACATGTATCATGTTTCCGGTTAATACAATTCTAGCATGAATAATAAACATTTATCATGAATTAAGGAAACAAATAATAACTTTATTATTGCCTCTAGGGCATATTTCCTTCAGTCTCCCACTTGCATTAGAGTCAATAATCTAGTTCACATCGCCATGTGATTTAACACCAATATTCACATCTGCATGTGATTAATACCCATAGTTCACGTCATCATGTGATCAACACCCAAAGGGTTTACTAGAGTCAATAATCTAGTTCACATCGCTATGTGATTAACACCCAAAGAGTACTAAGGTATGATCATGTTTTGCTTGTGAGAGAAGTTTAGTCAACGGGTCTGTCACATTCAGAGCCGTATGTATTTTGCAAACATTTTATGTCTTCAATGCTCTGCATGGAGCTACTCTAGCTTAATTGCTCCCACTTTCGATATGTATCCAGTTTGAGACTTAGAGTCATCTGGATTAGTGTAAAAGTTTGCACCGATGTAACTTTTACAACGAACTCTTTTATCACCTCCATAATCAAGAAACATCTCCTTAGTCCTTCCTAATGATATTCTTGACCGCTGTCCAGTGATCTACTATTAGATCAAAATTGTATTCGTTTGCCAAACTCAGAGCAAGGTATACAATATGTCTGGTTCACAGCATAGCATACTTTATAGAACCTATGACTGAGGCATAGGGAATGACTTTTCATTCTCTTTCTATTTTCTGCCATGGTCGGGTCTTGAGTCTTACTCAACTTCACACCTTGCAATACATGCAAGAACTACTTCTTTGACTGTTCCATTTTGAACCTTTTCAAAAATTTATCAAGGTATGTATTCATTGAAAAATCTTATCAAGCGTCTTGATCTATCTATATAGATCTTGATGCTCAATGTGTAAGCAGCTTTACCGAGGTCTTTCTTTTAAAGAACTCCTTTCAAACACTCCTTTATGCTTTGCAGAATAATTCTACACTATTTCCGATCAAACATATGTCATTCACATATACTTATCAGAAATGCTGTAGTGCTCCCACTCACTTTCTTGTAAATACAGGCTTCACCGTAAGTCTGTATAAAACTATATCCTTTGATCAATTTATCAAAGTATATATTCCAACTCCGAGATGCTTGCATCAGTCCATAGATGGATCGCTGGAGCTTGCATATTTTGTTAACACTTTTTAGGATCGATAAAACCTTCTAGTTGCATCATATACAACTCTTATTTAATAAATCCATTAAGGAATGCAGTTTTGTTTATCCATTTGCCAGATTTCATAAAATGCGGCAATTGCTAACATGATTCAGACAGACTTAAGCATAGATACGAGTGAAAAACTCTCATCGTAGTCAACACCTTGAATTTGTCGAAAACCTTTTGCGACAATTCTAGCTTTGTAGATAGTAACACTATCAGCGTCCGTCTTCCTCTTGAAGATCCATTTAGTCTCGCCGATCATTGGGCAAGTCAATCAAAGTTCATACTTTGTTTTTCATACATCGATCTCATCTCAGATCTCATGGCCTCAAGCCATTTTGCGGAATCTGGGCTCACCATCGCTTCTTCATAGTTCGTAGGTTCGTCATGGTCTAGTAACATAACTTCCAGAACAGGATTACCGTACCACTCTGGTGCGGATCTTACTCTGGAAGACCTACGAGGTTCTGTAGTAACTTAATCTGAAGTTTCATGATCATCATCATTAACTTCCTCACTAATTGGTGTAGTCGTCACAGGAACAGATTTCTGTGATGAACTAATTTCCAATAAGGGAGCAGGTACAGTTACCTCATCAAGTTCTACTTTCCTCCCACTCACTTATTTCGAGAGAAACTCCTTCTCTAGAAAGGATCCATTCTTAGCAACGAATGTTTTACCTTTGGATTTGTGATAGAAGGAGTACCCAACAGTTTCCTTTGGGTATTCTATGAAGACGCACTTCTCCGATTTGAGTTCGAGCTTTATCAAGTTGAAAACCTTTTTCATATAAGCATCGCAACTCCAAACTTTAAGAAACGACAGCTTAGGTTTACTGCTAAACCATAGTTCATACGGTGTCGTCTCAACGGATTTAGATGGTGCCCTATTAAACGTGAATGCAGCTGTCTCTAATACATAACCCCAAAATGATAGTGGTAAACTGATAAGAGATATCATAGATCGCACCATATCTAGTAAAGTACGATTACGACTTTTCGGACACACCATTACATTGTGGTGTTCCAGGTGGCGTGAGTTTGTGAAACTATTCCACATTGTTTTAATTGAAGACCAAACTCGTAACTCAAATATTCGTCTCCGCGATCAGATCGCAGAAACTTTATTTTCTTGTTACGATGATTTTTCCACTTCACTCTGAAATTCTTTGAACCTTTCAACTATTTCAGACTTATATTTCATCAAGTAGATATACCCATATCTGCTCAACTCATCTTGTGAAGGTCAGAAAATAACGATACTTGCCACGAGCATCAACACTCATTGGACCGCATACATCGGTATGTATTGTTTCTAATAAGTCAGTAGCTCGTTCCATTGTTCCGGAGAACGGAGTTTTAGTCATCTTGCCCAAAAGGCACGGTTCGCAAGCATCAAATGATTCATAACCAAGTGATTCCGAAAGTCCATCTTTATGGAGTTTCTTCATGCGCTTTACACCGATATGACCCAAACGGCAGTGCCACAAATAAGTTGCACTATCATTATCAACTTTTCATCTTTTGGCATCAATATTATGAATATATGTATCACTACGATCGAGATCCAACAAACTATTTTTATTGGGTGTATGACCATCAAAGGTTTTATTCATTTAAACAGAACAACAATTATTCTCTGATTTTAAGTGAATAACCGTATTGCAATAAACATGATCAAATCATATTCATGCTCAACGCAAACACCAAATAACATTTATTTAGGTTCAACACTAATCCCGAAAGTATAGGGAGTGTGCGATGATGATCATATCAATCTTGGAACCACTTCCAACACACATCGTCACTTCACCCTCAACTAGTTTCTGTTTATTCTGTAACTCCTGTTTCGAGTTACTAATCTTAGCAACCGAACAAGTATCAAAATACTCAGGGGCTACTATAAACACTAGTAAGCCACACATCAAACACTTGTATATCAAATATATCTTTGTTCACTTTGCCATCCTTCTTATCCACCAAATATTTAGGGTATTTCCGCTTCCAGTGACCATTTCCTTTGCAGTGTAAGCACTCAGTTTCAGGCTTTGGTCCAGCTTTGGTCTTCTTCACGGGAGTGACAACTTGCTTGCCATTCTGCTTGAAGTTCCCTTTCTTTCCCTTTGCCCTTTTCTTAAAACTAGTGGTCTTGTCAATCATCAACACTTGATGCTCTTTCTTGATTTCTACCTTCGTCGATTTCAACATCACAAAGAGCTCGGGAATCGTTTTCGTCATCCCTTGCATACTATAGTTCATCACAAAGTTCTACTAACTTGGTGATGGTGACTAGAGAATTCTGTCAATCACTATCTTATCTGGAAGATTAACACCCACTTGATTCAAGCGATTGTAGTACCCAGACAATCTGAGCACATGCTCACTAGTTGAGCGATTCTCCTCCATCTTTTAGCTATAGAACTTGTTGGAGACTTCATATCTCTCAACTCGGGTATTTGCTTGAAATATTAACTTCAACTCCTGGAACATCTCATATGATCCATGACGTTCAAAACGTGTTTGAAGTCCCGATTCTAAGCCGTTAAGCATGGTGCACTAAACTATCAAGTAGTCATCATACTGAGCTAGCCAAATGTTCATAACGTCTGCATCTGCTCCTGCAATAGGTCTGTCACCTAGCGGTGCATTAAGGACATAATTCTTCTGTGCAGCAATGAGGATAAACCTCAGATCACGGATCCAATCCGCATCATTGCTACTAACATCTTTCAACACAATTTTCTCTAGGAACATATCAAAATAAAATATGAAAGCAACAACACGAGCTATTGATCTACAACATAATTTGCAAAATACTACCAGGACTAAGTTCATGATAAATTTAAGTTCAATTAATCATATTACTTAAGAACTCCCACTTAGACAGACATCTCTCTAGTCATCTAAGTGATCACGTGATCCAAATCAACTAAACCATGTCCGATCATCACGTGAGATGGAGTAGTTTTCAATGATGAACATCACTATGTTGATCATATCTACTATATGATTCACGCTCGACCTTTCGGTCTCCGTGTTCCGAGGCCATATCTGTATATGCTAGGCTCGTCAAGTTTAACCTGAGTATTCCACGTGTGCAACTGTTTTGCACCCGTTGTATTTGAATGTAGAGCCTATCACACCCGATCATCACGTGGTGTCTCAGCACGAAGAACTTTCGCAACGGTGCATACTTAGGGAGAACACTTCTTGATAATTAGTGAGAGGTCATCTTAAAATGCTACCGTCAATCAAAGCAAGATAAGATGCATAAAGAATAAACATCACATGCAATCGATATAAGTGATATGATATGGCCATCATCATCTTATGCTTGTGATCTCCATCTTCCAAGCACCGTCGTGATCACCATCGTCACCGGCGCGACACCTTGATCTCCATCGTAGCATCGTTGTCGTTACGCCATCTATTGCTTCTACGACTATCGCTACCGCTTAGAGATAAAGTAAAGCAATTACAGGGCGTTTGCATTTCATACAATAAAGCGACAGCCATATGGCTCCAGCCAGTTGCCGATAACTTCGGTTACAAAACATGATCATCTCATACAATAAAATATAGCATCACGTCTTGACCATATCACATCACAACATGCCCTGCAAAAACAAGTTAGACGTCCTCTACTTTGTTGTTGCAAATTTTACGTGGCTGCTACGGGCTTAGCAAGAACCGTTCTTACCTACGCATCAAAACCACAACGATAGTTCGTCAAATTAATGCTGTTCTAACCTTCGCAAGGACCGGGCGTAGCCACACTCGATTCAGCTAAAGTGAGAGAGACAGACACCCGCCAGTCACCTTTAAGCACGAGTGCACGTAACGGTGAAACCAGTCTCGCGTAAGCGTACGCGTAATGTCGGTCCGGGCCGCTTCATCTCACAAAACCGCTGAGCCAAAGTATGACATGCTGGTAAGCAGTATGACTTGTATCGCCCACAACTCACTTGTGTTCTACTCGTGCATATGACATCTACGCATAAAACCTGGCTCTGATACCACTGTTGGGGAACGTAGTAATTTCAAAATTTTCCTACGCACACACAAGATCATGGTGATGCATAGCAATGAGAGGAGGAGTGCATCTTCATACCCTTGAAGATCGCCAAGCAGAAGCGTATATCAACGTGGTTGATGTAGTCGTACGTCTTCACGATCTGACCGATCCAAGTACCGAACGCACGGCACCTCCGAGTTCTGCACACGATCAGCTCGATGACGTCCTCGCCTTCTCGATCCAGCAAGATGGGCGAAGTAGTAGATGAGTTCCGGCAGCACGACGGCGTGGTGACGGTGTTGGTGAAGAACAATCTCCGCAGGGCTTCGCCTAAGCACTACGGAAACTATGACGGAGGATAAACTAGAGGGGACGGGGTTGCCGGCACACAGCTTGGTGTTTCTTGATCTGTCTTTGGTGCTAGCCCTGCCCCTCTATTTATATGTTGAGCCTTGGGGTCGGAACTTGGAGTAAAAGCCTCCACAAAGTTGGTTTCACTCGAAAGGCAAGAGTCCTTCTCGGACTCCAGTGCCAGACGCCAGGGTTCCCGGCGTCTGGACCCAGACGCCAGGGACCCTGGCGTCTGGCCCCTGGACTCCGCAAAACTTCCTTTTGCGCTTTCCAAAAACCTTGTGGGCTTTTCCCTTTGGCCCAAATAACGTGTTCTCGTTCCCAAACATTTCGGGAAACATCCGGAACCCCTTCCGGTGAATTCCGGAACTCTTTTGGAGATCAAACACTATTATCCCATGTATCAAACTTTATCTCCGGACCATTCCGGAGTTCCTCGTCATGTCCATGATCTTGTCCGTGACTCCGAACAACATTCGGTTACCAACATACATAACTCATATAATACTATATCGTCAACGAAACATTAAGCGTGCGGACCCTACGGGTTCGAGAACTATGTAGACATGACCTAGAACTTGTTTCCGGTCAATAACCAATAGCGGGACCTGGATGCCCATATTGGCTCCCACATATTCTACGAAGATCTTTATCGGTCAAACCGCATAACAACATACGTTGTTCCCTTTGTCATCGGTATGTTACTTGCCCGAGATTTGATCGTCGGTATCCAATACCTAGTTCAATCTCGTTACCGGCAAGTCTCTTTACTCATTACGTAATACATCATTCCGTAACTAACTCATTAGCTACATTGCTTGCAAGGCTTATAGTGATGTGCATTACCGAGAGGGCCCAGAGATACCTCTCCGACAATCGGAGTGACAAAACCTAATCTCGAAATACGCCAACTCAACATGTACCTTCGGAGACACCTGTAGTACTCCTTTATAATCATCCAGTTACGTTGTGACGTTTGGTAGTACCCAAAGTGTTCCTCCGGTAAACGGGAGTTGCATAATTCTCATAGTTACAGGAACATGTATAAGTCATGAAGAAAGCAATAGCAACATACTAAACGATCAAGTGCTAGGCTAACGGAATGGGTCATGTCAATCACATCATTCTCCTAATGATGTGATCCCATTAATCAAATGACAACACATGTCTATGGTTAGGAAACATAACCATCTTTGATTAATGAGCTAGTCAAGTAGAGGCATACTAGTGACTATATGTTTGTCTATGTATTCACACATGTATCATGTTTTCGGTTAATACAATTCTAGCATGAATAATAAACATTTATCATGAATTAAGGAAATAAATAATAACTTTATTATTGCCTCTAGGGCATATTTCCTTCAGTGGGGCTACAGTGGTGAGCCGCGCTGACGTTGGTCGCCCCGGCCGGCTGACACGGCCGCAGTACTGTAGCCACGCTCTCCCGTCATGGGGGGAAGGGGGGGTTGTCTTATCGTACGGGTGGATGGGACGACCGCTGACCCGCTGCCTGCCGGTAAGCGGCCAGCCGGCAGGCCAGTTTGCCGCGTCCACCCGGCCCGCGTCGGGGAGCCGGATGGAGAGCCAGCCGGACTGAGGGGCACCAGCCAGGCCGATGTTTTGAAAAAAGGTGCTTTGGCCTGATCCGGGTTCTGGTGCCTACCCGAGGGGTCATCCCCCCGACAGAATTTGATGTCATTTAGCTATTTAAATACTACAAGATGTTATATATATTATGTAACAATAAGTAGAATAAAGTCTTCAGACTATGTATATTACATTGTGTGAATAAGACATATATTGTAATGTATTTATATTTGAGATTTCTAATATAAATACTATGTATGTTATTTGATGAATATACGAATACAAATAATTTATTCTAAAATATTCTCTCTCTATTTATAGAAAATTTACGGGGAACAATCCGATGGAGGAAGAATTATGTTTAGTGGATAGTGCTACCTCTAATACAATTTTAAGGGAAACAAAAAAAATCACTCTTGCTAAGAGAAAGAAAGATGTTATGACCATAACTAGAAGTAGCAAAGCAATTATTGCCTCAGGAAGAGCCACATTCACACTCTCCATATGGGTAATACTATTGTAATTCAGAATGCACTCTTGTGTCCTGAATCTACACGTGCCCTTATAAGTTTCAAAGATGTCTGATCTAATGATTTCCATCTAAAAACAATAGTAAGAAAGAACATTTGCTTTTAACAAAAAGCAACAGATATGGGGAACAAACTCTTCAAAAATTATCCGCATTTTCATCCTGATTATACTTTACATACATCAAAGCCGTACCTTGTGTTGCGTACAAAATAATTTTTCAGAATCTTGATAAATTCAAGACTTAGCATGATCACCTCGCATGCATGCTCCTTAGCATTCGGGTTTATCGTAGCCGTGCTTAAATGCTTCCATCACAAAAGTATATGTATTTCACGACTTCTAAAGCGAGATGTTTTATTGGATGTGTTTTATGGGAGCAGCTAGTAGCAAACAAAACTTTCCTCGTCCAACGGCAAAGAGAGGGTCCTCACCCCGAAGATCCTAGTCCTGCCCAATGTTTATACTTGTAACATTATAATGCAGAGAAGGTGCAATTGGAGCTTGACTATCAAGGAGTGGTGCACAAGTTGAATCACGCACCAAGAGATCTGTCAGCAGCTGGACCATGGGTGCAAGACATAAAGTCCTTGATGCCATCTTTTTCAGAGGTTAAGGTGTCGTGGGTTAAGCGTTCTGCGAATGTTGCCGCACATAAGTTTGTCAAAGTAGGTGTAGGTGATGAACTTTGTAAGGTTTGGATGGGGGCTCCCACTGACTTTGTTGGATGTAATTTCGGATGAGATTCCGAACTTTGAACTTTAAATAAAGCGGCAATGTTAACCTAAAAAAAACATTACAAATCACACACGAGAACTTAGATACTGCCCTTTATTTTAAAACATGTCCTCTCCACATAGCACATTTTTAATTGTAACAAAAGTTCAATCTGATGGGAGTGGAGGGAGGGTAGCTAGCTAAAGGAGAGGCTGTCATGCATTGCCACTAGTCTGCAGAACCTTCACAATATTTCTTGCATAAATCGGCTGTGAGATAACACAAATTCGTCACGTCGCAACAGTAGCACTTTCGATCTAAATGGCAGGCGTCAGACGCTTTTTTAAGGACGCGCAACCCGTTTGATAAACTGATCTTAGAATTCTCGTCCACACCGTCCATGATTTGACCTAGGTAAACGTTTCTATCCGGTGCGCCGGCCGAAACATCACGCTGGACGCACGCGGGCCTTGCGATCGCTCACGATCGTGATGACGGGAGCGCTCCTTTCAAACCATTTTTTCTCCGCACTGATTCGTTCCCTTCTTTCGTCTCCTTCCTTCATCCAAACACAGAAGAAGCACGTGAGGACCTTGACCCGCCAACTACTGTTCCCGTTCGGTTGTGCCCGTTAGTGGCTCGTGCACGTATCCCCGCGCGCACAACGCCACGTCGCGCCGCCGCCGTTCCAATACCACAACATGGCCACGCCTCGCCGTGCAATATCCCGCCCCCTCCCCGAGGTTGTAGCTCGCCACAGCCGCCATTGTAGCCCTGACCTATCTGGCCACAACTCTCCCTCTGTCCCGATTGCAACACGGTGCCGCTTGTCGCCTACAAACAAAACTTGCCGACCGTGATTCACAACATCCCACCCCCATCAACCTCGCCGGGCTCGTCGGTGCACTTGTAGCACCATGGCAGCCATGAAAATGGTTTGTAGCAAATTCCATCGCCTATTGTAACTAAAATCGACTATGGTTGCAGCAAAATATCATCGTCCTCGTCGTAGGTCGCAGCTAAGACAAGAAGTTTGAAGCTTTTTGCAATGCCAGTTGTAGCTTTTGTAACCGCTGGTTGCAACTTTTCATTGTCGCCCATGGCTTTTCGTCTCTACGGTTGAAACTTTTTTCATCTACGTATGAAGCTTTTCTCGTTGCCAGATGAAGCTTTTTTTATCACCGGCTGCAACTTTTGGTGGTCGTCCATACCTTTCGTCGTATATGGGCTGAAACTTTTTCCATCTCCTATTAAAGCATTTTCCGTTACCAGTTGTGGATTTATTGGTGGTTGGTTGTAGCACTGGGCATCTCTCAACGGCGGGCAAGTGAGATGTTGCAAGCGTCAGGGATGAGCGGCGGCGAGCATGCCGGCGAGCTGCGGTCGTCACCACCAGAGCTACAACGGTTGCCATAGGAGCTGCAACCGCATGGAGCGGCCGTTGCATGCATGAAGCCGGTGACGAGGTCGGCTGGCGAGGGGCTAGGATCGGCGACTAGGATGGCCTGTGAGGACGTCCGGCGAGGGTAGTGACAAGAGATGAGGACGGCCGGCGAAGGGCGGCGACTGGAGAACGCGTGCAGCCACCGAGAATGAAAGGGACGATGAGATCGATGCAGATGGATTTCCTCGTATGGGTGCTACTTTGATGCAGACGAGAGTAATCAGACGATTCGCAACAACCAAATCAGACAGCTGCGGGCTGACCGGCCCAAATTTGGGCCGGCGCGCCGGTGCCTAGCACCCGCCTTGGACCTACGGGTAAAGAGACTGTTAGAATAAATCCGAGGCATTCCGTCGATCATCCGAGGACCAAGCAATCACACAAGCACAACACCGAGATTTGTTAACGAGGTTCACCGATATGGCTACATCCCCGGGGCCTGACTATGGGCGCTCCTCCCCATGACACCGCTACAATACCGCACCCGGTCACCCTGGACACCGGCACATGCCGCCGGCTTCCCCTGTGTTCCGATGCTATTATGTTGGCATAGGTTACATCGTGTGTCTACCCCCGCTATATAAGAGAGGTCTAGGATACAAGTGCCCTACTTGGACACGTCTCCATATCCTATCTAAACACAATACAACTACAAGTCCAACTGTAACCTACCTCGTGCACTATATTTGACACAACTCCAACAAACTCCACCTTGGCGAATATTCTCCACCATCCTGGATTTGTCCATGCATCAAACTTCCATGTATATTGGACTTGAGCTTATTCCATGAGTACCACTGCTACTCCAAAGACTCCATGTGACTCCACCTGCAACTTGTAGTCCCTTCTTTTCTTGACCACGGTCAACACTCGAGAAAAATTAAGTTCCTTGTTACTCTAGTTTGTCCTCCCAACTTCCAGAGTACCCGTCCAACGCCATCACACACTGATCACTGAGCTGCGTAAAAGTGAACAACTCACATATTGGGTGTCATACATAAGAGTTACCTGAACTCAACATCACCGCTCCTTTCTTGACCGCCTGTCTGAAACATGAAGAAATTTCACCGTTGCTTATAGTCATCCCGAGTCAAATTCGCAGTTGTCTCACCACATGTATGACCACCAGAGCCCTGGCCTGTCTCCATGCCCCGTGCGCACCGCACGCCTCGCCGCTATTACTGCGTCGAGCCTTCGCTGTCCCGGTCGAGTCTCAAGGGTCGCGAGACCACACCACTCAACCCCCACTGCAGAGTACCACCGGTCATCACCGACCGATGACGAGTTTCACGCTTCCATCAGACCACTGGGCTCCAGTCCGAACTACGTGCCACTCGCTTTTCCCATCCGCTTAATAGGCTTCGATTCTCTAGATCCTTACACCGTAGCCCCTAAATCCAGCTCCACCTTCAACATGACTCCACGGTAGATGATCAGTCCACCCTCGTGCCCCGTCGACTTCAAGCTCTCAGGTGCACCGTCTTGAATCAACCCCGCGCCATAGTCTTGTCGAAGTCACACAAGCCCTCAGGCCTGTGCCACGTGTTTCCACGTCCCAGAAGTCGGTCACCATCAGCATCACGCTCCTACATCGTCGTCGCCGATCCCACCACCGTCTTCTGTATCAACCGACTTGCGTCGATCCGTCAGACTGCCTAGTCCGATCCAGCCGAACTTATCCGACTGCAGACACATTCCAGACTTCTCAAGTCGTCACCATGACCACTGTCATCCATACACATATGTGTACCGACAAAGAAAACCAAAGAAAAAATTCCCTCATAGCTTTCCCGTGTGAACCACACGTACGTAGCTTCTGGATCCTTCTTTTATTTCTTTATTCCATGATAGCTTCACGATCTGACTAAGCCCTGTGCCGTATTTTTTTCGTCAAACAAATCTCTGACAATGTCTACAACAGCCCAAATACTAGCATGATGATTCCACTTGCCTGCCTCTTGGCTTCTACTCTGGGCAGCAGCAACGCACAATGGCACACGTCATGGACGGAGCTCCCCACATGAACTTGTTGTCTTAGTGCTACCCGATGTCCAAAACTGCCTGGGGACGTAGCCCACCTGGCCGAGCTCCCGCTAGGACATCCTAGGTCGCGCCAAGTATGGGTCGCTACCTTGCGCTGCTCCTTGCTGCCGCAGACGCTACACGCTATCGATCAATCGAGATCGATCCGATCTGCTTCCAAGCACCTGGCTGATTCCGATTGCCTACACGAACAGAACATCTCGCCGCCCCATCAGTTTTCTCTTCGGTCGCCGCCCGCGACCAAGTTTGACCGATTCGACGAATCCATCTGTTCCTTCCTCTAGATTAATACAATCCGTAGCCTCCGAACGACCTAGCTCTGATACCACTTGTTAGAATAAATCCGAGGCATTCCGTCGATCATCCGAGGACCAAGCAATCAGACAAGCACAACACCGAGATTTTTTAACGAGGTTCACCGATATGGCCACATCCCCGGGGTCTGACTATGGGCGCTCCTCCCCATGACACCGCTACAATACCGCGCCCGGTCGCCCTGGACACCGGCACATGCCGCCGGCTTCCCCTGCGTTTCGGTGCTATTATGTTGGCATAGGTTACATCGTGTGTCTACCCCCGCTATATAAGAGAGGTCTAGGATACAAGTGTCCTACTTGGACACGTCTCCATATCCTATCTAAACACAATACAACTACAAGTCCAACTGTAACCTACCTTGTACACTATATTTAACACAACTCCAACAGAGACAAACAATTGACATGAGTATGATTTCGGATTGATTAACAAAGAAGCACCAGATGCATGGTACAAGACTGACAAATAAGAAAATGGTAAGTTAGGAAATTTATCCTTTGTATTACATGACATGTCAAAAAGTCCCGAGAGCATTTGCTCCCACATGAACCGTACTCAAAAAATAGTAAAATATTTTTAAAAATTCTGAATTCTTTTTATGTTCGTGTTAGTGTCGCAAGCAATGTTGACAATTTTCATGCAAAACGGAGCAATAGTGTTTTGTCAATGAAAAAAGACAAATTTGGGGTAACATTTAGTGTTCATTTTTTTCACAGTCCAAATCTTTAAGTTTTTGCCTAAAAATTTGCAGGTAGCATTTGAATGTGACCATGAATACATAAAAAAATTGTTTAGATTTTTTGACATTTTAAAAATCATTTTCGCGCGCAAGAGCACGTGCTCCCAGGAGCCAAATTGGATTTCTGTCTATGTGGTCCCTTCTCACCTGCAGAGACTCTTCAAACAGTCAACACAACCACCCGTGAGCAATACATGTGTACCACCAAAAAGATGATGATGTGAGCACCATGCAAAAGTTATCATGGAAATTAAAAATCACATTAGTTATAAACGGTACATTTGAATTATAATCTGGTTTCACCATTGTGTGCCTCGTCACGAGTCCTTCAAAATTAGACCCCACATGGTCATTGTTTCGAAGAACGTTTTTGAAAACAACTTACTATGACAAAAGGGCAGTTCATAGTATAGGCATGCTTTTCTATCGCAAGTCAATATCTTGACCACCCTTTTATGAAAGTAATGCGCAAAGCAAGCTTTTTTCATGTATATAATCACTTACCCATTGTTAAAGGAATTTTTGGACGAAAGATATTAGCTTGTATAGATAATTTTAAAAAGAATAGTACCATGATAAAAAGCAAAGTTTGTAACACAAACCTCCATTTCGTCGTACTAATTGCTTTTCGCAAACTAGTACATGGGCAAAAACTGTACGGAGGCGATTTTTTTAAGGAGGATAGACCCTCGACCTCTGCATCTGGACGATGCATGCGACCATTTTATTAATTATTTACAGAGGCCATACAAAGTAATACATCAGTCAGTCTGAAGCCACCATCTAGGCAGCACCTGTTGCTACTCCTATCCCATTGATGAAGGTGTGCCGAATATCCGGGCCTAATACCAAACGCACATCGCACTGAACCCTAACATCTAAAGCCGAATGCCCTAGCCTAGCCACAGACCGGGACTAGGTCCCATACTGGACCGACGCACTCTCAAAGGCTGCTGCCGCCATCTTCCACCGATCCATCTCCAGAGCAGAAGCTGACCCATCGACCTTGCCTGGCCTGCCATCGATGCCACCACGACGCCAGGCAACTCCACCATCCTGCACGTATCTGTCGACACACGCCGTCGCTGAACCTTCGCAGCACCATGCCATCGGGATTCGCCATCGGCCTTGCGGTGGATGAGACACCGCTCTTCCACTTGTCATGTCCAACCAGCACTTGCTCCAAAACGATGCCCTCGGGAGGGACAACGGCAACAAAGGTACCATCATGGTCCGATCCTGTAGATCCAGTTCTAGGGTTTCCCTCGGAGCATCACGAGTGGGGGTGCCACGACCTGCAACAATGATGCCTTGAGAAGGGAACGACGTCATAGACGCCGCCATCGTCTGCCATGACCAAAGTCGGCGCGATTTTCACCGGAAGGCGCGTCCCCCCAACCTCGCAGCTGACTGAAACCGAACGGAGCCTCGTTGTGGAGACGAGGGCCGCCGGCGGCACGCCGGCAGGAAGCCTCCAGCCGCCCCTCACCGATCCTTCTCGCGCCACGGAGGCGATTTAATGGTATACAAACATCTATATACTACAAGAAACTTGCTTTTGTGAGATAAAATTCTTTTTCGAAAAAAATGTGTCGGAATATGTCCATTTGAATGTAGTGTATTTTTGAAGTTCCGCAATACATATGCATTTCGCTCGCATCATCTATTTTGTCTATACTTGTTGATTTTGCTACTGTCCATGTGTAGTTCGTTTGCGCACCTCGGAAAGTGAAAATGCATGCATGCTCTTTAGCATTCGGGTTTATCGTAACCATGCTTAAATGCTAATTCCATCACAAAAGTATATGTATTTCACAACTTCTAAAGCGAGATGTTTTATTGGACTAGTAAGATGCCCGTGCTATGCATAGCACGGGATCACACAAAATTAGTTGAATTTAAGTTATAGTCAGGAACCATACGTTGCTATGGACAATAAAAAAAGTACCGGGACATATTCAGGAACCGGATATTGCTACAAACAATAAAAAAGGTACCGAGACATAGTTAGGAACCAGAAGTTTGCTATGGACAATAGAAAATATACTGAGACATTGATCGAAATGATGCTATATTGTTGATAGGTACACATCAAGCACAATCAAACATATGGTATATTTGAACAAAGCAAGAAAATGAACAGCACTTGCAATACATTTTTACTGAGCAAATAAACAAAATGTACATTAAAACATGCTTTGAAATCATGTGAATATAGAAGGGGAGAGTGCACATGTACACACACACACACACACACACACACACAAAGTCATACTGGACCTCTTGTAACTTGCTTACATCAACCATGTTTCGGCAACAAAAAAATATACCAATAACACACAGTAAGGAAACAAATATTTGTGGTGTCACCGGAAAAATGGATGTGGAGCTACCTAGCAAAGGAAGGGCGTCGATGACCAAGAGACTTGCTGTAGGCTTCATCCAAAAAATTTGAACAGACGGAGTAACAAAGAGAACTACCAAAAAGATAATTCAAACACAGGTATGATTTGTTTTTTTACAAAATATCAGGAACACTAAAGCAAGTACTCCCTTTGGCCGGAAATACTTGTCGCAGAAATGCATAAAGATAGATGTATCTAGAACTAAAATATATCTAGATACATCCATTCCTCCGACAAGTATTTCCAGACGGAGGGAGTATCTAAGTTATTTTTCTGAAACTTCTCTGCAAAAACTACATAACCATACATAGGGAAGAAATTTTAGATGACTGACCCTAGTTAAAAAGACTGAATTTTTACAGCCACGAAATTGCACTTTATTCATACCTTGTACTACATGCCGAGAACTTCTTTGTAGACCATTTCTTTGTAAAAGTTGCAATGAAGTTGGGCTGGCCTTCCTTTTGCTTATTCAGGAGAGTAAGGTGCCCGTGCGTCAGTATGGAACAATAACATACAAATGCCGATTAACTGTATTGTGATATTTCCTACATGTCTTAGTCTTCTTACCTATATCATCTCCACCCATCACTCAACTCACGGCTCCCAACTCACAGATCTCCACTGTAGAACATATTTTCTCATCACATCCAAAACATCCCTAGCCCATTTCTACCAAATACAACTACCAAATACAATAACCATTGATAGGCCAACAACCATGAACAGCAATAGAGCTGCAGTACTTGGGTAACCAAATCAGTACTTGGGTGCTCACGATGAAACCAAATCAGCTATTGGCAGCAAGGACACGAGATAAATAGAACTTCTTGAAGTGCATTACTTGTATTAGGAATTTAAAACAGAGACCATCCACATAAATATTGACAGTAAGGTCGCAGCTTTGTACTATTAGAAATGCTAGTTCCACAAAATTTTGGAGTTCATCCCGCAGATAATACGAAGAGGAAATTCCTCATCCATGAGCTTTCATATGGCAAGCATGTCGAGATACAAGCTTCCTCTAAAGGTATATTGTCCAAAATTGCAGTTCTATTATCCAGAACTTCATCTACACGCAACTTACTAAGTATGTATTGGATCACAGAACAATAGTAACCAACAATTGCAGAAAAGAACTTGATCATAGGCAGGGCAAATTATATGAGTACATCTGTATATGTACCAAATATGTTGATATTCATGCTATTGTTCTGACATGTAGCAGTACATCAGTATCTGCCCGTCGCCTTCATTGCAGTAAGCATGGAGGCGAAGAAGGTTGACATGGCAGAACCTGGCCATCACCTCCAATTCTCTTGCGAAATCACTTTTGCATTTCATTGTGACAGCACTGCCGAAGCCTCTTCAAACAACTGTTTTCCCATCAGATAATGGCCCTAGTGACTGATTACAATTTTTTTAATCTATTTGATTAGCCTATATCTCTTAAAAGAGATTATTAAACTACAGGAGAACCGAAGTTGATCAATAAACATATCACACACGCAATATTGGGGATGAAATATAGGTGTGCGCACCTCCTGGCAAACGAAATTGCGGCGCAAAGCGTGCAGGCAGAGCATGGCAACAGCCGCGGAATCGTCGCCAAGGAAGACTCTCGGCGACACACACCAACGCTCCGCTGCACCGGATGATGCTCTGTCAGCGTGATTGTGCTGCTAACAAAGCATATTCCTGGAAGTCAACAATTGAAGCGGGGTGGCCTCGGCACAATAACACTTACAGTTCAGAGCATGTACTGCCCATCAGAATAAACACTTGAGTCCTCGACTCCTCCTCTGTGGCGGAAGCCACTGCTTTCCGTGAGCGCGGAGTACGCGGCCGCCGGGAGGCAGATATTGGCGTACACATCGGCACCGGCATTGGGCACGCCGCGCCAGCTGAGAGTGGCATGGACGGCCCGTAGCTCGATGTCCTTGACAACGGCAGCCTAGACTTCATGCGGGATGGCAGTGTAGAGAAACTTGGCATGCGAAGCAACCACCGCCATGTCTCCGTCTCCGATGGCCGGGCTGCATGGTCAGATCTAGAAGGAGAGATACTGGGGCAAGCTCAAACCCAATTCCGATTTGCTAAGATCCCCTATCTACAAGCATAGCTATACAACAGGAGGGATCCTTGCCCGCTCCAATCAACTACTGCGGTCGCCCGGAAAGAGAGGCGAGGAGCCGGCGGCGAGGAATTTGGCAGGGTTCTAGAAGCTCCTTTGTTGCGTCGCGAGAGGAGGAGAAACGTCTCGACTATTGGCGTTGTGTTTCCGAACTCTTCCTCAAAGTTCTGTCCATTACAGGGGTGTTCTTGCAAATGTGTGAGCCATGTGGCTCGGCCACAACCCATCTCAATCTCAGCCATACATTCAGATCGAACGGTGCACATTGCGCGAAGGCAGGCACACCATCACCACCAACTGACATTTTTATAGGAGTAGACATGTGTTTTACGGGAGCAGCTAGTAGCAAACAAAACTTTCCTCATCCAACGGCAAAGAGAGGGTCCAGCGTTTTTCTTACCCAGAAGATCCTAGTCCTGCCCAATGTTTACTGGTGACATTACCGATCACACACGAGAACTGAGATACTGCCTTTTATTTCAAAATATGTCCTCCCACACATAGCACATTTTTAGTTGGAACAAAAGTTCAATCGGCTGCCATGCATTGCCACTAGTGTGGAGAACCTTCACAATATTTCTTGCACAGAGCGACTGTGAGATAGCACAAATCTGTCACGTCGCAACAGTGGCACTTTCCATCTAAATGGCAGGCGTCAGACGCTTTTTTATAGACGCACAACCCGTTTGATAAGCTGATCTTAGAATTACCGTCCATGATTTGACCTGTGGGAAAAGAGTCAAACAATTGATATTAGTACGTACTATGATTTCGGATTCATTAACAAAGAAGCACAGATGCATGGTAGCAGACTGACAAATAGGAAAATGGTAAGTTGAGACCACCACCTGCTGGCTGCGGCGGCGGCGTCCGCAACATGGCCGCCTCAGAGGGGGTGCTGAAGAAAGGGTAGACCTCGAACCGGACGGAGCAGGTCCGGAAGATGACCTGACCACCCCGCCTCCCGGCGCAGCAGGTCGGGATCCTTGAGACGGCAGTGACGAGGCAGCTGTGGCAGTCGTCCTTACCGAGGTCCCGCGTGCACTGCGCCATGCCGTAGATCCTGTCGGAGGACGTCACGTCGGCCGTGCCGACGGCGAACATCCGCGGAGACGCGTACGCCGCCCTCTCGGCGAGGCTGCCCATCAGCGGGGCCAGCAGCGACGCGAACTGCTCCGGCTGCGTCGCGTTCTGCGGATTCCGCCGGTACTTGACCCGCGATGTGTCGGCGGCGCCGAAGAAGCTCGCGCTGGCGTGCCGCAGCAGGCAGGTGTCGTGGACCAGCATGTAGTTTCTCCGGCCGGGGCACTTGCCGGCTGTAAGACAATAAGTTTTGGGAACCAGCACAACCCTCTAGGGGTGGCTTATCTCATTATATATAATGGTTGTGTTACAATACGTACATAGGTACAGAAGTTATACATAGTCTAACACCCTCCCTCAATCTTAGCCACTTTCTAAAGAACTGACAAGGGTAAGATTGCGCCTACAAGCCTCAAACTGTGGCAGTGGTAAAGGCTTAGTGAAGATATCTGCAAGTTGATCCTTAGACGAGATAAACTTGATCTGAAGTTGCTTCTGTGATACACGTTCCCGTACAAAGTGATAGTCAACTTCAATGTGTTTCGTTCGGGCATGAAATACTGGATTTGCAGAAAGGTATGTAGCACCAATGTTATCACACCAAAGAATAGGAGGCTGTGGTTGAGACAAACCCAACTCCTGAAGCAAAGACTGCACCCAAATAATCTCTGCAGTAGCATTAGCCACAGCCTTGTACTCAGCTTCAGTACTGCTACGTGACACAGTAGCCTGTTTCCGAGCACTCCAGGCGATCAAATTAGAGCCAAAGAATACTGCATAACCCCCCGTGGATCGCCTGTCATCTGGGCTACCAGCCCAATCTGCATCAGAGAAGGCCGAAAGGACCCGAGAGGAAGTCGGCCGAATATGCATACCAAAAGTCAGGGTGAACTGAACATAACGAAGAATGCGTTTAACAGCAGCCCAATGAGTATCTCTGGGAGCCTGAAGATACTGACAAACCCTGTTAACAGCATAAGAGATATCTGGTCTCGTGATCGTCAAGTACTGAAGTCCACCAACAATGCTTCTGTACTCTGTGGCATCCACAGGAGACAAAAACTCACCATCAACAGCTGTTATCTTGTCGGTAGACGACATGGGTGTGGTGGTCGGTTTGCACTTCAGCATGCCGGCTTTTTGTAACAACTCCAAGGAGTACTTCTTCTGCGTAAGGACAAGACCAGTAGCACGAGAAGTGACCTCAACTCCAAGAAAGTAGTGAAGCTTCCCAAGATCTTTGACCGCAAAATCAGCACCAAGAGAGCAGACAAGAGCATCAGCAGCATACTGAGAAGAGCTGACAAGGATAATATCATCGACATATACCAAAAGATACATAGTGACTTCTGGCTTCTGTAGAAGAAATAATGAAGTGTCAGCAGTGGACAGCACAAACCCATGAGCACGAAGGGCAGAGGCAAGGCGGGCATGCCAGGCACGAGGAGCTTGCTTCAAACCATATAGTGCTTTGGAAAGACGACAGATATAGTCAGGACGATCAGGATCAGAGAAACCAGGCGGCTGTTTCATATAAACCTCTTCCTCCAAAAATCCATGTAGAAAAGCATTCTGCACATCAAGTTGATGAAGGGACCAACCACGAGAAACAGCAATGGAGAGAAGAAGCCGAATAGTGGTAGGCTTGACGACAGGACTGAAGGTGTCCTCATAGTCAAGACCATGACGCTGCCGAAAACCGCGAGCAACAAGTCGCGCTTTGTAACACTCAATAGATCCATCCGAATGCTTCTTCACTTTGAATACCCATTTTGAGTCAATAACATTTACCCGTGGTGGTGGAGGAACGAGAGTCCATGTCTTGTTACGAAGAAGAGCATGAAACTCCTGCTCCATAGCCTCTCGCCAATGTGGAATGCGCAGGGCAGCCTGATATGAGCGAGGCTCAAAAGATGGATCCGCAACAGCAGCAGCCAAACAAGCAGCCAACCAAGCAACCGTACCATCCGTACGTTCCTTAGGTTTGAAAATGCCACTGCGACTGCGTGTATGTGGTCGAGACACAGGAACCACCGAGGTCGACGGAGCAGCCTGCAACGGGCTGGAGGACGGCGACGTTGACGAGTCAGCCGGTGATGAGGAGCCAGGCACGGTAGCCTCGGACTCAGTCGGCGAAGAAGGCCGGCCCACCGGCGAAACCGGCAGAGCAGACGAAGCAGCTGGCGACTCCGGCATCCCAGACCGGGCCAATGGCGAGCTCGGCATAGTGGGCCGTGGCGCGGCCGGTGTCGCGGGCCGATCCGCTGATGAAGGCGACGTGAGGACCCGAGCCGCGGGCGAAGACGGCGTGACGGGCCGAGCCACGAGCGACTCGGCGACCGCTGGCGAAAAAGGCCGAGCCGCTGGAGACTCGGCGATCACTGGCGTAGCAGACCGAGCAGTGGAGATGCTCGGCGCGACGGGCTCGTCGGGTGACCATGCATGGGCACGCGAATCGATGCCATGCAATAGAGGGCGATCGACATGCCCACCAGAAGACGACGATGATGATGGTGAATCCTCCAACAGCTCCAAACGAGCTCCACGTCCGGTTCCTGCACCATGGTTAGGTAACAGCAAAGGAGAGTATGCAACATCATCAAATTGGTCAGAAGCAACAGAGGATGAATGCAGGGATGGTGGTTCGACAGTGGACACAGGAAGGTTGGCAAAGGGAAAAACATGCTCATCAAACACGACGTCCCGAGATATATAGACACGATTAGTGGGAACATGAAGACATTTGTAACCTTTATGAAGAGAGCTATAGCCAAGGAAAACACACTTCTTAGAACGAAACTCAAGCTTGCGCTTGTTATATGGACGAAGATGCGGCCAGCAAGCACACCCAAATACCTTGAGAAAGGTATAATCAGGTTGTTCATTAAGGAGAACCTCAATGGGAGTCTTCATGTTTAAAACACGAGTAGGAGTACGATTGATGAGAAAGCATGCAGTGGTGAAAGCATCACTCCAAAACCGAAATGGAACAGATGCATGGGCCAGAAGAGTAAGACCAGCTTCAACAATATGACGATGCTTACGTTCGACTGAACCATTCTGCTGATGTGTATGTGGACATGCTAAACGATGAGCTATCCCAAGCGACTGACAGAAGGAGTTGAGGTTGCGATACTCGCCCCCCCCCCCCAGTCCGACTGGACATGAACAATTTTGTGCTTGAGAAGACGTTCAACATGTTTTTAAAACTGAACAAAAATATCAAACACATCAGATTTGCGTTTAATAAGGTAAAGCCAGGTAAAGCGACTATAAGCATCAACGAAACTGATATAGTAATTATGACCACTGACAGAAGTCTGAGCAGGACCCCATACATCTGAAAACACAAGTTCTAACGGATGTTTCACCTCACGACTGGACTCCGAAAAAGGAAGTTGATGACTCTTCCCCTGCTGACAAGCATCACACACTGCTACATCTTTATTACTAGACAAACTAGGAAGCTCATGACGACGCAAAATATGACGGACAATAGGTGTGGCCGGGTGACCAAGACGAGCATGCCACTGTGACGGAGAGACCCGAACTCCACTGAAAACGCGAGCGACGCCAGGATGCTCCAGACGGTAGAGGCCCTGGCACAACCGCCCACTAAGAAGAATGTCCCTCGTGCCCCGATCCTTAATAAAAAGATCAAAAGGGTGAAATTCACAAAGCACATTATTATCACGTGTGAGTTTAGGAACTGAAAGAAGATTGCGGGTCACAGATGGAACGCGAAGAACATTGCGAAGCTGAAGACTCCTATTGGCATGTCTAGTGAGAAGAGATGCTTGACCAACATGAGAGATGTGCATACCTGCTCCATTGGCGGTGTGGATCTTGTCGGAGCCATGATAGGGTTCACGAGTGTGAAGCTTCCCCATCTCGCTGGTCAGATGCTCTGTCGCCCCAGAGTCCATGTACCAGTGTGGATCGATGGAGTAGGACTGAGTGTGTCCCTGGTGCTTCTGCGGTGCGGGACGATCAGCCATGGCGAACTGACGGGCATTGTTGCGTGTATCTTTGCCGTCATTGCCAAGACCAAGGAAGCTTCGCTGGAAGCGCTTATGACACTTGGAGGCCCAGTGCCCATCGCGGCCACAAAGCTGACACACACGTGGACCGCCAGCCCCCGGTAAGGTCGCAGTAGGTGGGGGGGCCGAGGCGGGCGACGGTGGCAGCCCCAAGGGAGACCGGGGTGATGAAGAAGAGCGGCCACCCTTGGTGGCGACGTTGGCCGAGAGAGAGCCAGTGCCCCTGGTGCGGCGAGTCTCGACCCGTTGCTCAGTGAGAAGAAGCCGAGAGAAAACCTCGTGTGCCAACATGGGTGTCGAGTTACCCCGCTCGTTGATGATCTCGACTAAGGCATCATACTCCTCATCAAGACCATTGACAATAAACGAGTTGAACTCGGAGTCGGTGAGGGGCTGTCCAATGGAGGCCAATGTGTCGGCAAGGCCCTTGACCTTGTTGTAGAACTCAGTGGCCGTGGAGTCAAGCTTCTGACACTCTCCAAGCTGACGACGGAGTGCAGAGACACGAGCCTGGGACTGCGCTGCAAAGGTGCGCTCAAGGATGGTCCAGGCCTCATGAGACGTCTTCGCGAAGACAACAAGGCCGGCAACTGCCGGCGAGAGCGACCCCTGGATGGAGGAGAGGTTCGCCTGGTCCTGCCCCGTCCAGATGCGATGGGCCGGATTGTAGACAGGACCGTGCACGCTGTCTACCAGCGCGGGTGGGCAGAGAAGCGATCCGTCGACGTAGCCTAGCAGGTAGTGACTCCCCAAGAGCGGGAGAACCTGCGCACGCCAGAAGATGTAGTTGTCTGCGGAGAGCTTGATGGTGATGAGATGACCGAAGTGAAACGGCGGCGGCGAAGACGATCCCATCGAGGAGGCTGCCTGGGGTGCAAACACCATGGAGGCAGCCGGAGGCACCGAAGCCGATGCGGGAGGAGGCGGGACCGCAGCCAGGGCGGGCGCCGCAAAGCTCGCGGCCGGTGCGGACACCGCAAGGCCCGCGGCCGGGGCGGACGCCGCCAACCCCGCCAGCGGGGCGGTGTGATCCGCTCGCGGCAGGAGCGGCGGGACGACGCCTGCGGAATCCGCAGCGGACGGCGGCGCCGCGGTGTGGACCACGAGGTCACGCCCGAGCGAGGGCGCCGGCGGCATGGAGAAGACGGAGCCGATGCTCCTTGTCCCGATCGGAGCCGGAACGGAGACGGCATCGAGCGGGAGGTTGAGCAGAGCCGCAAGAGAGGCCGGGAGGAAGCCCGCAGCAGTGGAACCGGTGGTGGCGGCGCTCGACATGGCGGCGGCGCGATCGGTGGCGCGGCGGCGGCGGTGAAGGCGGCGGCGGCTGCGGCGGCAGTGCGGGTATTAGGGTTTAGAAGCGGAAGCGATCGTAACCTAGCGTGATACCATGTAAGACAATAAGTTTTGGGAACCAGCACAACCCTCTAGGGGTGGCTTATCTCATTATATATAATGGTTGTGTTACAATACGTACATAGGTACAGAAGTTATACATAGTCTAACACCGGCCATGTCCCGCGCCGAGGCGTTGAGGCACGCGAGGCAGTCGGACGCGGTGACGTCGGCGCGGCACTGCGCGAGCCCGTACGCCCTGTCGGGCGCCGGGCCGGTGGCGTTCGTCGCGAATCCTGACGCCGCGCCGGCGGCGGCGGCGGGGAGGAGGAGAGGAGGGAGTCGAGGTTGGCCTGGAAGACGCCGCCGCGCCCGCGCGTGTGGTTCACGTCTCTTGGGCACTCGGAGTGGGAAGGGTTGCCGGCGTGGGCTGCGGCGACCAGGAGGAGTAGGGGGAGAAGGGCTCGTGGTGGATACGGCGCCATTGTTGCGGCATGTACTCTGGGGATCGCTTGGGCGGCAATCATAAGGTGGTGACTACGGCTCCCTCTTAGATATGCTCGTAGGCCCGCGCTCGAGGGCGATGCAGCACATGCATGTCAATGATCTGTCTACGACATCGACTTAATTACGTAGTGCGCGCGAGCGTGCACTCACATGCCGACGAACGGTGCCGTCCGTTCCCTCTCACTCTTATCGTCCTTTCCGATGATGCTACTGCTGCCGGGCTTGGTACGAACCATTGTCTTGTCACCAGGTGATGGGACTTGTCGATTTGTGTTGCCTTAGAGCAACTCTAGAAAGTGGCTGTGTCGGCGATTGCCATCCGTGGAGCGAGCTCCAAATAAATATGTAAGCTGGGGCAGGTGACGCGTGAACTCAGTGCCGCTATAGTTTGGTACCCGTAACTCAAAACACTTCGAATCGCTTCACATCTACTTCCTCCATTCCTAATCGCTTCACATCTACTTCCTCCGTTCCTAAATATTTATCTCTCTAGATTTTTCAAATAAACTACCATATATGAATGTATATAGACATATTTTAGAGTGTAAATTCAGTCATATTGCTTCGTATGTAGTCATTTATTGAAATATCTAAAAAGACAAATATTTAGAAACGGAAGGAGTAAACGTCTACCCCTTAAAAAAAACCCCTCAAAAAAAAAGGAAGGAGTAAACGTCTAATATTTGGACAAACATGCACGCACGTTTTTGACAAGTTGGATGAACAAAAGAATCACACCGGTGCTCATAGGGGTAGGATGTGCGTGTGTGCGTTCATAGGGATGAGTGTATGCGCGTATATATGAGCGCTTGTGTCTGTATTGATGTTTGAAAAAAAACTGATATTGTGCTCAGCAATGCGTTCATCTCTCAACCGATCCTCCCCTCTTTAATTTGGAGGCTACCCGCCTCCATCTCCTGCCGAATCTGGAGCCTTTGCTTCTCCATCTCTTCCTAACGCTCTCTGCTCTCTTGCATTGCATCTCATCTCTCCCTCTTATCTCTATGTTTCTTCTCTTCTATCCCTAACTTTTCTTGCTTCCTCTTCTTGGTGTACCCGTTTCTTGTGTGAAGTTTCGGAAGCGTTTCTACCTACCGTAGTAGGCCGTTGGTTGCGTGTTTATATAGGATCAGAATAGCTCAGAATAGCCCTTGATCACGGCATTTACATGAAGGGATTGTTACAAAACTTGTGGTATAAGAAGATAGAGATAAGATACGAATCTGAACAGCCTAGGGTTCGGTTTAGCTTTATCTTAGCTAACCGAATACATCAAGATCTATCTCTAAAAATATTCTAACGTCCCCTCTCAATCACACCTTGGTCAAGGTGAGATTGCGCCTGAAGTTCTCCAAGTTTTTTATAGGCAATGCCTTCGTAAACCCATCAGCAATCTGATCCTTTGAAGAAACAAACCTTATATCAAGAAGTTTGTTTGCTACTCTTTCTCTAACAAAATGATAGTCAATTTCAATGTGCTTGGTTCGGTCATGGAACACAGGATTAGCAGATAAATAAGTAGCTCCAAGATTATCGCACCAAAGACATGGAATTTGTCTTGTAAATACTCGGAGTTCTTTTAGAAGTGACTGTACCCAAATGATTTCTGCAGTTGCATTGGCTACAGATTTATATTCTACCTCTGTACTTGATCTAGACACAGTAGCCTGTTTCCTGGCACTCCAGGATATTAAATTTGGACCAAAGTAAACTGCAAAACCACCTGTTGACCTTCTGTCATCAATATCACCTGCCCAGTCTGCATCTGAGAAGGCACTCAAAAGAGTAGAGGATGACTTTCTATAGGCTAATCCTGAATTCATAGTGTGCTTGACATATCTAAGAATTCTTTTAGCTGCAGTCCAATGGACTGTGGTTGGTGCATGCAAATATTGACATAGTTTATTGACTGAAAAAGAGATATCTGGCCTTGTAAGAGTCAAATACTGTAATGCACCAACAATACTTCTGTACCTTGTACCATCTTCTGATGAAAGAGGCTCTCCACCATGAGCTGATAATTTTCAGTACTAGACAAAGGTGTGGGTGCTGGCTTGCAGTCTTTCATACCCACTTTGGTTAGAAGATCCAAGGCATATTTTTCTTGTGTTAACACAATACCATCATCAATTTTCTTTACCTCTATTCCAAGGAAGAAATGCAGATCTCCCAGATCTTTTAGAGCGAAGGTTGAGCTCAAATCCTTTAATAATGCTGACACGGCTTCTTGAGAAGAGCTTGTCACAATAATATCATCAACATAAATAAGAACAAATATGGTCACCATGGACTTATTGAAGATAAAAAGTGAGGTGTCAGCCTTTGAGGGAATAAATCCTAACTGCTGAAGTTTAGAGCTCAACCGAGCGTACCATGCCCTTGGAGCTTGTTTAAGCCCATAGAGTGCCTTGTCCAGTTTGCACACATGAAAGGGTGAGTTTTTACATTCATAACCTGGTGGTTGCCTCATGTAGAACTCTTCTTCCAGAACACCATGAAGGGACACGTTCTGCACATCTAGCTGTCGCAAGCTCCAACCCCTGGATACAACAATAGATATAACAAGTCGAATAGTAGCTGCTTTAACAACTGGACTGAAGGTATCTTCATAGTCTATACCATATCGTTGCTTAAACCCTTTTGCTACTAATCTGGCTTTATACCTATCTATGCTACCATCAGCTTTCTTTTTAATTCTGTATACCCACTTATAGTCTATGATATTTTTACCACTGTTTGCAAGAACTAGATGCCATGTTTTGTTCTTCATGAGTGCTTGGTATTCTTCATCCATTGCCTTTCTCCATCTTTTATCATCCAAGGCCTCTTGAACACTCTGTGGTTCAGCTGTGGAACATAACGAAGCATATTTAACTTTGAAATTTTTTTCATATAAAACTGTACCATCTGAAGGCAACAGTGGCTTCCGGATCCCTGTTTGGAGTCGTGTACGCCCTAAAACAGGAGCTTCTAGAGTTGGAGAATCTTCACTTTGCACAGAAGATCTAGAAGCACTTGTCCCATGCGGCACTGGGAATGAAGTCGGGTTTTCTTGCCCAACTAGCGTGTCTTGCACAACACCTGGTCACCTGGCCCGCGATGGCAACGGCGCACTCATCACGGATGAAGAGGCGCGCCCGGGACCGGCTGACGTGTCGTCCACCTGTTGGCGCGGGTGGCGAGATGAAGAGGCGCGCGCGGTACTGGCTGACCGGTCGCCCGCTGATTGCTCCGCGCCGCTGCTGCTATCCGGTGTTGACGCGCTCCTGCCGCTGCCTGGCGCTGACGCTGCGTCGGATCCCGTGCTGCCTGCACCCATATCTGCATGGGATCGCATGCACGGACCTGCATCGGATCTTGTGCCACTGTCTCTTAGCGTGACATACGGTATAGACCCCATATTTAGTCCGTTTGGCACCAAATTTGCATCATCTTCTGCCAAATTTTCACCTGCACTTTCTACATCATCTGGACAACGTGGATTAGTACGAGTAATAGCCATATTATTTTGGTCATCTCCATTACTACCCCCATGATCAAAAAAGGTGGATGAGTGAAGATGATCGGGAAGGAGCAAAATTTCTTTACGTAGGAGAGCCCCAGCATTAGGATGCAGTGATGCAAATGGAAAGACAGTTTCATCAAATATAACATCACGAGAGACATATACTCGGTCGGTAGAGACATCTAGACACTTGACCCCCTTGTGTCGAGGACTATAACCTAGGAAAACACATTGTTTGGAACGAAAGGCAAGCTTGCGAGCGTTGTATGGCCTGAGGTTGGGCCAGCAAGCGCATCCAAACACACGTAGAGATTCATAGTTTTTTTTTGATATAGTCATTCATAAGGGGTGTCAAAATTGATGGCACTACTTGGCAAAATGTTGATAAGATATGTGGCAGCAAGAAAAGCCTCATCCCAAAATTTTAAGGGCATAGAGGCGTTTGCAAGAAGTGCAAGACCTACTTCAATGATATGACGATGTTTTCTCTCGGTAGATCCATTTTGCTGATGAGCATGTGGACAAGAAACATGATGAGTAATTCCAATCTTTTGGAAAAATGAGTTTAGTTTCTCGTACTCCCCACCCCAATCAGATTGGACAGTGAGTATTTTGGCATCAAATTGACGTTCAACGAATGCTTGGAAATTATGAAAAACTTCAAAGACATCGGATTTTTTCTTAATAAGATAAATCCATGAAAACTTGGTATAATCATGAATGAAGCTAACATAATACTTGTATCTACCAACAGAAAGAGGGGCATCTCCCCATACATCAGAAAAGATTAACTCAAGAGGTTTGGTAGATACACTAGTAGACACGGGATAAGGTAATTGGTGACTTTTTGCACATTGGCATGAGTCACACACCGACTCAAAGTTTGGCTCCCCATGATAAGAGAGTTTATTATTCCTAAGCACACGTTGAACTATTTGAAAAGAAGGATGGCCAAGGCGATCGTGCCATCGTGATGAAGATATCTTGACAGCACCAAACGCTTGTTTATTTGATGTCCTAGATGGAAGCAATGGACAAAGTCCTCCTCTACACCTGCCTCAATGCAGCACCCTCCCCGTGGCCTGATCCTTAATAAGAAAGAAATAAGGCCAAAATTCAATATAGATATGATTGTCAAGGGTGAGACAATGAACGGAAATAAGATTTCGTGAGGCAGTAGGGGCATGCAAAACTTTGTTTAGATGAAGAGTATCACTAGGGGTATTAATAGAGGAATGTCCACTATGGCTAATGCTCATACCTGCACCATCAGTAGTGTGGATCTGATCATGCCCGCGGTACTTGTCTCGAATGGTTAGCTTCTCGAGCTCCCCGGTGATGTGATCTGTAGCGCCGCTATCTGCATACCAGTTGGTATCCACCCCGTAGGAGGATGTAGTGGCCGATCCCCCCACTTTTTCTTCTGGAAGATAATCATCAATGAACCTGTACCAGCACTCCATGGCGATGTGACCGGGCTTGTTGCAGATCCGGCAGTAGGAGCGATCATTGCGGAAACCACCACCACCGTTTGGCCCGGGTCCTCCAGGTCCGCCAGGTCCAGGGTGTTCCCCTGATTGTTGTTGTAGACAGGGGGCGCACTGCCAGGGCCACGGCTGCCACCGCCGCGGCCGCCACCACGGCCACGCGGCGCACCGCGTCCACGCTGTTGGCCACGCCCACGAGCAGTTGCGTTTGTAGACGATTTGAAGCCACCGCCGCGGCCGCCACCACGGCCACGCGGCGCACCGCGTCCACGCTGTTGGCCACGCCCACGAGCAGTTGCGTTTGTAGACGATTTGAAGCCACCATCGGATAGTTGTAGGAGCTCAACTCTCTGATCGAAGTTGGCCATTTGCGAGTACAGTACATCGAGGGTGAGGGGGTTTAGTGCGAGCGTCGAGGGCGGATACCAGGGGGTTGTATTCCATGTCGAGGCCGGACAAGATGAAGGAGATGAGCTCGTCGTCCTTGAGGGGTCTGCCTACAGCCGCTAGCTCATCAGCAAGCGACCTCATGCGGGTGAAGTAGATGGCCACCGACTGATTTCCCTTCTCTGCGTTGGAGAGGGAGATCCGAAGATTGTTGATGCGGGAGCGCGAATTGGAGATGAACATGTTCGTCAGGGCGGTCCATGCCACGTGCGCCGTCTCGACCGACACCATCTGTGTCAGGACTTCTTTGGAGACGGACGTCAGGAGATAGCCCAGCACTTGCTGGTCCTGAACGACCCAGGTTGCATGCGCTGGGTTTGGCAGGTTCGTGACCTTGCCATCTTTGTCTGTGGTGGAGATGGTAGGATCCGGCTCAGGGATGGATCCATCAAGGTATCCGAAAAGGGAAGCAGCACGAATCTGGGGAAGGAGTCTTCCATAGAAGGAAATTGTCACGGGTAAGCTTTTCTATGATCTGATTGTTCAGGGGATTGGCGGTGCTGTGGGAGGACGATGACATGGTTGCGGTTGGGAAGGAAAGCTAGATGTATTTTGGAAGGAAGGCTCTGATTACCATGTGAAGTTTCGGAAGTGTTTCTACCTACCGTAGTAGGCCGCTGGTTGCGTGTTTATATAGGATCAGAATATCCCTTGATCACGGCATTTACATGGAGGGATTGTTACACAACTTGTGGTACAAGAAGCTAGAGATAAGATATGAATCTGAACAACCTAGTGTTCGGTTTAGCTTTATCTTAGCTAACCGAATACATCAAGATCTATCTCTAACAATATTCTAACATCTTGTCCTCATAAACTCATTGATCTTCTTTTCATAGCCTCCACCTTTCTTTCTCTCTTGAGCCTCGGCTTTTCCGACTTCCTCCCGTCGGGACAACCCGTGCTAGAGGCCGGGGTGGTACTTCTATACTCCTTTGCACATTGCTCTCCATTAATATCATTTGCATGACTGCACTGTCATCCATCTCTAGAGAGGAATGGGCGCACTTCCCAGCGTTTGGACCATCGACATCATTCCTTGTCTTCCACTTCTCATACTTTTCCAGAAAACCCGACAATGTTGGAGGCCAAACAGCTTGCCCTTCGACTTGGACATTTATTTGTACCTCCCTTGAGCTACGCCATCCTAAAACAAACAAATGCACAAATTGATGAGAATGCTCAAAGTACTGAAAATGTTGCAATATGAAGACAACAAGATTAATTACATACTGAGAAATGGTGACACCGCTAGGAGGAGCATGCTTAACTCGAACATGGAGACAAAAATCATCACAATGATCATGGCAATGGCAAATGAATGATTAATGTAACACACATATGAATCCACTCTAAGGTTTGGTATTACAAAGAGATGGGCGAAGTGTCGGTGATGAAGATGCGGATGTTGATGATAATGAGGGTTGATGTCGAGGTCTCCTTGATGAAGGCATGCTTGTGGATTACACCCAATATGTTTTTGGAGACCTCAGTTAATCTCCATAAGCAGTTGATGTCATTTAGTTATTTAAATACTACTAGATGTCATAAAAAATAAGTAGAATAAAGTCTTTCAGACTATGCATATTGTATTGTGTGATTCAGACATAATAGTCTAATGTATTATATTTGAGATTTGTAATATAAGTACTATGTATGTAATTTGATGAATATATGAATAAAAATAATGTATCCTAAAATATCATCTTTCTATTTATAGAAAATTTACGGGACACAATATGATGGAAGAAGAATTATGTTTAGTGGATAGTGCTACCACTAATATAGTTTTAAGGGAAACAAAGTATTTTCATTCTTGCTAAGAGAAACAAAGATGTTATGACCATAAATGGAAGTAACAAAGCAATTATTGGCTCAGGAAGAGCAACATTCACACTCTCCCTGTGGGTTACTATTGTAATTCAGAATGCACTCTTGTATCCTGAATAACACATACCCTTATAAGTTTCAACGTTTCTGACCTAACGATTTCCATCCAAAAATAGTAGAGGTGGATAAGAAAGAATATTTGCTTTTAACAAAAATAAACGGACATGGGGAACAGACTCTTGGAAAATAACCTGCATTTTCATCTTGAATATACTTCACATACATCAAACTTGTACGTTATCTTGCGAACAAAACAATTGTTCAAAATCTTGATAAATTCAATACTTGGCATGATCGCCTTGGTCATCCTAGAATAGGTACGATGAGAAAATTTATAAGTAATTCTACTGGTCATAATTTACTAATTAAAATATTTCCCAAATCATCAGTTTTGTATGCACCGCATATGCTACTAAGAAATTAATTATTAAGCCATCCTACCTCAAAAAAATGAATCACTTAATTTTCTTGAAAGGATTCAAGGACATATATGTGGTCCAATACATCCTCTATCTGGACCGTACGTAACCATGATTTGGCCAAATGATTGCTCAGATTGTCAAATTGCAAGAAAATCATCCTGACCACGCGGTAAAAGCAATAACAATGCAAAATGCAACTGAATTTGATGATTATTGTATGGCTTTAGGAATCCCTCTAGAAAATTCAATACCATATGTTCATACTCAAAATTTAAAGGCTGAATCTTTAATTAAAAGAGTAAAATAATTGCTAGATCAATATTACATAATAGCAATTTACCAACCTCTTGTTGGGGACATGCGATTTTATATGTCATAGAACTAATACAAGTCAGATCAGCAACATATCATGAAACTCCCCTCTTTCATATAGTAGGTGGAGATTAGTCAAGTTTTCCCATCTACAAAAATTCGGTTGCATTGTGTATGTACCGATATCACCGCAAAAGCGTACCTCTATGCCCCCATAGAAAATTAGGAATATATGTGAGATATAATTCTCCATCAATTATAAAATATTTAGAACTCCTAATAGGGGAACTATTTACAGCCCGATATGCTGAGTCATTTTTTTATGAGGACCATTTCTCAGCATTAGGGGGAGAAATAAACCACAAAGAATGCCAAAAAATATATTGCAATGTTACAAGCATTCAATCATTAGATCCACGTACTAAAGAATCTGAGGATGAATTTCAGAAAATAATAGATTTGCAACACATTGCAAACAACATGCAAGACACATTTATTGATCACAAAGGTGTCACTAAATATTATATCTCTGTAGTTAATGCACTAGAACAAGCATAGGTACAAATGAAACTACTCAACTCCCAATTGCAAATAAAAGGATAAATCTTGTCACAAGGGAAAGTATTTCTCCAAAGCCTCTATGGAACCATGAAAAATTGAAATCTACAACAATAAATGCAAATCCACTTGAGGTTGATAGACACCAAATGGATGTTCACCATCAAGAACTCAACATAAATGTGCACACAAATTCTAATGGCGGGACATCGAAACACTCTGACACCATTGTTATGGGAAACACATGGTGCCTCCAGAAATCAATGAAATATCCAAAAAAATCATATTGACTAGGGAGAATCATAAAATAGAAAGACTACACTTGTCAACCATAATTTCTCCTAGAAAATTGCCATAGCCCTTCAACTAGATACAAAGCCAAAATCTATGGAGGAGTGTCGGAAACGCTCGGATTGGCCTAAATGGAAGGAGGCAATTGAGCCAAAACTTCACTCACTTAACAAAAAAGAGGTATTCTCTAATGTAATGCCTACTCCACATAAAGTCTTCCCTATGGGAGCCAGTTTTCTTTAGAAAAGGAACGAAAACAATGACGAGGGTGAGATATAAGGCGAGACTAGTAGCTCAAGGGTTTACATAGAGATCTGGTATCAACTAAGATGATACATATTCTCCTTTAATGAGCGGAATTGCATTTCGATATTTAATACCATTGGCAGTAGAAATGATTTTATTAGTACAGTTAGTGGAGGTGATGGTCTCTTATCTATATGGGTCACTCGATGTAGATATTTATATCAAAGTCCCTAATGGACATATTTAGAATCAAAATATAAACTGCAACATGTAGTGTGTTAAATTACAAATGTCAATCTATGGCTTGAAACAGTCAGATAGAATGTGGTATAACCAACTCAGTGATTTCCCTCTTTACAAAGGATACTTGAATAATGATGATTGCCCATGTGTTTTTATAAACAAATCCTCAATTGGGTTTTGCATCATCTCTGCATATGTTTATGACCTCAACATGCATTATTGGTAATGCAACAGATATAACATTCATGCACAATCATTTAATGATGGACTCTGAGATCAAGAAATATAAAAAAAATTCTTAGGTTTACAACTTGAACACCTTCCTTTAGGAATACTCATTTATCCACTCACTTATATTGAGAAAGTTCTAAAAAGACAACATGGATAAATCATATCCATCCAAAACACCCATGGTTGTCTGATTCCCTGATATGAAAATATCCTTTTCGTCCTAGGAAGGATAATGCAGAAGTATCAGACCTGAGTTTCCATACATCAATGACATGGGAGCACTAGTGTACCTCACAAATTGTACTAGACTAGAGAATGTCTTTGAAGTAAATTTGCTCGCTAGACATATCGTAGCTCCAACGAAACGCCATTGGGCAGGAGTAAAGAATATCTTCAGATGTTGCATGGTACTAAATTTCTTGGTTTGTTCCATAGGAAAAATCAAGAAATGACCCTGATTGGTTATACTGATGTTGGTTATCTTTCTAATCCCCATAATGCCAGGTCACAAAGAGGGTTTGTATTTTTATACGGTGGAATTTCTATTTCATGGAAGTCAACAAAACACACTTTAGTAGCAACTTCCACTAACCACTCTAAATTAATTACATTATATGAAGACTCTTGTGAATGTGTATGGCTTCGCAGAGTAATCAATCATATTCAAACATCATGCGGTATCGGTTCATTAGAATCACCAACTATTATCTATGAAGATAGTGTTGCATGTGTTGCTCAAAACATGTTACTCCAAAACTATTTTTTGTCATGAATTGCAGAAAAATGAAGAAATTGATATTTCACAAACAAAATCTTATGACAATCTTGCGTATTTGTTCACCAAGTCTTTACTAGCAACAATGTTTTAAAAAAATGCATTCATGGCATTTGTATGAGCCGGCTGCAGAATTTGCAAAGTTCAGGGGGAGAAATCTCTTGGAACTCAACTTATTGATTATCATCTGGTAAATAAAGTAGTATGCTCCCTCCGGTCCATATTATTTGTCTCTCAAACGGATGTATCTAGACGAAATACGTCTAGATACATTCGTTTGAGTAACAAGTAATATAGATCGGAGGGCGTGCTATTTTCCTTATCAGTTTTCCAAGGGATTTCACATATAAGTTTTAATATGACAACTGATTAACGGTATATCAAATTCCTATAGTTCTCCTTATATATTTTTCCACTGGATTTTGAAGGACATAAAGAGTACAAGATCAAAGATTCTTGAAGTTTCAAGAGAAGGGACTATCAAAAAAAATGAAGACCTTCTACCACTCAAGATATATGAAGATTCTCAAGATAATGAAGCTAAGCAAACATCATTGTGGGGGGGGGGGGGTAAAATTATGCTAACATAGCAGTTAGGATTTCCTATACACTAACTACCCATAAGTTAGCGTTGCAAGTCGTAAGGGTCACCATGCCTCTTAGAACAGATGGAATCCTTGTAACTGACATGTATACATGCTTGTTAAGGAGATATAAATACCCAACTCAACATCAATAGAAATCACTCGATTCACTTCAATATATGTTTCTCTTTAGTACTTATCCCTTAGTGACGTTTCACATTCAGTCAACAATTCGGAGGAGAACCTGAACAGGAGCGGAGAAGGGTGGGGAGGGTTTTTCACCCACAAGCATCACCGCTGGAATCAGCGGCTAGAGGAGTGTTGCCGACGCCGGTGCACGCGAATATACCAGGCCACCTCGCCTTGGCGCCTAAGGGCATCTCCAACGTGAATCACCAAATTGCCCGCAAATGTCCAGACCAAACGGTCCGGACACCTTTACCGAAAAAGGCTTTCGCCCCGCTTTATAAATAAAGCAAACCGCCACAAGACATACAACCACAACAGGTCCACACACACACACCACCCAAGTACCACAACAAAGCATTAAGGTTCTGCTGAGGGCACAGCTCAACAAGCCCAGAAGAAAGAGAAAAAACAAAGCCTGCCCAGTGCAGGCGATCTAGTCAGGCTCCGGCGGAGGCGGCGGCGTGGGTGACAGGCGGACGGCCATCGAGCGGAGATCGGCGATGAAGACAGAGATGGCGTCCCGATCCAGGGGGCGGCTAAGCGGCCGCCAAAGCTGCAAGAAACCCGAGAATTTATAGAGAGCATCAGTAGCGCGACGAAGAGGAGTACGCTGGATCACTAGCTTATTGCGAACGGTCCAAAGCGTCCAGGCAAGGACCCCAACCTCGAGCCACTTAATGTGGCGAGAGGACGAAGGGGACAATTGGAGTTCAGCAAATAAGTCCGGGAAATTGGTGTGGCACCAACTCCCACCGACAATCTCACGAAAGCAGCTCCAGAGGAACCGAGCGGAGACGCAGGCGAAGAAGATGTGGTTGGAGTCCTCGGGAACAGCACAGAGGGGGCAGATACCAGTGCCCGGGCCATTATGCTTGTGGACCTCCACACCGGACGAGATCCGTCCACGGATCCACTGCCGCATGAAGATGCGAATCTTCAGGGGGACGGGGACGAACCACACCATCGATAGGGGGAGAGGAGCGGAGGAGGGGGCAATGGCCAAGTATAGCGATTTGGTAGAGAACTGGCCCGACGGCTCCAGGTGCCAGCGCACAAGATCCTGATCCCCATCCACCACCGTCTCATGCAGAGCAACGCAGTCAAGCAACTCACGCCAGGCGGCGGATTCCGCCGGCCCAAATGGCCGACGGAAAGCGAGGCGCCCTAAGTCAAGAAGGGCCCTATCAACAGAGATCATGGGGACAACAGCGATAGAGAAGAGGGTGGGGAAGCGGGCCGCAAAGGGAGAGTCGCCGGCCCAGCGATCAAACCAGAAGAGCGTCGAGAGGCTGGACCCCACCGAGATAGAGGTACCAATGCGGAACACCGGAAGAAGATGGACGAGGGACTGGCAGAACTGAGAACCTCCCGATTTCTGGCAGAAGGCAAGGGGTTGACCACGCAGGTACTTATTCCGGATAATGTCCAGCCAGAGGCCACCATGACCCTGCATGATACGCCACAGCCACCGGGATAGAAGGGCAATATTCATCCGTTTAGAGCACATGATGCCCAATCCACCCTGCTCCCTGGGCTTGCAGATGTCAGGCCAGCTGACCATGTGATACTTATGCTTGCCATGCTCGCCAGCCCAGAAGAATCGGGACTGGATTTTGGCGATCTCCTTATGGAGAGATTCATGGAGGCTGTAGAAACTCGTAAGAAACAAGAGGAGGCTGGAGAGGGAGGAGTTGATAAGGATAGTCCGGGCCGCCTTGGAAAGCCACCTCCCCTGCCAGGGCTCGCATCTGGTCTGGAGCTTGGTCACGGAGGGGCATAGGTCTGCGACAGAGAGGCGCGAGTCACTAATGGGCGTCCCAAGGTAGGTGGTGGGGAAAGAGCCCAGGCGGCAATTAAGTCTGTTGGCAATGGCCACAGACTCAGCGGGGGAATATCCCATCACCATAACATCGCTCTTATCCAAGTTGATCTTGAGGCCCGACATCTGTTGGAAGCAAAGAAGGAGGAACTTGAGGTTGGTGATGTCCATCTCCGAGCCTTCGACCATGATGATCGTGTCGTCAGCATACTGGAGGATGGAGATTCCTGAGCCCTCAGAGAGGTGGGGGTAATACCTCGGATGTGGCCCGCGGCTTTAGCCTTATCGAGAATGGAGGCCAAAGCATCCACGACCATATTAAAGAGGAACGGGGAGAAGGGGTCGCCTTGGCGCAGGGTAGGGAAGAAGGGACCAATCTCGCTGTTGATGCTGACCGCCGTGCGACCGCAAGAGACCATTTGCATGACTCTCGTGATCCACCGGTCGTCAAAGCCCTTCCAAAGAAGGACTTCCCTAAGGAACGACCAGCTAACCGTATCATAGGCTTTGTGAAAATCGATCTTCAGAAAGACCGCCTTCAGGCGCTTGACCCGGACCTCATGAAGAACCTCATGAAGCACTAGGACACCATCCAGGATGTACCGACCCTTAATGAAGGCTGATTGGTTAGGGTGGGTAATCCGATCTGCAAGCAGGGTCACCCTATTGGCGTACCCCTTGGCCAGGATCCGGAAGATCACGTTAATGACCGTTATCGGGCGGAACTGGCGGATGTCAGTCGCCCCAGGGACCTTGGGGATGAGGGAGATGGTCCCGAAGTTGAGGCGGCCTAGGTCAATAGATCCCACGAAGAATTCATCAAAGATGGCCATGACCTCAGGTTTAATCACGTTCCAGAAGGTCTGGAAGAAAATGACCGGAAGACCGTCCGGGCCCGGAGCAGAGGAGGAGTTCATACCCTTGATGGCCTCCCAGACCTCCTGCTCAGAGAAGGGGGCCGTCAGGGACGCGTTCTCTGCGTCAGAGATAAGTTGGGCGCCGGCCCAACAATCAGGGGCGAGGGAGATGCCGCTCCGAGGAGCGGGAGAGAAGAGGGAACGATAGAAGCCGTCAACATGGGAGCGGATGTCCCGGGGGTCCTGGAGGAGGGTTACCCCATCCCAAAGGCAGGGAATGGTGTTGCGTCTACGGCGCCCGTTGGCAATCGCCTGGAAGTAAGCCGTATTTGCGTCACCCTTCAGGACCCAACGCTGAGCGCCCCGAAGGCGCCAATAGGCTTCCTCATCGGTGTAAATCACGGAGAGCTGGTCTTCGAGGTCATAGCGGGAGAGCCACTCGTCCAGGGAGAGACCCACCGCGTCAGCCTGAAAGTCGAGGGCCTGGATCATGGTGAGCAACGCCTTCTTACGCTCCCTGGCGTCACGGCCCAGGTTGGCCCCCCAGCCCTTCATAAATTGCCAGCCACGCTTCGCACAGAAGTGCCACGCGTCAATAGCAGAAGGGGGGCGAGGGTGGGGGTGGGCCCGAGCCTCGATCCACCGAGCACAGACGGCGTCGGTAAACCCGGCCTGGGAAAGCCAGAAGGTCTCAAAGCGGAACCGAGGGGGGATCGGCGGACGCTCGTCCGCGGAGGAGAGGAGCAAGGGGACGTGGTCGGAACCAATCCGGGTGATGGCGCGAAGAGAGGCTAGGGGGCATCGGAGGTCCCATTCCGGGGAAACTAGGACCCGGTCCAAGACGGACAGGGTCGGGGAGGCTTGTCGGTTGGTCCAAGTAAAACGGGCCCCAACCCGATCAATCTCCCGGAGGGCGAGGTCGGCAATGAAGTCGTTAAACATGTCCATCCGGGCAAAGCAAACATTGCCATTGTTCTTGTCCTCCGCAACGCGCAGTAGGTTGAAGTCGCCCCCGACAACCACAGGGAGGGAGGCGGCCGAGATTTTCCGGTGGAGCTCCTCCAAGAAGGAGGCCGACCTACTATGATCGGCCGGTCCATAGACAATGATGATCTCCCACTTGAAGTTGAGCGACCTCTCGAAAAGCTCCATGCTGACGAAGAATTCGCCCCTATCCATGCTGCCCACCTCAAAGGTGGCATCCTTCACACCTAAAAGGATGCCACCCGAGTGGCCCGCGCTCCCACTAGAAGGGAGCCAGTGCCACGCAAAGAGGTGAGATTTCAGCCGATCAAGCTCAGGGAACGCAAAATCGCGACGCATGGTCTCTTGCACAGCCACGATGTCGATGTGCTCATCTCGCATGTATTCCACTAACTGGCAGCGGCGGCCATCATGGCCGAAGCCGCGGATGTTCCAGAAGAGGGCCCGCATTAAGGAGCCATTGGGGGGCTGCTTGACCCCAGAACACAGGAAGCGCTAAGCGCACAAAGGGCCGCCGTGCGGGAGCGGGTGCGTCCCCGAATCTCCGGCACGGCCACCGAGGGAGGAGGGGCCGTCGGCTGCGGCCGAGGCGGAGAGGAAGATCCCCCAGACGTAGAGGCGGCTGGGGGAACGAGGAGGGCCGCCCGGGCCTCCGCAAGTTTCCCATCGAGAACCTCACGGGCTCTGATGGCCGCGATCTGGGCGAGAGAGGGGCCAACTTCCCCTCGGAAAATGATTGCGGAGTCGGAGGCCACTTTGGCGAGATGACCCAGCGGAACAGACTCAAGCGCAGAGAAAGAACAAGACGAAGCAGAGGGGGGAATGGAGGGCGTACCTGGCTCCAGGTTACGGGCGGCAGCGCGGAGCTCCGCCCGCTCGGGGATGGGCAGCGCCGGGCTGCCCTTAGGGTGGGCAGCGTCCAGCCGAGCACTCCGGCGGGAGGCCACCACCGGGGAGGAGGCCGACCAACTGCAGCGGGAGTAGGCAGCAGACCGGGGAGGGGGGCTGGGCCGCCAGAGGCGTGATGATCCGGGCCGCCCTCGCCCCAGGAGACGACGGAGGGGAGGGCAACAGTCCCGACCCAGCACAGCCGAGGAAGATCTGGGCCGGGGGTGATGGTGCGGCCAGAGGGGGAGGAGGCGCACTGGGGGCCGGAGAGCAGGCCTCCGAGGGAGCCTGTGGAGACGACGGGGCCGGAGGAGCGTCAGGCTGCGGGGAGGAGACGGCGACGGGAGGAGGCGAAGCCGGAGTGGGGGGAACAACCATGGGAGGCGTCCCCCCACCCGCGGGCGCCGCCGAAGAGTCGGAGAGCAGGCCGCCGAGCAGGCCGACCGGGGCCAGCACAGGTGGCGGGGACGAGGTGGGGGAGCGCGGGGAGGAGGCCGGGCTGACCACCAGGCCCACACTGGAGATGTCGCTCCCCTCGGATGGCGACACGTCAGAGATCGGTGGGCCATCCACCGAGGGGCGAGAGGCGGCCTAGCAGCCCTTGCCCCCGCAGACGGAGGGGTGAGGGGGATGGGGAGCGGGAGTCCTCGGACGCCCCCTCCTCATCCGAGCGGTGAGAACGAGAGCGGTGGCGGCCGTGGTACTCTCCGCCGTCCCCCGGGTTGTCACCAGGGGGGCCGACGTCGAGGAAGCGGGGATGCCCAACGTGGTTGGGAGGCTCGGGGCGATCCTGAGGTCGAAGCCCTGGTCGTTGAAGAAGACCCGGACCGAAGTGCGCAGCTTGGAGGAGTCGAGGCACTTGACCTTGACCCGCACCTCCTCCTCCTTGCGCAATGAGAGCTCGTCGACCACCACCACCTTGCCCAAGAGGCGAGACATCTGGCGGATGATGAGCTTGGACCGTGCAATATCGGGGAGACCGGAGATGAGGATCCAGGCAGTGTCGAGGACAGCCACGGCCTGAGCGTCGAGTACTGGCTCGGATATCTCGACAACCAACTGGTTGAGCGCGAGAGTGATCCGGCCACTACGCGTCGCGTAGCCGAAGCTGACGGAGTCGGGGAAGACGACGGAGAAGATGTGACCGGCTGTGGGGGTGACCACCCAGTCCCACTGGTGGTGGTAGAGGTGGTTGAGCTCAGCCTCGATCATCTCTGGGGAGGCCACCCCATCAACGACCATGACAATCGCCTGAAGGGAGGGCGACGGAGGAGGGGCGTCCAGGACCTCGAGGTGGAAGAAGCCCAACCCCTCGATCCCATGCCCATACATCATGAGCTCTGAAACCACCGGTCTATCCGGGCACAGAATGGCGGGGTGGCCGGGATCCTTGCAGAGGTAGCAGCACTGGGGGTTGACGCAAGCAACCTGAGAATGCCCCCTCACCCCACAGTTGAAGCATGGGGGGCGAGGGAGATCGGAGACGGGGCCCGGAGCGGAGGAGGCTCCTGGACCCGCGGGGGGTGGCACGGTCGGAGTGAGGCGGACACCCCGGCGCTTCTTCTTCTTGGCAGGCCCAGGACGACCGCGGGAGGCGCCACCACCATGAGCCGGAGCCAGGGCCGCAGCCCCAGTGGAGGCCGCGTGCGGAGGGACGTAGCGGCGAGTGTCCGGGGTGGGGAGGATACCGTCCCGCGAGCGAGGCAAGCCGACCCGGGCCAGACGGGAGGGGGACGAGGAGCGTTCCTGACGACGGGACTGCAACGGGGAGTGCCGGCAGGCGCGCCAGTCCCCCGACGACGCCCGCGGCGACCGGGACCGCGCCCGGTCATCACGGCGGGAGGGGGAGCGGCGGCCGTCCCGAAGCTCCCGGAGCTCACGCCGGAGCTCCTCCTCCCGCCGGAGGGAGTCGGGGGAGGGGCCGGACGAGTCGCGGGGGGGAGGGGGGTCTCCCGCCTTCCGCTTCGCCCGGGGAGCCGGGTCATTCCACTCCCGCGGCATGGCCGACCGCGGCGCGGCGGGGGCCGGGAGGGACG